>NW_004444162.1:1831318-1923065 GCF_000243295.1 Trichechus manatus latirostris
ATGGCCCTTTCTTCTTTTTGGATGTGTGCATTTATTGCTGTAAACTGACCTCTGAGCACTGCTTTTGTTGTGTCCCAAAGGTTCTGGTAGAATGTGTTTTCATTCTCGTTTGATTCTATGAATTTCTTTATTCATCCTTAATTTTTTCTGTAACCCAGTAGTTTTTGAGCAAGGTGTTGTTCAGTTTCCATGTGTTTGATTTTTTTCCCTTGCTTTTTGTGTTACTGATTTCTACTCTTATGGCTTTATGGTCAGAAAAGATGCTTTGTAATGTTTTGATGCTTTGGATTTTGTTAAGGCTTGCTTTATGGCCTCATATGTGGTCTGTTCTGGAGAATGTTCTGTCTGTGTGCATTGGAAAAGAAAGTATACCTGGCTGCTGTTGGGTGGAGTGTTCGGTATATATCTGTAAGATCAAGTGGCTTGATTGTAGCATTTAAATCTTCCATATCTTTGTAGAGCTTCTTTCTGGATCTTCTCTCCTTCACCGAAAGCAGTGTGTTGAATTCTCCTACTAGCATTCTGTGCCTGTCTATCTCTCTTTTCAGTGTTGTTACAGTTTGTTGTATGTATTTTGGAGCCTTGTCATTGATTGCGTAAATATTTGTTATAGTTATGTCCTTCTGGTGTATTGATCCTTTAATTATTATATAGTGTCCTTCCTTATCCTTTGTGGTGGATTTTACTTTAAAGTCTATTTTGTCAGAGATTAATATTGCCACTCCTGCTCTTTTTTTGAGTGTTCTTTGCTTGATATATTTTTTCCATCCTTTGAGTTTTAGTTTGTGTCTTTAAGTCTAACGTGTGTCTCTTGTAGGCAGCATATAGACAGATCGTGTTTTTTAATCCAATCTGCCACTCTGTCTCTTTATTGGTGCATTTAGTCTATTTACATGCAGTGTAATTATTGATAGGTATGAGTTTAGTGCTGTCATTTTGATGTCTTTTTTTGTGTTGTTCACAGTGTCTTTGTTCCACTTAATTTTCTGTGCCGGGTCATTTTCCTTTCATCTTTTTCATTGTTGTTGATTTTGTATTTGCTGAGTTTTTATGTTTTTCCAGTTTTTTATTTTGACTTGTAGGATTGTTAGTTTCCTTTGTGGTTACCTTAATATTTACCCCTGTTTTTCTAAGTTTATACCAGTCTTTTATTTCTTCTATCTCCTTGACTTCCTCTCCGTATGAAAAATTTATGTCTGCATTTTTTAAGTCCCTCTTTTTTGTTTTAGTGTGGTCATCTTTTACATACTGACATCTGTTTCCGTATTTACAGTGTTTTAGCTTTGGTTTATTTTTGTGACTTCCCTATCTGGGTTGATATCTGGTTGCTGTATATTGTGTTCTAGTCTTGAGTTGTTATCTGATGTTATTGATTTTTCTAACCGGAGGGCTCCCTTTAGTATTTCTTGTAGTTTTGGTTTGGTTTTTGCACATTCCCTAAACTTCCGTTTATCTGGAAATGCCCTAATTTTGCTATCATATTTGAGAGACAGTTTTGCTGGTTGTATAATTCTTGCCTGGCAGTTTTTTTCCTTCAGGGCTGTATATATGTCATCCCATTGCCTTCTTGCCTGCATGGTTTCTGCTGAGTAGTCCGAGCTTATTTTTGTTGACGTTTCTTTGTAGAAGACTTTTCCTTTATCCCTAGCTACTCTTAAAATTCTCTCTTTATCTTTGGTTTTGGGAAGTTTGATTATAATATGTTTTGGTGACTTTCTTTTGGCATCTACCTTATGTGGGGTTCAACGGGCATCTTGGCTAGATATCTTCTCATCTTTCACGATATCAGGGAAATTTTTTGCCAACAAATCTTCAACAATTCTCTCTGTATTTTCTGTTATTCCCCCCCACCCCATTCTGGTACTCCAGTCACTCACAGTTATTCCTCTTGATAGAATCCCACATAATTCTTTTGGTTTCTTCATTTTTAAAAATCCTTTTATCTGATTTTTCCTCAAATGAGTTGGTGTCAAGTGCTTTATCTTCAATCTCACTAATTCTGACTTCCATTGTCTCAATTCTGCTCCTGTGACTTTCAGTTGAGTTGTCTTATTCTGAAATTTTATTGTTAATCTTCTGGATTTCTGGTTGCTCTCTCTCTGTGGATTCTTGCAGCGTGTTAAATTTGTCATTATGCTTTTCTCTGATCTTTTTAATTTCTTCTGTTGTACGTACCACGTTTTGCTTAATTTCTTTCCTAATGTCTTGAAGAGTTCTGCATATTACTCTTCTGTATTCTGCCTCTGGTAATTCCAAGAAATTTTCGTCCTCTGGACAATTTCTAGATTCTTCATTTTGGGAGCTTGCTGAAGCCTTCATGGACTGCCTCTTTATGTGATTTGATATTGACTGTTGTCTCCGAGCCAGCAGTAAGTTATATTTATTTATTTTATGTTTGCTTACTGTGTCCTAGCTTCTTGTTTTGTTTTGATATGCCCAAATAGCGTGCTCGTATGAGCTAGTTTGATTATTGGCACCTTTGAAGCTCTAATGTCCTGTCACCAGGTGGTTAGATCTGTTACTAGGTATGCGAGCTCAGGAGCCCACCCACTTCTCCTCTATGGATTCAGCTCAGGTGCTCAGGTAGATAGACAGCAAGTGTGTGGTGCAAGCTCTCACCTACAGTCCTAGACAGGCATGGATGATTGGTGTAGATGCAGGCATCTGGCTGCAGCAGGGAGACACACTCTGAGCAAGGCAGTGGGCTCACAGCAGCCTCCGAGTGTCCAGGAGGAAGGCATGTCTCTTTTCCCTAGAGCCCGTAGGTGGTTGGGTTTTGCAGCCGGAATATGAGCACCCAGTGCTGTCAGCTGTAAGGACTGGGGGGCACCTCTTATTCCTGGGCCCCTATCGTAGGTGTGCAGGTGGCATGGGTGGAGCCACCAGTCCTCAGGACCCTGATGTGGATAGGTGAAGACCCTGCTTAATGGGCAGAGCAGAGTCAGATGTTGCAAACCAGCCATTTCACAGCTGAAACAGTTGAAGTTAGACTTACGTACCCTGTTGTACTGCAGTAACGAGGGCCTATGCTGTTGAAATGGGCCCACCCAAGTCTATGCAGGGGGAAAGGCACTCAAAGTCCGTGGATCCCTTATGCCTGTGTCTAGGCCAAGGAGCTGTGCCTACCGTGAGTTCCTGGCTTAGGGAAGCTGGCAGTTTTTTACCCCCGTTTGTTAATTTGTTCACTCTCCAAGGCTGGGAGAATGGTTCACGGTGTGTGACGGATCTTACTTCTGGCCCAGGGGACTCAGCAATTGCTGAAGCTGGTCTGGGACCCAGTGCAGAGCAGGCAGTGGGGAAGTAAATGGGAGAGAGATCTTTCCCTGAGGGGAGTGTTTTTCATCCACTTGATAGGCCAGACGCACATACTTATCTTTCCGTGATGGCTGCTTCTCTCTGGTTCTGTGTGGCTGAGTAGACTCTGCCTCTGGGTCTCTCCCTGTGCAGAATATGCCTCCCGAGCACAGCTGCTTGCCTGCCTCACCGCTCACCTCCGAGCCGATCAGGCCTGTGTGGCTCAGGCTCTCACCAGGTCAGGTCTAGTACCTCCTCCCTGCTTCTGAACCGTCTCTCCGTCCGCCACCACTCAGTCTGGTTCCTCGACTTTGCCTTTGATGTTCAGGGCTCCCAGATTGTCATATATAATCGAATCACTTGTTTTTTCGGGTCTTTGTTGTAAATGGGTCCACCAGAAGCATCTGACTACTCTGCCTATTTGGCCCTGGCCCCTGAGAACTTTTTTTAAAAATCTTTTTATTCAGGAACTCACATGACTAAATCTCTCGATTCCACGGCCTGCGCCCTTAATGGTTAAAAATATACATATTCCTAGCCAGCTTCTAAGCTGGAGGGCTGTCGGATGAACCTATTCCGTGTCAAATGGTCGATATTTACTGTTAATTTAATGTAGTTTGATGCTTCTGGGTTAAGAGCTGCTTTCACTACTTAGCCAGTTGCCTATACTAGCAGTTGCAACATTAAATGCTTACAGAGGCCAGGCACCTAAAGTAAATGAATGACTTGGGTAGGGAAAGAACAGCAAGAATTCAGAGTGCTCCCACCCTGATTCCTACCTACCTGCTTATTTCTGTCACTTGGGACTGTTGGGCCAGTGTTACTGAATCTTCTGTTTTACTTTAGATGAAGGTTTACAGAGCAAATTAGTTTCTCATTAAACAATTAATACACATACTGTTTTGGGACATTGGTTGCTAACCCCATGACACGTCAGCAACTCCTGTTTTCGACCTTGGGTTCCCCGTTACCAGCTTTCCTGTCCCCTCCTGCCTTCTCGTCCTTGCCCCTGATCTGGTGTGCCCTTATCGTCTCGTTTTGTTTTATAGACCTGTCTTATCTTTGTCTGAAGGGTGAACCTTTGGAGTGACTTCAGTACTAAGTTAAAAGGGTGTCCGGGGGCCATACTCTTGGGGTTTCTCCAGCCTCTGTCAGACCAGTAAGTCTAGTCCTTTTTTGTGAGTTAGAATTTTGTTCTACGTCTTTCTTCAGCTCTGTCTGGGACCCTCTATTGTGATCCCTGTCAGAGCAGTCAGTGGTGGTAGCCGGGCACCATCTAGTTGTGCTGGACTCAGTCTGGTGGAGGCTGTGGTAGTTGTGGTCCACTAGTCCTTTGTACTGATCTTTCTCTTGTGCCTTTGGTGTTTGTTTTTTTGAGGGGGGGTGTTCTTTTTTGTGTGTGTGTTATATTTTAAGTGAAAGTTTACAATTCAAGTTAGTCTCTCATACAAAATTTATACATACATTGTTATGTGACCCTAATTGCTCATCCTATACTGTGACAGCACACTCCTCCTTTTCATCCATGATTTCCCATGTCCATTCAACCAGCTGCTGACCATCTCTGCCTTCTCATCTCACCTCCGGACAGGAGCTGCCCATTTAGTCTCACGTATCTACTTGAGCTAAGAAGCACACTCTTTATGAGTATCAGTTTATGTCCCACAGTCCAGTCTAATCTTTGTCTGAAGAGTTGGCCTCGGGAATGGTTTTAGTTCTGGGTTGACAGAGAGTCTGGGGGCCATGATTTCTGGGGTTCCTCCAGTCTCAGTCTAGACCATTAAGTCTGGTCTTTTTACTAGAATTTTGAGTTCTGCACCCCACTTTTCTTCTGCTCCATCATGGGCTCTCTGTTGTGTTCCCTGTCAGGGCGATGATTAGTGGTAGCCAGGCACCATCTAGTTCTTCTGTCTCAGGCTGGTGCAGTCTCTGGTTTATGTGGCCCTCTGTCTCTTGGGCGAATACTTTCCTTGTGACCTTCGTGTTCTTCATTCTCCTTTACTCCAGGTGGTTGGGACCAATTGATGCATCTTAAATGGCCACTCACTAGCTTTTAAGACCCCAGACACCACTCACCAAAGTAGGATGCAGAACATTTTCTTAATAAATTTTGTTATGCCAGTTGACCTAGATGTACCCTGAAGCCATGTTCCCAAGACCCGTGCCCCTGGTACTCTGTCCATCAAAGTGTTTGGTTTTATTTAGGAAGCTTCTTAACTTTGGTTTAGTCCAGTTGTGCTGTCTTTCCCTGTAGTGTGTCCTGTCCTTCCCTTCACCTGAGGTAATTCTTGTCTATCATCTAGTTGACGAATGACCCTCTCCCTCCCTCCCCACCCTCGTAACCATTAAAGAATGTTTTCTTCTGTGTTTAAACTTTTTCTTGAGTTTTTATAATAGTGGTCGATATTTGTCTTTCCGTGACTGACTAAATTCACTCAGCATAATGCCTTCCAGATTCCTCCTTGTTATGTTTCACGGATTCATCATTTTTCTTTATCGTTGCGTAGTATTCCATTTATTGTGTAGTATTCCATTGTGTAAATATACCATAATGTGTTTATACATTTGTCCCTTGATGGACTCCTAAGTTGTTTCCATCTTTTTGCTACTATGAACAGTGCTGCAGTGAACATGGGTGTGCATATATCTGTGTCACAGCTCTTGTTTCTCTAGGATGTATTCCAAGGAGCAGGATTGCTGGATCATATGGTACTTCTATTTCTAGCTTTTTACGGAAGCGCCAAATCTATTTCCAAAGTGGTTGTACCATTTTACATTCCCATCAACAGTGTCTAAGTGTTCCATTCTCTCCACAACCTCTCCAGTGTTTGTTATTTTGTGTTTTTTGGATTAATACTAGCCTTATTGGGGTGAGATGGTATTTCATTGTAGTTTTGATTTGCATTTCTCTAATGGCTAATGATTGTGAGCATTTCTTCATGTGTCTGTTAGCTGCCTGAGTGTCTTCATTGGGGAAGTGCATTTTCATATCCTTTGGCCATTTTTTGGTTGGGTTATTTGTCTTTTTGTTGTTGAAGTTTTGCAGTATCTTGTAGATTTTAGAGATTAGATGCTGATTGGATTTATCGTAGACAAAATGTTTTTCTCGGTCTGTAAGTTGTCTTTTGACTCTTTTGATGAGTGTAACTGATTTTTATGAGCTCCCAGTTATCTAGTTTCTCTTTTGGTGTTTGTGCGTTGTTACTCATGGTTCATATTCTGTTTATACCATGTATTAGAGCTCCTAGCGTTGTCTCTGTTTTTCTTCCATGATCTTTATCATTTTCGATTTTATATTTAGGTCTTTGATCCATTTTGAATTAGTTTTTGTACATGGTGTGAGGTATGGGTCTTCTTTCAGTTTTTTGCAGATGGATATCCAGTGATGCCAGCACCATTTGTTAAAGAGTCTGTCTTTTCCCCAATTAACAGAATTTGGGTCTCTGTCAAATATCAGCTGCTCATAGGTGGATGAATTTATGTCTGGATTCTCAATTCTGTTCCATTGGTCTGTGTATCTGATGTTGTACCAGTACCAGCCTGTTTTGACTACCGTGGCGGTATAATAGTTTTCTAAAATCAGGTAGTGTGAGACCTCTTCTTGTTCTTCTTGAGTAATGCTTTACTTATCCGAAGTCTCTTCCCTTTCCATATGAAGTTGGTGCTTTGTTTCTCCATCTCATTAAAAAATGCCCTTGGAATTTGGATCGGTATTGCATTGTATCTGTAGATCACTTTGGGTAGAATTAACATTTTCACAGTGTTGACTCTTCCTATCCAAGAGCAAGGTATGTTCTTCCACTTATGTAGATCTCTTTCGGTTTCTTGCAGTAGTGTCTTGTAGTTATCGTTGTATAGGTGTTTTACATTGTGCCTTAGATTTTCTTCATTCTCCTTTGCTCCAGACAGGGTGGGACCAGTGGAGTATCTTGGATGGCCACTCACAAGCTTTTTTTTTTCATAATTTTGTTTACTTTTTATTGTATAACTACTTGCATATGAATATGATATGAAGAATAGAATATAATTCACTTAAAGGATATCATAAGATGTAGGAACTGGAGCCCCTGGCTAGTGCAAAATGGTTAAACGTTTGACTAATACCTGAAAGTTTTGGTGGTTGGAACCCACCCAGAGGCACCCCAGAAGAGAGGCCCCGAGATCTGCCTCCAAAAGGCCACAGCCCTGAAAACTTCATGGAGCAGTTCCACTCCGACACGCATTGGGTCACCGCGAGTCAGAATCGACATGGTGATAACAACAAAGAACTGATACTGCAGGATCAGCAAGATTTGGAGCAGGCTTTAGGAGTCACTCACAAGCTTTTAAGTCCCCAGATGCTGCTCACCAAAGTAGGATGTAGAACATTTTCTTTTATACACTCTGTTATGCCAGTTTAGCTAGCTGTCCCGCAAGACCATGGTCCCCAGCCCTCAATGCACTAATTTGGCCAGATCTTCTGGTTTTTCAATAAAAGTTACAAATCATATTTTTATAATTAATGTCCCAATTTTGAAATATTGGGAACTAATTCAAAATGTCTAGGGGAGATCAACCCAAAACATTGTGTGAACCAAACAAAACATGTCTGGATAATTTATTCCTGGATATTTTGAGCATTCTGTAGTTTTCCAGAAATAGTTTGTGAAAAATCACTTTTCCCCTGTTGTGAGTTTTGGTTCTTTATGCTTTCACCACTGTGTGCTTCTGTTCTTCATTTGCATCCCCGGAAATTGTAGTTTTCTGAAAGCAAATGAAAAGAGGAAAGTACAAGTGGCCAGTGTGGTGGGTGTACAAATCGCCAGTATGGTTAAGGGGAGAGGGAAACAATTCAGGCTGTTTTGGCACTTCCTGTAGAATAGAGGTGAAGGTATCTAATTGGCAAATAGGTAGTAATTTCTTACCACCTTCCTAGCCCTTTCTTTCAGGCTGCTTTGTTTAATTTATAATGAGGCCTGACAGAATTTTAACTAGTATTCTAAGTTTCCAGAACTATTTTAAGGTTGTATATAGCCAAGGGTGATTTTATGGGTATTTGAGCAGAAGGACAGAAGAGAGCAAACAGGTAACACTAGCTTGCAGCCGTGTTAACGTGAAAGTTAGATGTATTATTTAAAATTTTGAAAATATATTTGTTAAAATTCATTTTTAGAATGTCAGTATTTCAGTTGTATTAATTTCTTGATTAATTTTAGAATGTTTAATGCACTGTCATCTTTCAGGTAAAAATCACCGAATATCACTTTTGAAAATGAACATATAATACAGTCGTCCCTCGGTATCCAAGGGGGATTGGTTCCAGGACCTTCACGGATACCAAAATCCAAGGAGACTCAAGTCTCTTACATAAAGTGCCATAGTATTTGCATAAGACCTGCGCACATCCTCCTGAATACTTTATAAATCTCTAGAGTTTGTGTGATACCTAATACAGTGTAATTGCTATGTAAATAGTTGTTTCATCACAGCTGAAGACTTGTTCTGGAAGGTAGCCTTTCTTTTCTACGAGTTTCTCAAGCTCCTGTGGGAACGCTGATGCAGTTCTCCCTTGATCTTGAAGTTCTGGAGGCTGTAGCGCTTCACATAGCTAGCCGGCCATCCCCTACTAGCCTGAAACTTCTTCCTCTCACTCTCCTTAACCCCCTTACACTTAGCCTTTGAGGGACGGCTTTCACCACTTCATTGCTTTTTAGGAGCCATGAAACAAAGGGTGCACACAACACAAGTAGCGAATGCACAAGAAGCGAACAATGCTCAAACAAAGAATGCTGGAGAGAGACTGAGGATCTGTGAAATGGCTGGAGGCTACAGCAGGGTATGCCCACACATCACTTAGTTCAAGTGGATTCAGCATAGTGCTGGGCATGTGGCAAATTCAAGTTTTGCTTTTTGGAACGTTTTTTTTTTCTGAATATGTTCGGTCTGCTGCAGTTGGTGGCATCCACGGATGTGGAACCCATGGATCTGGAGGGCTGACTAATGACTTCTAAAAATACCAAAAGTCTTTTTAAAATAAACTTACAACAATAATTTTAGATTTACAAAAGCATTGCAAAGATGATACGGTGAGTTCCCATATACCCCACAGCCAGTTTTCTTTATTATTCACATCTTGACGTTAGTATGGTATATTTGTCACAATTAATGAGCCAGTATTAATATTTTATTATTAAAGTTAATGTTTATTCAGATTTCCTTAGTTTTTTTTTAAGAAAAGTTTTATTAATGTGTTAATATTTCAGCAAAGTTTATTGCAACAAATTTAAAAGGCAGAGAGACACACTACTACAGGCTGTAAACTAATAAAGGGGTTTTATACAGTTAAAATAACTACCCAGACCTATGGGATTTATTGACTAACTAGCAAATCCATAAAAAATTAAATCTGAAAGATTAAATCTATATTAGTACCTACATTAGCCTGGGAAGTAAAACTTCTAACTGTTTCATTTTCTTATAGTATATTTCTTAACTTTTCTCCCAAATACAGTGCTTTCGAATCCCAAAGATGAACTAAAAACATAAGAAGCCTTGATACTGAAAATGTACAGCCAAAACAAAAACTAGAAAATTGAATTCGACTTGAGAATTTTACTTGGAAGTCTCTTAACTTACTTTACTTGAACCAATCTGTATATGGGGAAGGTCTGCAATTCATAAGGTTTGTTAGTAGGGATAGTTAAAAATGAGCAATATGCAGTATTAATCCATATCACATTTTTTTATCATAAGTTACGTTTATTACAAAACTATAATTAAAACATTATGCTTACTACACATTCAAGTACACCACAGGGACATTTATGTGTTTGATGGTTTCGCATCCGCTTGATTGTGCTAACTTTATTTTTGTAATGAGCAAGCAACGCATACCTCATCTTCCCAACATTCATGGTAAAGCAGTAATAACATAAAGTTCTCCAAAGAAATTAACTGGAAATGGCATTAAATACTGGTTTAATTAGGAATAATTGCTATAATGAAACAAATACATTATATATTATTTTTCCAATGAGCTTTGGTTTGAGTAACTCTACAGCAGAAATAGATGTTCTTAAGATCTGAATCATGGCAAAATTGGTAGTTCCTTGAAATCTGGGATACACGTTAGCAAAACCACAAATACAGTCTCACCAAAATCCTAGAGAAAATCATTTTATTAGTTTGGGACAAAATAAGACTGAACACTGGCTAGGATATGATTTGTTGGAGTCTAAATCCACCTAGGAAGTTGAGCCAAGAAATGAAGAGAACCAGTGGTATTGGTGGCAGGTAAGAAATAAACTTTGCATTGGGCTAACAGCATATTTTATTAAATGTATTTTAATAAAAAAGTGAAATGCTTCGTTGTGTTTTCCCAGAAACTAAAGATTACAGAGCTCTACACAATTTAGAGACACAAAGTGGATGTTGAATGACTAGAAGTCACCCTAGGTGTGGAATTTTAGAACGTTGTTTACCGGGATACATGGTACCAAGGCTCTGGCAGCAGATACAAAGGAATGATGCTCTGGAGAGAAGGTAGGGGCCACTCTGTGATTGGCCGGTGGATAGATGAAGGTCTCAGCTTGAAGAGGAGTCTTTAATTTGATGAATTCTACGATTTATCTTCTGGTGCTAATGCCTCTGCTTTCATAAATGTTATATCAGTAACTTGAAGTCCTCTCTCAATGGGATCTGTCAGGAGGAGGCCTTGGGGAGCATGTATCTTCTCATTCTCCTGTTAAATATATTTGGAGGCTTTCTTCAGAACCTTCTTATATTGAGTTTCCATGCATAAGATGGTATGTGCTGTAGAACAAGCCAAAAAGCCTTCAACGTATGATTGGCCCCCAAGTATCTCTACTTCTGCAGAAAGGTTATTTAGAGTTCAGGCTCCCTCTACTGTCTGTCAGACTGGTTCTCCAGGTTCGCAGGAATTTGATCTAGAACTGGTAGCATGTGCCACTGCTGTACTATTGTTGAGTGAAAACCTTCCCCAACATCGGCACCTGCTTCAGCCTCATGGCGTGGACGGGACAGGTCTCACCATGCTGTCATGGCGGGCCTTTTGCCCAGGCCTAATTCACTCCCCACCCACCCAGCTCTGTTTGGCCTGGGAAGCATAAACCCACCTCGTCTGTCCTCTAGCTACTGTTGTGCCCAGATTTCCTTAGTTTTTATCTAATGTTTTTATATTTTTTCTGTTCCAAGAGTCCATTCAGGATGCCATAGTACATTTAGTCATCATGTTTTCTTAGATTCCTCTGGGCTCTGATGATTTGTTTTTAATGACACTAAGAGTTTTGAGGAGTACTGGTCAGGTATTTAGTAGAATGTCCCTCAATTGGGATTTTTCTGACATTTTTCTAATGATTAGACTGGAGTTATAGGTTTTGGGGAGGAAGACCCCATAGGTAAAATGCCATTCTTATCATATGTCAAAGGTACATACTATTAACATGACTTATCACTGTTGATGTTAACCTTGATCATCTCACTGAGACAGAGTTTGTCAGGTTTCTCCTCTGTAAAGTTACTCCTTTTCCCCCTTTCCATACTGTGCTCTTAGGAAGGTAGTCACTATGTACAGCCCACACTAAAAAATGAGGAGTTATATTCCACCTCCTTGAGAGTGAAAATCTAGATAAATTATTTGGAATTCTTGTACACAGGAGATTTCTTCTCTCCCATTCATTCATTCATCTAGTCATTCATTCAGTCATTTATTTATACCAACGTGGACTCAAGGATGTTTCTTTTATACTTTGGGTTATAATCCAATACTACTTTATTTTTTTGTTGCTCAGATTGTTCCAGTTTTGGCCATTGGGAGTTCTTCCAGTGAACTCCTGCGTCCCTTTGACATACTTTCCATCATTGTGGGGTTTTTTTTTTTAAAAGCACAATAAGTCTTTTTTATCTAGAAAAATATTCACTTTAAAAATAGAAAGTTTATTTAAGTTTCACATACAGACAGTGCTTCTGCTTTTACACCCTTGCTAACAATTAAAAAAAAAAAAAACCATTTGCCATCAAGTCAGTTCTGACTCATAGCAACCCTATAGGACAGAGTAGAACTGCCTCATAGGGTTTCCAGGGAGCAGCTGGTGGATTCGAACTGCTGACCTGCACCACCAGGGCTCCCTTGCTAACAATAAGAACCCATGATAACAAATTTCAGCTACTATATTTATATCCTACTCTCAACATTCTTCATTCAAGTACTTTCAGAGACATTTGTGAACATTGACTTGGAAGTGAACATTGTTAAGACAGAAGACCCTAGAAGATCCTACTTGAAGGTCTTGAACAGTGAAAGAATGTCCACGCTTGTTACAGGGAAATTTACCAGGAAATGGAATTCTTAGGCCAAATAGTAGAGGTGTATTTTTAAGAAGACTGAAGAAAAATTTCTACAAAGAAACGTTTATATCTTTTTTTTTAAACAGCTAATAATAAACGTCTTTGAAGCAAATGTTTGTTTTACCTTTGATTAGTTTAAATATGTTTTGTGATATAAGGCATACTTCCTGAAATCAGACTCTTAATATGTAATAGTGTGCCTATAAGGGTTTGATTTACTAGGAGACAGTGATGTCACAGATTGGGGTAGTGTATTAGTTTCTTTGGGCTGCTGTAGCAAATTGTCACAAAGTGGGTGGCTTAAATCAACAGAAATTTAGTCTGTCACAGTTTTGGAGACTAGAAGTCCAAAATCAAGGTGTTTACAGGGTCATGCTCTCCCTCTGAAGGCTCTAGGAGGAGGATCCTTCCTTGCCGCCTCCTAGCTTCTGATAATTGCTGGGAGTCCTTGGCATTCCTGAGGCTGGCATTGCTCCAGTTTCTGCCTCCATCTTCACATGGCCGTCCTCCCTCAGTGTTTCCCAAGTGTTCCCACTTGGTTGTCTTCTGTGTGTGTCTGTGTCTGTGTGTCCTCTCCCCTTCTTACAAAGACACCAGTTATATCAGATTTAGAGCCTACCCTAATCTGGTGTGATGTTAAGTAATTACATCTGCAAATACCCTATTTCCAAACAAGGTCACAATCTGTGGTTCTGGGTGGACATAAATTTTGGGGGATGCTATTCTGTCCAGTATAGATGGGCTTACTGGTGTTAATATATCCAAAGAAATATAATTTAATTATTAGCATTTTTTGAAAGTTCTAACAGTTTTCTACATAGAGGAAGCATCCTTTAAGTCAGATAAATATATAACACTTTTATATGATTAGATTTTTTTTTAACTCTCCAGTACATACTATTAATAGTTTCTTTCCATTTTTTTCTGTACTGTTTTTTTAAGTTATAAAAATAACGTTCCCTAATAGCCAAAGAATATAAAGGTACTATTGTCCTTTCCATCCTGTTCCACTCTACTACTAGTTAAAAACTGAGTATCTTTGTAGACATTTTTCAGTGTAGTCACATAAATATAATTCACATATGTTCATATGTTCATACTTAAGTAGTGGGATCATATAGTATATATTGTCTGTGACATGCAATTTTTTTTTAACCTAATATATCCTGTACATCATCCTGTGACAGTATATTCAGAGCTACTTCACTCTTTTTAAATATAACATTCCATAGTATGGTTGTTGTTAAGTGCCGTTGAGTCGATTCCGACTCAGCAATATACTATAATTAACCAGTCGTCTATTAGTGACATTTAGGTTGTTTTCAGTATTTTGGCTTACAAATAGTGTCAGATACCCTTATATCTGTATCTTTGTGTGAATGTGGCAGTTTGGTTAGGATTAATTTCCAGAACTGGAATTTTTGATTCAAAGAATATGCTCATGTAAATTATTGATCTTGCTAAACTGACCTCCAAAAATCTTTACTGATGAACACGCCATTTTGCAAGGTGAAATGATATCTCCTTGTTGCTTTAAATGTTTATGTTCTTTATTACTGGGAAGGTTTTGATAATTTCTTTTTCGTAGACATTATGCTTTGTTTTGTGGGATTTATCTTTTATGGCCTCTGCCTACCTTTTCTATTAAATTTTTAAAATTGTTGACTCTCTTTATATTTTTTGGATATTCTTTGTCCAACAGGTGAAACCCTTCCTCACATCCTACTCAAAAATACCTTTCAGATGGATTATAGATCTAAATGTAAAAAGCAAAACTAAAAAAAGGTAGAAGAAAATATGGTAGAATATTTTTATAATCTCAGGATAAAGAAGCCTTTCTAAGCAAAATACAAAACACTGACAGATTTCACTACAAAAACAAAATAACTTTGTGGTAGAAAATGTCATTAAAATGCACACAACAGACTGGGAGAAAATCTTTGCAACATAGCACTTTTGTGGTTTGGGGACATCATTTATCACAGGGATGAGTCACAATTTCTTGTCTACTTATTTGTAAGTGAAGAATCTGAGAACTTTTGCTACATGGAAAGGTTCAGTAAGATGATCTCAGATAGTCCTTCTAAGCCTAATGCAGTGATTCTGTGAGCTTTTAAAAAGGTAAATATTAAATCCAAATGCTTTTTTCAGGGTTGGATTTTTTTTTTTTTTTTTTTACCCTAATGCAAATAGCTTTTTCTGGTAAGTTACTCAAGTTTCCACCACTAATGAGTAAATAACAGTGACTGCTTTCATGTGTGTTGTTAATGCATTCCAATATGCATTATATAATTTTGTATAAAAAAGAACCATTCAGCATCTTTTCTGTATCATGCGCAGCCCTCCATACACCCTGCCTCCCTAGGAAACCCATATTAATTTAGCTTTGTGTTTTTCTGTAATTTTTTCTATGCTCCTATAATCCTATAAGCGTACGCGCACGCGCGCACACACACACACACACACACACACACACACACAAAACTACTTTTGTCAGTTCTGGCTTTTCAAGAATGAAATTATATGCATTTTTGCGTTTGATTTTTCAGTGAACAATAACTCGTGACTTTTCCCAATTGCTTGTGTAATATTCTATAGAGTAACTGTATCAGAGTTTATTCCTTAGGTCTCTACAGATAGATGTTTACTATGTTGCTGGTTCTTGACCACTGTGAATAGTGTTTTAATACAGATCCCTGTATTATAAGTCCATGTATATTGGTACTATTATTTTAGTGGGCTAGTTTCCCAGGGATCTTATGGATAAGAAATTTATTTTACTAGGAATGAGTTCTATAACTGCTGTGTAAGGACTCTCAAAACAGACATAAAAATGAGGGAATTTTTAAATACTTAGCAAAATCTTGAAGCTGATGTGAGGAGGTAAAGGAGAAAGATAAAACATTCCAAAGACGTAATAGGGGAGGGGGGCAAGAAGGGGGAAATACAAGTATTCTAAACTCTAGAATCTATTGGTTTCTCCTGTGAGGGGTAGGAGGGATCAAAAACCAAACCTGTTGCTTTGAGTTGATTCCTACTCATAGCAACCCTATAGGTCAGAGTAGAACTGCCCCGTAAGGTTTCCAAAGAGTGGCTAGTGGATTTGACCTGCCGACCTTTTGGTTAGCAGCCGAGCTCTTCACCACTGCACCACCAGGGCTCCTTATCATGACACACCCTCTGTTAAAAAAAAAAAAAAAGCCATCTTTGATGAAGGAGTTAAAGTTATTATTTTTATTGTATTGACCCTTGACTTAATATTCTCTGTGCCAGAGTGGAAGTATGCATAAAGCACTTTTGCTGCACACTGAAGTATGACAGTTGTCTTAAGGAAAAACACTTGTTTGAGTTGTGAGCTGAACTAGATGTTTTTATAGAACACCATTTTTACTTGAAAACATGACCAACAAACTGATTATTCAGAGTTCAGTGTTTGACAGACATTTTATTGAAAATGAATGAAGTGAGCCTGTCTCTTCAAAGAAAACAACTGACAGTATTGGTAGCCTGTGATAAAAGTGGAGCTTTCAAGTGAAAATTAGAATTTTGAAAAACTTGTGTCTACCACCATAAACTTGACCACTTCATGTTACTTAAAGACGTCATTTAGATCTGGGATGATATTAACAAACGTTATTGTTAGGTGCCATGTAGTTGGTTCCAACTCATAGCGATCCTACGTACAGCAAAACACTGCCTCGTCCTTTGCTAACCATTTGGTTAGCAGCCAAGCTCTGTGTTTGTGTGTGTGTGTATGATTACGAAATGTGTAAACATTTGGAAGATCTCCATTACTCAGAGAACCTGTATTTTCAACTGACCAATATATGATGTTATAAAATAATACATGGGTAAAAGATCCACTCAAAGTACAAGACAGACTAATGGGCTTCAGTATAACAGAGTACACCGTCTCCTCACTTACTGACATGGTTAGTTTCCAAAGACCAGGTCATTATGCAAAATCGGTGTTATGCAAAAATGAGGATGACTGCATCATTACATAACTACCAAACCACTGAGAATCATGGCCAAGCCAGACTGGCACATAAGCTTATCCATCACAGCCAGTGTTACTGTCACCTCACATCTTGGAGTTCGTTGCTTCCAGATGTACGTCGTCAATGTGCAAAATAGTTGGGTAGGAATTTTTACTATTGTTGTCAGTGCGAAATGTTAGATAATGAGATAGTTAATAAGTGGGGAGGTTTATAAAAAATTCATTGATACGGCTTTCTATTTCACATTGCACATAATCTTTAAAAAAACCACTTTTTAAAGTTTTAGTATAAAAGAAAAATTCACCACAGTCACTGGAAAAGGCTTATAAAATTCTCCTCTTTCCCAACTACATATTTGTATGAGGCTGAATTTTCTTCATATATGTCAACCAAAACGACACAGTATGAGAGATTGAATGCAGAAGCAGTTATTAAAATCCAGCTGTTATCAGTTAAGTCAGTCATTAAAAAATTTTGCAAGAACAAAAAAACATTGCCGTCTTACTAATTTTCTTGAGAACAATTTTTTTATAAATATTTAACAAGTTTATTTTAAAATAAATTTATAGTTTTTTCTGTTTTAATTTCTAATGTGCTAGAAATTCTATAGCTGTTTTTAATCAAAAAGATTCTTTATGAATCAGTATAATGTAAGTGGCTAAGGAAAATCTTATTTTTGATAAATTTTACTGCTATCTAGGAAAGTTAGTACAGTTAACAAAAATGAAGAGAATTGAACACCCTTTAAGCTAGGCTTCCTGCCATTGTATTTAATGTTCTAAAGTAGGAATGTCATATCTGTGGCAATTGGCCCCTCCCAGACTCACGGTAGACATACCCAGTGGGCAATGGCACCCTATCTAACTGAGCCCCAGCAAGTTAAGATTGAAATTCATACTGTAATTATTTATGGCAGCTAGACTTTGCTTCTTTTAGTGTGATTCTTTACAGATACCAGGTTTGTGAGTCCTTGGATATAACAGGGTTGCATTTGGAAAGAGGATTTACTGTTTAGATTTTCAGACCTCTGGTGTGTTTCTTAGCCGTATGTTGGAATAAAATCATCACCCTAGACTTGAGCCAAGTGTTTACCTTCGTTGTGACTGTTTGACTGTTGCAGTCATGATGTAAAGGTGCAGGTCAAGTAGACATAGGCTGTTAGGGTTCTTGGAATGTAAGTACCAAATCAGCTTGTGGAAACCAAATTGAAGTCAGAATTGTTTTTAAAGTGTTCTGTTCAGAGAACGGAAACCCTGGTGACGTAGTGGTTAAGAGCTAAGGCTGCTAACCAAAAGGTCAGCAGTTCAAATCCACCAGGCACTCCTTGTAAACTCTATGGGGCAGTTCTGCTCTGTCCTATAGGGTCACTGTGAGTTGGAATCAACTTGATGGCAGTGAGTTTTTATACAGAGAAGGAATTACATTGCACTATGAGAATTCAATGGAAGGAATCTAAAAACTGTCTCCAGGTTATATGCTAGACATTAATTTTTTTTTTTTTTAACCTCTACTTTCAATAATATTAAGTTTCTTGGGAAACTAGAGTTACCTGTGGACATTGTGAACAGGTTAGTGTCACACATGCTGAGATTAGTTCAAGATTGAGGACATTTACACCAAGAAACTGATTTGGTTACTTCTGTAAGCCTTGCTTGTAACAAAGAATGTACTCTGCAAGAAACTAGAGCAATTACTGGTCCACACCATCCCAGGGTAGAGAATAGGAGATTTTGGGGGTTGTGATTGGTTTATGCCAATAAACCAAAATTCTGCAAAGAAAACAGGCCTTAGAGTCTGAGAAATTCTGGAGATTAAATAAGTGTCTATTGAATTCATACTGTGGATTATTTAGGGATTCCAAGCTATGAGAATCTCAGTTTCTGTGAATTATTATCTCAAGCCCTGGAATGAATATATAAGAGTATAAATTATGATTGGGAATCATATATAAAATTCATAATTTATTTTTTTGATGTAAAAACAGTGTGGGGGCGGTGTCTGACCTCCTCCGACTTCACAAGGGGGAAGGAGACTTCAGATCAATAGCCCAAGGCTGATTCCTGTGAGGCAGGGGTCAGACATGCCTCCTCTCTCTGCCATCTTTACCAGTTCTGACACCAACTGTCCCTCCCACGGCACTTTCTGCTTCTCTAATTGGTTCAATAATTCATTGCAGTGGCCACACAGAACTCACAGACCATACTCACGATTATGGGGTTTATTTGGGAAGTAACAGGTTACAATTCAAGCTCAGGAACACGTAAGGATGCAGTTCTTTCATCAGGACAGCCTCTTCCTAGCCGTGCTCCCAGGCACGTCACTCCCTGGCCCTAGGCCTCTGCCCAGAGGCACTCAGCTTTTTCCCTCCCTGGGCTGGGAAGCCCACTACGCTGTCTTCTGCTGCTGAGTCTTTGCTGCCAGGTTTCTCCTGCCACCGCTTTTTAGCGTCTTCAGGGTTATAGCTAGCTCACTGTATCTCCTACTTCCAGGAGCTTCTCAGTGCAGGGATCCTGGGTCCAAAGGACGTGCTGGCTCCTGGCTCTTCTTCCTTGGTAGTGATGGTATCTTCTCTCTGCCACCTCTGGGGTGGCTCATTTCAAGCCCAGCGGGATGGCAGAACTGACCCATCCCTTTGGTGGGCCACAATTACCCTATCACACGGTCCTGCTCAATCACTTGGGTGGGAGTTACAAGACCATGGCTAGAAAGGCCGCACAAAAGCGATCTATGGCACCGCACTTGAAAATGCCAGAGTGCTACTGAAATAACTGCTGCATTGACCATTTGCCAGGGGCAGTAGACTGAGGTGTAGAGAAACAAGTAAGATTATTAAGTAAGTAAGATTCTGTACATAAAGGATAGTGGATGAAGAATTGATTCTACTAGGAATGCGTTCTATGACTGCTATTTAAGATTATTAAATAATCTTGCATTTCCTCACAACTAAGAAACTCCCCTGAATTGTCACTGTTTTGGAGAAAGATGATATAAAGGCAGCATTCCAAGAAGAGAATATGGGGATGGACAGACTCAAACCTGAGATGCCAAGGCAAACTTGGGAGTTGTGTTGCAGGTGAACATCAGCTCTTTGAAGTTAAATCTCTGACAAGCTAGGGTAGTTGGAGATAACCACTTTCTCCAGGGGAAACTTCTGCCCCAAGGTCAACCTGGAATTTTAGTTGGTCACGGAATTTTACCTCTGTTGGATTAGTCATTTATCCAGTTGTTTCTATCCTTTGCCCATTTTTCTGTAGTTTTTCTTTTACTCATTTGGAAGAGTTATTTTCATATTATGAATTTTGTATTATGAATATTATTTATGTATTTTTATATGTTATTTATATGGTGTTAATATGTATTCTTTGGGAATACAGGTTGCAAATATTTCTTCCCAGTCTGTAACTTCTGATTTGATTCTGTATGGGTTTTTGGTGAACAGAAGTTTTTAATTCTTATGTAGCTACATTAATAGTTTTCTTTCTTTGTGGTTATGTGTTTTGTGTCTTGTTTAAGAAATCTTTTCTGTACCCCACGGTCTTGAGATATAGCCCTGTGTTTTCTTCTTAAAGTTTTAAAGTATTGCTTTTCACATTTAGGCGTTTAATCCATATGGAGTTTTACTGTATGCTCAGAAGAGTTGTAATTTTTTTTTTCCTTTATAACCGGTTGTTTCAGCGCTATTTATGGAATAGTCTGTACTTTCCTCACTGATGACTAATGGCACGTCTGTTATTTACGAGGCTCCCATATGTACACAGTTCTGTTTTTAAGTTCTCTATATACCAATATCACAGTCTTAATTTCTATACAATTTGCACTCTACTACTAACCAAAAGGTTGGCAGTAGGAACTTACCCAGCAGCACCACAGAAGAAAGGCCTGGCAGTCTACTTCTGTAAAGATTATAGCCAAGAAAACTCTGTGGAGCTCAGTTCTACTCCATAGCACGTGGGGTCGCCATGAGTTGGAATCAACGGCAACGGGTTTGATTTGGTTTATAATAAGTCTTCCCATGTGGTTAGGGCAAGTACTCTCACTTTGTTCTTCAAAATTGGTTTGGCCTTTTGTGTGACTTTCAGAATCAACTTGTCAAGTTTTATGAAAAATGCTATGTGGAATTCCATTGGCATTGCTTTGAATTTTTAGATTAAATTTGGGTTGTATTACCACCTTTAACTTTTGTCTTTCAGCATCCATGAATGTGGACTTTCTGTTTATGCAAGTCTTGTTTTAAATGAAGTTTCATAATTTTTTCTGAAAAGACCTTATAAATATTTTGTTAGAGTTATTTCCTAAGTACCTCATGGGTTTCGATATTGTAAATGGCATTTTTATAACAATTATAATTTCTAATTGCTTATGAATAAAATTGCAGTTGAGTTTTACATATTCATCTGATTTCAGGCAACTGTAGTGAATTATCTTGGACTTCTTACGTGTACATTATTTGCAATAAGAACATTTTATTTTTCCTTCCCAGCCCTTACTGCTTTCGCTTCTTTTTGTAATTGCACTGATCGTCAGCCCTCCACCACTGAATAAAAGTCTTGATAAGCAAGCATCTATATTTCGTTTGTGACTTCAAAGGGGAATGCTTCTAATACTTCACCCTTCAGTTTGCTGTGGATTTTTATTGAATACCTTCTATCGAGTTAAGGAACTTTTAGTTTTACCCCTTGTTGCAAAAAGGTTTTGCTTTTTCTTTACTTTGAATGGATTGAATTTTTATTATGTAATATTTTTGCACCTATTGAAATGATTATGTGCTGTCCCCTTTTGAATCTGTTACTGTGGTAAATTACATTTATTGATTTTCTGATTTTAAACTATCCTCACAACCCTGGTGGCACAGTGGTTAAGAGATTGTCTGTCTGCTAATCAAAAAGGTTGGATGTCCGAATCCACCAGCTGCTTCTTGGAAATCCTGTGGAACAGTTCTACTCTGTCCTGTAGGGTGGCTATGAGTCAGAATCGACTCAACAGCAGTGGGTTCACATTCCTGTGATCAATCCTATTGGACCAAAAATGCATTTTAAAAATATAGTGCAGTTCCTCCTCTTCCCTTTCTAAATAATTCAGTCCTAAAGCCTTGGTGGCACAGTGGTTAAGCATTCAACTGCTAACCAAAAGGTCGACAATTCAGATCCACCAGTTGCTCCTTGGAAACTCTATGGGGCAGTTCTACTCTGTCCTGTAGGGTCGCTATGAGTCAGAATTGATTCGATGGCAAGGTGTTTAGTTTTGGTTTAAAGTCATTAGATACAAAGAAGCAAGGTAGGCATGTGCTGTGGGGGTGCCACAGTGGCTCAGAGTATCCTAGGCCTAAATAGGGCGATGAGGATATCTGCATGGAGGAGCAGTGTGGTGATGGAGGGGGCAGGGTCATAGTCCATTCAGAGTGAGGAGGGCTCCATGGGGAAGTGTCTGGAGGGGACCCACAGCCCAACTGGGATGAATTAGGGTGTCCATGGGGAAGGGGAGGAGCCAGAGCAGGCTGAGGAGGGCATCTCTGTAGAGGGGTAGCTTGGCATAGGATGTCAGAGCCCAAGCAGGGTAAGGCGGCATTTGGGACTACCTGAAGAAATGGCCAGTTCCAGCATGGTGAATCAGAGCCCGAACAGAGTGAGGCAAGCAGACACTACCTTCATCAGGTAATCACAATGACCATCATCCATAATGGGACAAATTGAAATTGTGTACCAGTTGATACAGGATGTGATGAGAAGAAATCACCATCACTTCTGTGTTACTCCTGCCAAAAATGGTTAATGTATCAAATCATGGGAGAATGCCAGACTAACCTCAATTGAGAGACATGCTACAAAATAACAGGCCTCTAATTTTCAGAAGGTTAGAGTCCTAAACTGAGTCTCTGCGTCTCATTTAGGACTTACAGAGACTGAAGAAACATTACAAATAAATACGTTGTGTGTTTCTAACCTGTATCCTTTTCTATAAAAGATATCATTGGAATAATTGGCATACTTGACTAGTGTCTGAGGATTAAATACAGTAGTAGTGATGTAGCAATATTTATTTCCTGATTCTGGTGGTCTACTCTGGTTATATAGAAGAATGTCCTTGGTTGTAGGAAATGCACATTAAAACATTTGGGGTCAAAAGGGACATCAGGTTGGCAAGTTACTCCAGAATGGTTCAGAAAAAAAGATTTCTCAACTGTGTTTTCAACTTTTCTCTAAATTTTGTGATTATTCCATAGTATTTTCAATAATTAAAGTTTAATGCAGGATTTGGTTTAGTAATACTGTATTTAGAATTTTGAAATCTCTGTTCGTAAGTGTGATTGTCCTGTGACTTTCCGTTTTCATACTGCACATACCATAGAAGTTTTAGTCTCAAATTGATAGCAGCCTCAAAAAAAAAAAAAAAAATTGGGTAACTTTTCGTTTCTCCATTTTCTCCCTTCCTTTCAAAAGTTTGTATACTAATGAGATGATCTATTTCTTGAAGATTTGTTTGGTAGAATTTTCCTGTAAAAACAATTTGGTGGTGGTTTGTTTTTTAACTCGATTCCATTTCATTATTGGACAAAGGACTATTAATTTTTTTTCATAATATTTTATTGTTTTAGGTAAAAGTTTACACAGCATATTAGATTACCATTTAACCATTTTTATACAGTTTGTTCCATGACACTGGTTACATTTTTCACAATGTGTCAGCATTCTCATTATTTCCCTTCTGTTTTTTCTGTTTCCATTAACCTAGCTTCTCTGCCCCTCCTTGTCTTCTCATCTTTGCTTTAGGGTAAAAGGGCTATTAATTTTTTCTGTTTCCTTGAGACAGTTTTGGTAACTTTTAAGGAATAAGGTTATTCAGTGTATTATCTTACAATTAAAAAAATTTGTACTGCTTATGTGGTTAAAAGTTACAGCTACTAACCAAAAGGTTGGCAGTTCAAATCCAACCAGGAGCTCCTTGGAAACCCTATGGGGCAATTCTGCTCTGTTCTGTAGGTCGCTGTGAGTCGGAATCGACTCGACGGCAACGGGTTTAGGTAGGTCCCTTTCTTGTTTCTAATGCTGTTTGTTCGTACCTTCTCCTTTTTCTTGATCAGTCGCCAAAGGATTTTCTTAGTCTTTTCAAATGACCTGTTTTTGGTTTGGCTGATTCTCTGTTGTATCTTTATTTTTCTGAAGCTCTGGTGGTGTGATGGTTAAGAGCTTGGCTGACAACCAAAAGATCGGCAGTTCGAATCCACCGGCTACTGCTTGGAAACCCTGTGGGGCAGTTCTACTCTGTCCTATGGGGTCACTACCTATTTTTGGTTTGGTTGATTCTGTCTTGTGTCTTTATTTGCTATTTCATTTCTTTATGCTCTTTATTATTTTTAATTTTGTACTTTTAAGTGTATTCTTAGACTTAAATTGGCTACTTCTAGTTATTGTCACCAAATTTTGCATAACAGACAGCCACAAAAATCTTAGTAGCGTATAACAATAAGCATTTATTGCTCATTTACCTGAGATAGATGACGTTTGCAGATCTTGGCTGGGCTCATGCAAATGTTTACTGTTGGCAGACTCTTACTAATATAGGTTGTCCTCAGCTGAAGCAACTGGGGCAACATCTGTCTCTCAAACAGCAGGCTATTTTGGGCGTATCTTCTCATTTTGATGGAAAAGGCATAAAAAAAGCAAGATTCCTAGGCTCATAACTGGCCTACTATCACTTCTGCCCCATTCTTTTGGCCAAAACAGGTCACAGGGGGTAGGAAAATATTCTCTACCACTAAACGAAATACTCAAAAGTTATATGACAAGGATAAAAGGAGAAGTGAAGAATTCAGTCTACCGTACTGTCCCAATATTTTATTTTTGCAGCTTCTTTTTACAGAAAAGTTACAAGAAAGTACAGTGAATATCCATATTCCTTTCACTAAAATTCACCAGTTAACACTTTGTTGTATTTGCTTTACCTCATGCTTTAATTATTTTTTTGTAATCCTTTAAGAGTTAACAGGTGTCATGACCCCTGTATAAGTATTTATCTCCCAAATCCAAAGATACTGGATTTAACAACACAGTTTTCACACTCAGGAAATTTAACATTGACACCAAAATAGAGCCTGTCTATATTCAAATTTCTCCATTTGTCCCAGTAGCATCCTCTATGGCTGTTTTTTAGTTTCTCTTTTCTAAAGCAGTCAGTTCTGCTTTATTGCAATATATACATTCCTAAAAGTCAGCTTGCTATGCAAAATTGTGCAAGAAAACCACAGGGCTTATGAGAAAAAAATGAGGTTAGAAGTATAACACAAACACTTTGTCAGTGGCACACACATAGACACATCTACATAAACAAAGATAGGAACCTGATGAAAGCAGTAACACAGTTTTACACCTGTTAAGTGGTTAAGAAATAGATAAGTAGTACTATAAACATGGCACTTTATCTTGAAAAAGACCTTAAGTTTGCTTTGTGGAAGTGAACATCAGAAGGGTTGCAGCTTTTGAGTTATTGTGAGATGGTGGAAGGGGTGTTCTCTGAGATTGGACAGTAAGTTGTAACACCATGTTACATGGTGAACTGAGGTAGCCAGTACATGTTTGAGTTGTGCGCATGTGCGTGTTTTGAGTATTCCTATACAACTCAGTTCAGCTCTGTGCAGTTTTTTGTGTTCACCTAATGTTTCTCATCGAAAAGTTGCACATAAGCAAACAGGAAATTAATGTTTTACTGAAATTATTTCTAATATATCAGTTGTGTTGGAACAAATTTGTGCTTTCAAAGAAAGTATTTTGGCAGAACTGACAGTATAAACATTTGCATCTGTAAATTTTCCTCTTAAATTGGTTTAACTGCATTTGTAAATTTTCCTCTTAAATTGCTTTAACTGCATCTGTAATTTTTTATAGGTTGTGGTTTCGCTGTAGGTCAGGGTTCAGAATTCTGTGATTTCTAGTATGATTTCTTCTTTCATGACTTATTTAGAAGTTGTTAGGTGCCATCAAGTCGGTTTTGACCCCATGTAGAACAGGAGGAAACACTGCCTGGTTCTCCGCCATCCTCACAGATCATTCCTATGTTTGAGCCCATTGTTGCAGCCACTGTGTCAGTCCATCTCGTTGAGGGTCTTCCTCTTTTTCCTGACCCCTCTATTTTACCAAGCATGATGTCCTTCTCCAGGGACTGGTCCCTCCTCATAACATGACCAAAGTATATGAGATGAAGTCTCGCCATCCTTGCTTCTAAGGAACATTCTGGCTGTACTTCTTCCAAGACAGATTGATTCGTTTTTCTGGCAGTCTGTGGTATATTCAACATTCTTCACCAACACCATAATTCAGAGGCATCAGTTTTTCTCTGGTCTTTCTTTTTGTTGTCCAGCTTTTACGTGCCTATGAGGCAATTGAAAATACCATGGCTTGGTCAGAAGCGCCTTAGTCCTCAAAGTGACATCTTTGCTTGTTACCACTTTAAAGAGGTCTTTTGCAGCAAATTTGCCCAATCCAGTATGTCATTTGATTTCTTGACTGCTGCTTCCGTGGGCATTGATTGTGAATCCAAGTAAAATGAAAATCCTTGACAACTTCAATATTTCTCTGTTTATCATGATATTGCTTTTCAATCCAGTTGTAAGGATTTTTGTTTTCTTTCTGTTGAGGTAGTGATGGTATTTAGAAGTACATTTTAAAATTTCCAAGTGTGTAGTTTTCTTTGTGGAGATATTCTTTGATAATGGTTCCTAAATTTATTGCATTGTGTTCAGAAATGTGCAAAGTATGATATTAATTCTTTGTTATTTCTTGTGACTGCCTTTGTGACTAGTTTGTGTTCAGTTTTTGTAAATATCTGTGTTTGCAAAGGATATTCTTTAAATTGTTGAATGCAGGTTTCTGTGGAGTTAAATTATCTTATTTTTTGTTTAGCTTTGTCTTCTATGTGTTTATCACTAATTTAGCTGCAGCTCTCCCTCAGTTTAATAAATTTCCTCTCAGCTCATTCAAGCATGTTAGATAGTCCATCAAGTTCATCTTGAGAAATTTCTTCTGAGCTATCTGATATCTTACAGTTACTCTTCAGGCTCATTATGTAAATGTCTTCTTGGGATCTTTCTTCATCAACTCTCTCTTTTGTTGCAGTCCTGGTGGCACAGTGATTAAGAGCTACGGCTGCTAACCAAGAGGTCAGCAGTTCGAATCCACCAGCCACTCCTTGAAAACCCTATGGGGCAGTTCTCCTCTGTCCTGTAGGGTCAGTGTGAGTTGGAATTGACTCAACGGCAGTGGGTTGTTTTGTTCTCTTTTCTGTTAGATCCCCCTTTTCCTGGATATCATGGTTCTCGTTTTTCCTGGTTTATTCTCTCGTTTTGGTGAAACTCCTCCTTAAATAGCATCCTGAAAAAAGGTGAAGTTTTTGAGAACTTTCATGTATGAAATAACTTTTCTATTTTCATACTCGTGATAGTTTTGCATAGAGATAATTTCTCCTTGGTTTTTAATGCAGTGCTTCATTTTCCTTTGGCTCCAGTGTTGCTTTTAAGAACCATTTCCTATGAAGCTTATTAATTCCTCTCTTTGTCCTTGAGCTGTGAAATTTTGTTCAGAAATGTCTTGGTATATGTCTTAGGCTGGGTTTTCTGGAGGAGCAAAACCAGTGAAGTGTGGATGTATATATAAAACCCGTTGCCATTGAGTAGACTCCAACTCATAGCAGCCCTGTAGGACAGCGTAGAACTGCTGTATAGGTTTTCCAAAGAGTGGCTGGTGGATTCGAACTGCCAGCCTTTTGGTTAGCAGCCAAGCTCTTAACCACTGCACCACCAGGGCCCCAAATATATATATAGAGAGATTTATTTCAAGGAAATGGCTCACGTGGTTGTGGAGGCTGGCAAGTCCCAAATCCGTGGGTCAGACCTCAGGCTGGAGGTGTCTCCTGAGTCACATGGTTGCAGTAGCTGATGAACCCAAAATCAGCAGGTCAGACAGCAGGCTGCTGGCTCACGTCCCAAGAACCGGAGGTCAGAGAATGATGAGTTGGATGCAAGATTGAGAGAGAAGCTTTGCCAGAACATCCATTGGATGCAGGTTACACTCCCCTGGAAACTCCCCTTTCAACTGATTGGCTGCTCACAACAGATCACATCATGGACGGTGATTGCATCCTGTCTGCTGAACCACTGAGAGTCATGGCTTAGCCAAGTTGACACATAACCTTAACAATCACAGCACTAAGAGGGTCCTTTCATTCTTGAAACTCATGTCCTCTTGGTTCTAGGAATTATCTTGAATTAGTTCTTTGATTTCTTCTGTTTCTCTCTTCTGATCCTGGAACTCCTGTTATTGATTATGGGACCTCTAGTACAGTTCTCCAAATTTTTTTTTTTCATTTCTCTCCTATCCCTAGGGAAATTGCTCCAATTTATCTTTCAACTCTTCTTTTGGGGTTTTAATTTCTACTGTCATATTTTAAATTTTCATTAGTCTTTTCTCTCTGAATATTGCTTTATGACATGATGTTCTTGTTCATAGGTGCAATATGTTCTCTCACCTGTCTGAGAATGTTAGTGATAGTGTTTTGAAAGTTTGTCTTCTCCCTGCATAGTCTCTTCTTACTCCAAATTGCTTTTTTTCTGTTTTGATCTCTCTCACATGTTAGATGTTTTCCTGAAATGCCTACTGATTCTTGGCTGCCCACAGTATGCTATAGGGGTATCTGTCTAGCTGGTCTCTTTCCTGGGAGGAGGCCTGGTGTCAGAATCTTTGTGTTTTTTCTCTTGAGTTCCCAGAGAAGGACTTAGCTAAGAACTCTAGAGGTTTTAGCATTGAGTGGGGAAAAGGACTTGAGAAGGGAGCTGTGTCTGTAGTCAGTATGTAAAGTTGACTTAATGGCTTGTTAAAAGAAAGATAACACCCCTGAATTGTGCCCAGACACTTTTGGTTTAAACTGCAGAATAAACTTATGCTGGGGATGGAGAAGAGTAGTCAGTCGTCTAGCTGAGGTCACCCAGCTGCGGTGAGGAGGAAACCAAGGAGGCTTAACTGCCTTAAATAGACTTTTTAACCAATCCTTCTGTTTTTAGCCCCACCTTCACCCCCATTTCCAAAGGTACCTAGTGTTTCGAATTCTTCAGCCCTTTGAGATTGTGTAGTCACTTAGCTTCTTTACCTAAAGCCCACTTAGGAGTCCTGGCAGCCCCGTGTGTGTCAGAGTAGAACTGTGCTCCGTAGGGTTTTCAGTGACTGACTTTTTTGAAGTAGATCACCAGGCCTTTCTTCCACAGTGCCTCTGGGTGGACTTGAACCTCCAACCTTTTGGTTAGCAGCTGAGCACATTAACCATTTACACCACCCAGAAGCTCCCATGAGTCGGAATAGACTAGATGGCAACTGGTACTAGTACTTAAGAGTCACTTTTCTTATGACCTATAAAGTTAGTTAGCAGTCTCCCATATCCTTTCCAGCTTTTAAAATGTTATTTCCCTTTTCTCCATTTCAATTTTCTTACTCCTTGTGAGTTTATACCACTTAAAAGATTACTGTTGCTTTAGTGAAGTTTTGGGAGGACAGGGTGCAAAATGTATGTATCTGCTCCATCATTCTTTCACAGAATATTAAAATTTAACAACTTTGAGTTTTATTTAAGAGTATACACACTCACCAAAGTCTCAGGAGGTCCAACTGGTCAAAACTGTAAGTTATTATTTGCCTTCTTCATTTACATTCTTTCTCATATAACTTGAATTTTCCAGAGATTACACAGTGTGTGATATCACAACAGATTGAATGCAGATGCTGATATGAGAATTTGGCTCTTGTCTGTTAAGTCAGAAATCAAAGATATTCGAAAAGTGTAAAACAATGCCATTCTTCTCACTAATTTTTTTGGGGGAAATACAAAATTTTTTTTCATTAAAAATGTCATTTATATGAACATGTGATGGATTATTAATGTAAATCCATTAATACATGTTTTTAAAGTCTCAGTTTTAATTTTCTAATTTCGATTTTTAAGAGTAAAGAGTCAAGATATCAAAACATTTGATAACTGCTCTAGAGAATCCTAGTTACAAATTGGAACTGGAACATAACAGTGTAACTGTATCCAGCACCCTACTAGCTTATGTTTATGTAGGACAATAATATTTAATCCCATATTCATTAGATATAAAACTCCTGTAGTGTTAATCCTTTTGGTTTTCTCTCCCAATAATCCTTAGGGGAACTAAATGAAGCTGCGGGAAATTAATCTATACTGTCTTTCTCCCCATAGTATATCTCTTTTACTCTCTATAATGAGAACTCAGTTTTAGAGCGAAACTGTTAGAGTGTGCATTCTTGTCCCTAAGGAGGAGAAAATTGGTTTTTAGGGAGAAAAACAACCTGAGAAGTTAAAGTGGTTTGTGGCCTAAACAAATATATATCGTGGTACTAAAATTTCATGGGAGGCGGGCGGATTAGCAAAAAGTCAAAAGGCTCCTTAAACCAAAAAAAAAAAAAACCAAAACCGTTGCTGCAGAGTCGACTCCAACTCACAGTGACCCTATAGGACAGAGTAGAACTGCCCCCATAGGGTTTCCAGGGAGCAGCTAGTGGATTCAAACTGCCAACCTTTTGGTTAGCAGCCATAGCTCTTAACCACTACACCACCGGGTTTCCAAAGCCTCCTTAGTGGAGTGATAATGAAAAAGAGATTGAGAAACCTGTGTTAGTGGTTTCTATTTACAGCATTGTTTTTTAACCATTCTTTTGCTTGCATTTCTTTCTCCCATCCGAGGCTTGCTGGGATACATACTATGTAGTGGAGACTGTAACCACAAATACTTCTGGGAGTCCAGTATGTTCCTTGAAGAGTAAGGCAGCTAGATGAGGCACATAGCAACCAGAGAGCCCATGCCAGGTCTCAGTAGGGGAGTTTGACTCATCACTCAGCTCCAGCCAGTTGTTGCCATTGTGGAACGTGAAGCCAGAGTTTTCAAATTTTCTGATTTTTTATAAAGAAAAGCCAGAAATCTGACTTTTAATGTAAAACCTGTGGTTTTTAAATACTAGAAACTAATTGAAATATTTTTAAAGCGATGTGAACACAGCAATCAAAACATACCTGTGAGCCCACAGTTACGACCATCTTCCCCCTTACCACGAATGTAGTCTCTTCAGGTATGATGGACTCTGTCTCCAAAATAGACTTCTTTACAATAACCCTAACTCACAAACTCAAGGTCATCCTGCTCCTGTATGAATAACCTACCTCGATGGGCCAACCTGTTCTCGTTTTGGTTAACTAACCGATGACTCTGCCATATCGAAAGCAGAATGTGTCTCTTTCAGATTTTTAACCTAGTGGTCCTGGTTTGTCTTGTGAGACTATACAAATAAGACTAACTTGTCACATGACAGGTCTTCAGAATTGTGAATTTGACTATGATTCAAATATTTATTTCTCCAGAAATGTATACCATAGTCAAGAAATCAAACTCTGGAATCAGACTACTAGGGTTTGAATCCCTTCTCTGATTCGTAGCTCTGTGATCTTGGGCTACTTGCTTGACCTTATGCCTGCTTGTTCATCTGCATTAGGTATTACTATAAATTACCTAAGGGACTTATTAATAGTTAGTACATGTAAAGCTCTAGGTACTCAATAAATATTATTTATTATCCAGATCATTCTTCATTTAAATTTTAAATTCTCTTGCATATTTAGTTTACAGTTTACTCATTAATGGAGCAGTCTGGTTTAGGTTTCTTCCCTCAACTTCCTCTCTTCTCTGTACTGTTTCTCTGTCTCTTCTCCCTTCAAGCCGGGTCACATTAATTTTTTTTCTTTGTGTGTTTATGTGTGCATGTGTGTGTGTATCTGCATATATATATGTATATATACATACATTTATTTATTCTTGAGAGGGTATAGGGATGAAAACCACTAGTTTGTTGTTGTTAGGTACTGTCGAATTGGTTCCGACTCATAGCGACCCTGTGTACAACAGAATGAAACGCTGCCTGGTCCTGCACCATCCTCACAGTTGTTATTATGCTTGAGTCCATTGTTGCAGCCACTGTGTCATTCCATCTCGTTGTGGATCTTCCTCTTTATCGCTGACCCTTTACCTTACCAAGCATGATGTCCTTCTCCAGGGACTGGTCCCTCCTGATAACATGTCCAAAGTATGTGAGACATAGTCTCACCATCCTTGCTTCTAAGGAACATTCTGGCTGTACTTCTTCCAAGACAGATTTGTTGGTTCTTCTGGCAGTCCATGCTATATTCAGTATTCTTCACCAACACCATAATTCAAAGGCACTAATTCTTCTTTGGCCTTCCTTATTCATTGCCCAGCTTTTGCATGTATGTGAGGCGATTGAAAATACCATGGGTTGGGTCTGGTACGCCTTAGTCCTCAAAGTGACATCTTTATTTTTTACCACTTTAAAGAGGTCTTTTGCAGCAGATTTGCCCAGTGTAGTATGTCATTTGATTTCTTGACTGCTGCTTCTATGGGTGTTGATTGTGAATCCAAGTAAAATGAAATCATTGACAACTTCAATATTTTCTCTGTTTATCATGATGTTGCTTTCTAATTCAGTTGTGAGCATTTTTGTTTTCCTTATGTTGAGGTGTGATCCATACTGAAGGCTGTGGTCTTCGATCTTCATCAGTAAGTGCTTCAAGTCCTCTTCACTTCCGGCAAGCATGACTGTGTCTTCTGCATATCAAAGGTTGTTAATGAGTCTTCCTCCAGTCTTGATGCTGCATTGTTATTCATAAAGTCCGGTTTCTCAGATTGTTTGCTCAGCATACAGATTGAATAAGTATGGTGAAAGGATGCAACCCTGCACACACCTTTCCTGATTTTAAACCATGAGGTATCCCCTTGTTCTGTTGGAATGACTACCTCTTGGTCTATGTACAGTTTCCACATGAGCACAATTAAGTGTTGTAGAATTCCCATTCTTCACAGTGTTATCCATAATTTGTTATGATCCACGTATTTGAATGCTTTTGCATAGTCAATAAAACACAGGTAAACATCTTGCTGATATTCTCTGCTTTCAACGAAAATCCATCTAACATCAGCAGTGATATCCCTGGTTCCACGTCATCTTCTGAATCTGGCTTGAATTTCTCACAGTTCCTTGTCAGTGTCTGCTGCAGCTGTTTTTGAATGGTCTTGAACAGAATTTTACTTGTGTGTGATATTAATGATATTGTTAGATAATTTCCACAATCTGTTGGATCACCTTTCTTTGGAATGGGCACAAATATGGTTCTCTTCCAGTCGGTTGGCCAGGTAGCTATCTTCCAAATTTCTTGGCATAGATGAGTGAGTGCTTCCAGCGTTGCATCCCTTTGTTGAAACATCTCAGTTGGTATTCCTACAATCCCCGGAGCCTTGTTTTTTGCCAACTCCTTCAGTGCGGCTTGGACATCTTCCTTCAGTACCATCAGTGCTTGAACATATGCTACCTCCTGAAACAGTTGCACGTCAGCCAGTTCTTTTTGGTACAGTGACTCCGTGTATTCCTTCCATCTTCTTTTGATGCTTCCTGTGTCGTTTAATATTTTCCCTGTAGAATCCTTCAATATTGCAACTCAAGGTTTGAATTTTCTCTTCTTTAAGCTTGAGAAATGCCGAGCGTGTTCTTCCCTTTTGGCTTTCTAATTCTAGGTATTTGCACATTTCATTATAATACTTTACTTTGTCTTCTCGAGTTCTCAAGCTGCCCTTTGAAATCTTCTGTTCAGCTCTTTTACTTCATTTCGTCCTTTCATTTTAGCTATTCTACCTTCAGGGGCAAGTTTAAGAGTCTCTTCTGGCATCCATTTTGGTCTTTTCTTTCTTTCCTGTTTTTTTAATGACTTTTCGCTTTTTTCATGCATGATATCCTTGATGTCATTCCACAGCTCGTCTGGTCTTCAGTCATCAGTGTTCAGTGTATCAAATCTATTCTTGAGATGGTCTCTAAATTCAGGTAGGACATACTCAAGGTTGTATTTTGGCCGTTCTGGACTTGCTGTAATTTTCTTCAGCTTTAATTTGAACTTGCATATGAGCAGTTGATGGTCTGTTCCACAGTCGGTCCCTGGCCTTGTTCTGACTGATGATACTGAACTTTTCCACCGTCTCTTACTACAGATGTTGTAGTCAGTTTGATTCCTGTGTATTCCGTCTGGTGAGGTTCACATGTATAGCCTCTGTTTATGTTGTTGATAAAAAGGTAATTGCAGTGAAGAAGTCACCAGTCTTGCAAAATTCTGTCATGCAATCTCCAGCGTTGTTTCTATCTTCAAGGCCATATTTTCCAACTACTGTTCCTTATTCTTTGTTTCCAGCTTTTGCATTCTAGTCACCAGTAATTATCAATGCATCTTGATTGCATGTTTGATCAATTTCAGACTGTAGAAGTTGGTAAAAATCTTCAGCTTCCTCATCTTTACCGTTAGTGATTGGTTCATAGATTTGAATAATATTCCTGTTAGCTGGTCTTCCTTATAGGCCTATGGATTTTATCCTATCACTGACAGAATTGTACTTCAGGATAGATCTTGAAATGTTCTTTTTGACAATGAATGTAATGCCATTCCTCTTCATTTTGTCATTCCCTGCATGGTAGACCATATGATTTTCCGATTCAGAATGGCCAGTACCAATCCATTTCAGCTCATTGATGCCTAGGATATCAGTGTTTATACATTCCATTTCATTATTGACGACTTCCAGTTTTCCTAGATTCATACTTCATACATTCCATGTTCCAGTTATTAATGGATGTTTGCAGCTGTTTCTTCTCATTTCGAGTCATGCCACATCAGCAAATGAAGGTCACGAAGCCTTGACTCCATCCACGTCATTCAGATGGACTCTACTTTGAGGAGGCAGCTCTTCCCCTGTTGTATTTTAAGTGCCTTGCAACCTGAGGGGCCCATCTTCTGGCACTATATCAGGCAGTGTTTCACTGCTATTCATAAGGTTTTCACTGGCTGATGTTTTTCAGTAGTAGACCGCCAAGTTCTTCTTCCTAGTCTGTCTTAGTCTGGAATTCCACTGAAACCTGTCCACCAATGGGTGACCCTGCTGGTATTTGAAATACTGGTAGCATAGCTGCCAGCATCACAGCACATGCAAGCCACCACGGTACGATAAACTGACAGACGTGTAGAGGAAAAAGTGTGGGACTTTTGTATCCTCCTTTCTAATAAAGTCTGATTTTATTCATAAATCTTTCTTCCTCCCCATGGCTTTGTACTTCAGAGAAGCAGGCCCTATCTCCAGCTTTGGACAATGGGTTCCAGTTGGTCTAAAAGTCAACAGTGGAGTTCATTTTGGCTGTGTGATTTTTGGCATGGGTGTGAGATACACTTCTGACTAGTGAGACTTGATGAGAAATATGCTGATGGGAATTGAATTTGGAGTTTCTGGGAAAGATTTCCTTATTCTTTATTTTTTGTGCTTTAGTTGAAGGTTTACAAAGCAAATTAGTTTCTCATTGAACAATTAATAGACATTGTTTTGTGATGTTGGTTGTCAACCCCACGACGTGTCAACACTCTCCCCTTCTTGACCTTGAGTTCCTCATTATCAGCTTTCCTGTCCCCACCTGCCTTCTCATCCTTGCTCCTGAGCTGGTTTGCCCATTTAGTCTCATTTTGTTTTATAGGCCTGTCTAATCGTTGGCTAAGGGTGAACCTCAGGAGTAACTTCAGTACTGAGTTAAAAGAATGTCTGGAGGCCATACTCTCGGGGTTTCTCCAGTCTCTGTCAGACCAGTAAGTCTGGTCCTTTTTTGTGAGTTACAATTTTGTTCTACATTTTGCTCTAGCTCTGTCTTGGATACTCTATTGTGATCCCCATCAGAACAGTCAGTGGTGGTAGCCGGGCACCATCCAGTTGGGCTAGACTCAGTTTGGTGGAAATTGTAGTTGTGTTCGATTAGTCCTTTGGACTAATCTTTCCCCTGTATCTTTGGTTTTCTTCATTCTCCCTTGCTCCAGATGGGGTGGGGCTAGTGGAGTATCTTAGATGGCTGCTGACAAGCTTGTAAGACCCCAGACGCTACTCACCAAAGTAGGATATAGAACATTTTCTTTATAAACTGCATTATGCCAGTTGAGCTAGATGTTTCCGGAGACCATGGTCCCCAGCCCTCAGCCCAGTAATTCGGTCCCTCAGGGAATTTGAATGTGTCTAGGAGGCTTCCATGACCTTGCCTTGGTCAAGTTGTGCTGACTTCCCCAGTATTGTGTACTATCTCACCCTTCACCAAACTTATGACTCACCTGTTGTCTATTTAGCGTTTTTCCCTCCACCCCCCTCCCCTCCCTCATAACCATCAAAGGTTGTTTTTTTTTGTGTGTAAATCTTTTTGTGAGTTTTTACAATAGTGGTCTCATGCAGTATTTGTCCTTTTGTGATTGACGTATTTCACTCAGCATATTGCCCACCAGATTGGTTTTCTTGTTCTTAAAAGAAATGTACATGAAGAGATGGTCTCATCTTTTCTTCTGGTTATGATGAGCCTGGATATGCTATATGATATCAGATGCCGGGATTTGCTGTACTCTCTTTTGAGATCTGGGGGGTAGAGTTGTGGGGAGGTGAGGGGAACCACCTGAAAATGGCAGCGTAAAGAGGTAGATGGATCCTTGAAGACATTGTTGAGCTACTGAACAAACCAATCCTTGAATCTGCGCTTCTTCTTAACTTCCTTTTATGAGAGATAAACTTTCTTATTGTTTATGATGCTTTGAGTTGAATTCTCTTACTTTCAGTTAAAAGTTAGCTTAACTCATAAAGAAGTCAGGTTGTTTAATTCTGCTGTGCCTGGCAAATAGGATAAATAAATACCTCATAGAGTTGCTGTGAGGAATAATTGAAATAATATAGGTAAAAGGCACTTTGTAATTATAAAGTAACTACACAGATTTATAGGAGCCCTGCTGGAACAGTGGTTATGTGCTCAGCTGCTAACCGAAAGGTCGACAAATTGCTCCGTGGGAGAAAGATGTGATCGTCTGCTTCCGTGAAGATTTACAGCCTTGGAAACCTCATGGGACAGTTCTGTTCTGTCCTGTAGGGTCACTGTGAGTCAGACTTGACTCGGCAGCACACCACCACCACCACAACACAGATTCATAGTTCTGTTACGTTACTACAAATAGCCTTTGTTTGTATTGACAGAATGTGGCACAGAGAGTAAGGCTGCCTGATTTAGCTCATACCAATTGTATTAATACTGTGCGTGTCACTGGAGTCTGTAATGACTAATCTGTAAAACAAGTAATCTTTAAATCGTCCTCACATTTTGTGAAGCGAATATGAGTCTGATTATTGTGGGGTTTCTGCCTGAAAGCTCTTGTATAATTAAGGCAAAAAACAAAAGCAGTTGCCATCGAGTGGATTGAGACTCATGATGACCCCATGTGTGTCAAGAGTAGAAGTGCACTTCATAGAGTTTTCATTGGCTGTAATCTTATAGAAGTAGATCACCAGGCCTTTCTTCAGTGCTGCTGGGTAGATTTAAACCTCCAGCCTTTCAGTTAGTAGCTCAGCGCAAATCGTTTGTGCCACCCAGGGACTGAGCATGGATTAAGACAGTAGATACAAAGAAACAACTCTTTTTTTTTTTTTTTAAATTGAAGACACAATTTATTAATCAGTCATGTTGGGAATGCTCCCATTTCACAAGGGTTCTACTGATCTTAGTGTCTTGAGCAGTAAGGGAAGCACTGATGTAAATACACTTAACTTGCTATGAATTTCAGCCTTCATAGCTTTATACAGATTATAGATATTTGCTTTTTAACCCAACTTTTAAACTTGTTCTCCTACATCTAATCAGTCATGAGCATGTCATCAGTTTTCTTTTTCACACCCTCTCTCATATTCTGTCATCTTTTTCTTCTGACATCTCCCTGGCTAATGTTGTTCCCAGATTATTACAATATGGTCACCTAGATGAACCCTGTGTACAGCCGAATAAAACACCGCCTGGTTCTGCCCCATCCTCAAAATCATTTTTATGTTTGAGCTGATTGTTGCAGCCACTGTGTCAGTCTGTCTCATGGAGGGTTTTCTTCTTTTTCTCTGACCCTCTGTTTTACCAAGCATGATATCCTTCTCCAGAGGCTGTCCCTCCTGATAACTTGTCCAAAATACATGAGATGAAGTCTCACTATTCTTGCTTCTAAGGAGCATTCTGGCTGTTTCTTCCAAGACAGATTTGTTCTTTTGGCAATATATGGTATATTCACTATTCTTCGCCAGCGCCATAATTCAAAGGCATCGATTCCAATTCTTCTTCAGTCTTCCTCGTTCATTGTCCAGCTTTCACATGCATATGACGTGACTGAAAATACCATGGCTTGGGTCAGGCACGCTTTAGTCCTCAAGGTGACACTTTTGCTTTTTAACACTTTAAAGAGTTCTCTTGCAGCAGATTTGCCCAATGCAATATGTAGTTTGATTTCTTCTGTTTCTGTGGGCATTGATGGTGGATCCAGGTAAAATGAAATCCTTGACAATTTCGATATCAGCCTCAGCTCATTTTTCATATTGACCAGCTATAGTGTCATTCATTCATAATTGCATTATACAGAAACATTGGCTTCCCCCTGCCCCAGCACCCTCACCCCTTTGCTTATTTAAAGTTCAGGAAGATTCTAAAGCCCTTTGGACTTACCGGAATTCAGATTCAGAGGGAGCTAGGGAATTTATCCCTGATTGTTTTTTATCACCCCACAGAATCTATTCTGCATTATGAAGGTCTTGAATATTTTAGGACTCTGAGATGGGTTGTTATTAAAGGGTTGATCTGAGGTTGATTTCAGGGCTCATCTGGGAAATATTCGGATATTATTTTCCTGGATAACTTTTCCACTCCACCTTTACCTGGGATTTTTTCTGTTGGAGTTGGTTTCGGACCTAGGCTAAATGCGTTCCTTCTTTCCCTGCTCGCCTCCACCACACACGTGGATGTAAGTTTTCTGTCTTTTCTCTCTGGTTTTCCTGGCAATCAGTATCTGTCCTCCTGCCCTCATTTAGGGTAGATGCATGTAGGTTAAAGGAACGTGTTATTGTTGTTACGCTGTCCTTTGATTTACCGGCTTATCCTTTCGATTCTTCATTCCTTCTTTATCTTCTGTAATCACTTATTACTTCTGCTAGTTAGAGGTTAATAGAGAAGGCAGGGTGGAGCCCTGGTTGCCAGATGGTTAAGCACTTGCCCGCTGACTGAAAGGTTGGTGGTTTGAACCCAACCAGTGGGTCCATGGGAGAAAGACCTGGTGATCTGCTCCCGTGAAGATTACAGTCTAGAAAATCCTACACAGCAGTTCTGCTCCATCACATGGGATCACTGTGAGTTGAAATCAACTCAACAGCACCTAACAACAACAGAGAGAGCAAGGCAGTAATTGTTTTGAGTGTTTAATGTCAGTTGCCATTGAGTTTGTTCTAACTCATGCAAGACTCACACAAAACGTTGTCATCTTAATGATCATTGATATGTTTGAGTTCATTGTTGTGGTTATTGTGTAGTGCCTTCCCACCTGGGGGTCTCATCTCCTAGCACTGTGTCAAACAATATTGTGTTGTGATCCATAAGGTTTTCACTGGCTAATTTTCAGAAGTAGTTTGCCACACCTTTCTTCCTGTTCTTAGTCTTTGAGGTCCCTGCTGGTATTTGAAATACTGTGGCATGGCTTCCAGCATCATAGCAACACAAACCACCACAGTACAACAAACTGACAAATGGGTGTTTGATTGAATATAATTTCCACCTATCTTCCTTCTTTCCTTCCAATACATTTTATTTTAAAGCTGCTTCTCTGTGCCCGTCATTTCAAGCCCTCATGGAGCTTTTTTCCTTCATGATACACTGTTTTCTAGGAAAGGACACCTGGATTTCCATATGTGATGAAATGAGTCTTAGGCCTTGAAGTGTGAAGAGGACCAATTGTAACAGCTTTCTTTATTATGAAAACATTTCATTAAAGTCCTGCTTCATTTAACATAGCCATAGAGCCCTTAGTTTTTAGTAACTGAAGGTTCTAACAACTGTAGAGTCTAATGTGTGTGTGTGTGCATAACTGCTGTTACCAGTTTCTTTCATCTCTTCGTTCTGTTGAATAAACAATATTTTGCTAGTGATTCTGATGAGGATGAATTTGAAATATTCACTGAGAGAGGGAGGAGAGAATTCTTTTCAAAATAAGCACTTTATTACAAAAATTACATAACCTTATAACCATTTTTAATATATTTAATATTGATTTATATATGTTGAAGGTCTTTAAATGATAAATTACAAAACTTGTCATTAAAAACATTAATTTGTTTTTTTTTTATGGACTGAAAAATCACGTGTAAATTCTGATCATGTGCAATTCATTTGTAGTTAAGTATTGAATTTTCTGCTCCTTATACGAAAAAAAAAGGTAACAGATATTCTTTGAAATTCTTCAGTGTATACTTGGTCAAGTATTACTTGTCTAAGTGTCTTGTTTTAAAAATAAATTTTAAATCTTAGAAATTATTGGATGAGAGGTTGTATTTTGACTAAGGAAGAGAAGATATAATGGACTATTTGAAACAAACCTTGATGGAAATGCATGCTGGATGAGTTAACACTAATTTTTTCTACTACAGAGGACTGCTAGAAATATGGTTGTGGTTTTATTTATTTATTTTTAATATTTTTATCAGTGGAAGTTACTTTTTCTTTTTTATAAATAAAACGTTATTTTTCAAGATTTCTCAGGGTGTAAAGAAAAACACAGTTGATCAGTCAGTGTATGTTTTCATTTATATTGAATATTTTTTATTCTTCCTTTCTAAACAGACACTCCTTGAATATGCAGAGAAATGGAAAACTTCAGATGACCCCTTACCTTTACTGGAGGTATACACAGTGGCTATCCAAAGTTATGTTAAAGCACGACCTTATCTTACCTCTGAATGTGAAAATGTAGCATTGGTTCTGGAACGCTTGGCATTGTGAGTAGACCTTTGAATAAATAAACTAGATTTAGCTTTTTTTAAAAAAGAAAAAAAAAACTATATCACAGCTGTTATGACAGTTTTAATTTTAAATACATTAGGTATGAGGAGTCTACTGTTGATATTAGAAATTCTGGGGTTTTTTACTTTGAACTTTAATAATAATTTGTATCTTTACCAATATTTTGTTTTTTAGAAGCTGTGTTGAACTTTTATTATGTCTGCGTGTTGAGTTATCAGATAAACAGTGGGAACAGTTTCAGACACTGGTACAGGTGAGACTATTTACCTATTAGATTTAATATAGGTATAACTTGTGTCAGTTTTCCTTACTCTTAAAAAATTATTTGGTTAAACTTTAAAACATCTAAGTTTTGCCAGCATTAATGTGCGACTTTTATTAACACTACTGTCTTGCATATAGTAGATGCTTAATAAAAGTTTGGTAAATGAATATATCCATTTAGGTAGTTTGATCAAATATTGCACTGTTCTTTAAGATCAGATAATTAGGGCTTTGTCAAAGGAGTAAGGGAACACAAAAGAAAATGCCCTCATTTGGATTTAGAAGTAGTTTAATTGATAAAAATCTACAGTATGCTTTATAAGAATTTAACGTATCTCATTTAATCCTTATGAAAAGTTTATGGGGATAGGTATATTTTCCCCATTTTAAAGGTGAGGAAACTGAGGCTCATACTGTAAAATATTTATCTGCCCAGACTTGTGCAGTTAATGTCATTGAGTAGTTACGTGAATCAAGATTCTTTATTCCAGTGCCCATGCTTTTTCTCCTGTATCTGAAAGCACAGGCTTTGGTCTCTTACTTAGTTCTGGTATTCTTTAGTTCTGATGTATATGGTACTACACAAGTTAGCAGTTTGGTGTTTGGGAGTATTTTCAGGAATGTTTAGTTCTATTTCAAACACTAGATTATGCTCTATGTATTATAGCTTAAGTAAAATTTGATTAATTGGTCAGCGAAAAAGAATGTTCCTACTAGTTAGCTTCAAAAGGTATAGTTCTCTCTCTCTGTTTCTCCAGCCAGAGTTCTGAAAATGTCTTTTGGCCTTACTTTTTTCCATAGGATATTATTAAAAGGGTTGGTCTTAAATTTTGGAAGCATGTGAAAGAAGCTGTAGTTAGGCAGAGAAATAAACTTTGCTGTTTTAACATTAAATATTAAAATCTATATTAAGTGCAAGGTCCTTGGAGGTGGGAATCATATCTTATTTAATACCATAGGATTCCACATAGTGCCTTACAAATTACAGTTGCTTAATAGTGCCTTACATATAATAGATACTTAATAATTGTTGAAATGAAGGTGTCTTGTCCTGTTTGTCACATTGCAACTTTTTGATCATGCCGTTTCTACTTCAGCATATCAGTAGCTTGTTTTTTCCCCGTTGTTTATTTTTAGGTAAATAATTATTTCAGAGTGTTTCATTGTTTGGCGTTCAGAACACTATACCACAGAATTAATTGAATAAATTGTTTACACACAAATATAATAGTTTTTACGCTACTGATTTTGTTTGTCAGTGTAAGATTACTTTTAAAGTTTCCTTTTTCAAACAAAAGATATTTTTTATATGGGTTAATGAGAAGGAACCAATTCTTTAAATTCCTCTAAGGTAGCCTCCAGTTACTGCTCAAAGAAAATCTCATAGAACACTTAAAGATTTTTATGGCATTGAGGAATAGATCTTTGTTTGAATATAGCTTTAAGGGTTTCCATGGTACTTTGTTGTCTTTTCAGAGCTCCCTCAGGGTTTGACTATACCTGTTTGACAGCATTTGTTTTATTTTGCCTGTGTTTCAACTGTTTAGACATTTCTTTACCCAACTAGAGGATAAGTTCCACAAAGGAAGGGAACTAGTTGCTGTCTTTCCCAGTGTTTTGCCCATAGAAATTCTCAATAAATACTTTTTGAATTGAATGAGAACTATCGGTCTTTTGTGACCTGAAGGCTATATCAGTTGTATGAACACTTGTAAACAACTAGTGTAAGCAGGGTTCAGTGTCAGCTTTAATATGAAATTGCCAAAGATAAGTAATAAATAAATGAAAAAGCATATATTTAGTAATTTTCTTTTCATAAGTCCCTTTTATGAGAATATTTGTAATTTGTCACTTAGGATTTGATATAAGTCTGTCATTTATTAATGGTAGCAGGTTTGGGGAGAAAAAATGTTTACCAACACAGGATATACGGTGCATAAGGTCTTTTATGATGCTGGGTATTTTGATAGCTTCCTTAAGAGATAAGTTTGTTCTTGGTTTAGATTTTGGGAAAAAAAAATACAGACTTGTTTCTGTAAATATATTACATTTATTTTAGGTTTATAACTGATTTCTTTCTTATCCTTTAGATTCATCTTTAAGAATCAGAAGTAAAGGAATTCAACATTTTGTAATGTGACATGACATTTTTAAGATGAAAGTCTTATTTTTTCAAAAGTTTAGTATTATATTTAAAACCTGATAAGCTTGCTTTTTTAAAAATCTGTTGTAATTCTTTGGATGTTTATTTAATATTTATAGGTAGCTCATGAAAAGCTGATGGAGAATGGCAGCTGTGAATTGAATTTTTTAGCTACTCTAGCTCAAGAGACTGGGGTGTGGAAAAACCCGGTACTGTGCACTATTCTTTCCCAGGAACCATTGGATAAGGATAAAGGTAAATTTTCTAGAAAGAGAGAAGAAAAAAAATCATTAGATTAGAAAAAAAATAATTACTTAAAATTGTTTTGATAAATTTATCTCAAGATGTCTTGAAGAAGGACCATTTAATTAAATTTCATCTGAGGTGCTTGAGGCCCTTCACCTTTAATTATTTTATTTTGGGGAAGATGTATTCATAGGATTGTAGAATCTTCAAGTAACAGAGAATCTAAAATTTATTCCCAGCATCTTTTCCACAGAGGAATTCCCTCTGCAGTATCGCTGACATGTGGTAATCTAGACTTTAGTTGATAAGCTAACTTAACTTGACAGATGGAGAAACAGAAATAGAGTGGTGAAATGATTTTCCTCAAAACAGAGTAAGAAATCAGTGCTAGGACTTGAAGTCTTCTGTCTCCAAGATTAGTACTGTTCTCAAACAGCTTGTTGCCCAACTGTTATTTTATCCTGCTATGTTGCTGTTATATGAGTTCAGGCAATAAAGATTCCAGTTAAACTGGCAGGTATCCTTTTGGAAGTGGATGGCTCTATGGCTAATATGTATAACACTTAATGTTCAGAGTTCAAAAGTTGTAAATACCATGATGAAAAGCACAGTTCTAGGTACTTTTCTTGAGATTGTTTAGGGAAGTGCCCGCATTTCACCTTTAACTTTTCCCAGGGTATTTAATAACTGGAGAAGGAAATAAAAAATTTGCAGTGTATTTAATGGAAAAAAGCATATATTTACCACTGTAAGCTTCTTCCATCTTTTATTGCTGCTTTTCTTGGTGCATGATGGCAAACTGTGAGATATTTTGAAATTTATATGTGTTAGCAAAAAGGCTATTTAAAAAAAAAAAAAAGCCATGAGAAGCCCATGGCTTGTAAACTCTTCTGACTTTCTGGTACTTACAAAAAAGCTTTCTAGCCAGTCTCCAAACTTCTCTTCAAACTCATTGCTCCTGTCTGACTCATCTTTCTCCCATTTTCTCCAGGCATTCATGATAGTTCTAGCATTGTTATCTGTTCCTTAGTTTTCACAGGAAGTCTGTGAATATCCACAGATTAGCTACAGTGTTCTCAAGACGTTGAAGAAATGGAAAATACATCCTCATTATTTAAAATAATAATATAATTTAAAAAATTTTTTTTTAAGTCAAAAGTCTGATTTTTTGTCCTTGGCATATTAGTTTTATTCGTAATAAAATATATTAACACTAATATGTTTTACTTCTAGTATCAAAATAATACTTTCTAATCTTTTCAGCTTTTAGAAATATTAGATATAATGTATTATTAAGACTATTATATTGTGTAGTTCCTGTTTGAAAAAGTGCTTTTATATGCATGGTTTCATTTAACCTTCACAATGATCCTGTGAAAAAGGATCATTGTCCCTGTTTTACAGATGAGAAAATGGAGGCTCAGAAAGTTTCGTTGTCTTTTCCTAGTTCACGTTGCCAGTGGTAAGAGGCAGAGCTAGAAGTTGAAGTCAAGTCTTCAGCCTCTCTCCTTTTTACATTATGCCCCATTGCACCTAGCCTAAATAAAAGATTAATTTCTTTTTTCCATCATCAGTTTCTAAATAGCTTTTGCCAAGCTCATTCATTATGCTAAAGCAGGAAAACAAAGTCTCTTCCTTAGCAGAGATGTAAACTTTATTTCAAAAGATAATTCGTTTGAATGTGCTTAACATTGCATCTGTTCACAGATGTCTCTGCCCGTCTCTGTGCTGCTTTATTTCTTGGTCTTCACTGCCATAGCCGCTGGAATAATTAGGACTTTGCAGCCAGGAGGGGTTTCTACAATAGTAGATGGATTTTAGATAGCCAGATTTTAATATAGTTCAGAAAGCAACCAGATAGATGTTACATGGGTCAGAGGTTTTTTTTTTGTTTGTTTTTTGTTTTTTTCCTTTTAAAGCGATAATCTTTACTTGGTCCTGTGTTATCCAGAATGTTTTTTTGATGGGAGTTGTTTTATGGATAACCCACATTAACCTGAAATATGTTTATTTCCTTCTTTGACAAAGTTGAAGGAGTTAACTTTTTCATGCATGCTAATTTACTTATATTTTTAAGTTTGATGATGCAAGAATGAGAAACTTTTAGCTCTTTTATCTTATATCCACACACTTGGTTTAACTTAATCTAACCTACAGCAAGTTTGTTTTTTTAACCTACAGCAAGTTTGAAGAGAAAAGCCAGGGCACAGAGATTAATGAGCACACCTCCATTGACTGTACTCATTATTTATAGTGAGGTCTTTAAAGATTTGGTGTAGTGTTTGAGTAGTGATAATCCATTTAATGCTGAATTGTTTTGGTTTATTATTTTAAATTGAATAATTTTGGACCTATTAAAACAAGCTAGACTGAAAGATGTACTTTGATTTTGGAGAGTGAGGGCAGGTGGAACTGAAAATTAAGAATTCTGGTTTCACTTTAAAGTTTACGCATTCCTATGAGTTAGCTTTGATAATGAAACCAATATAGGTAATTTTATTGGCTTTTGAATACCCAAGGAACTTTTAGACATACTCATGTACTACTTGTGCCTTTCTTTAGTCATAATTTCTGGATTGAAAGGGCACTTAATGGTCATTTATTTCAGTTACTCTGTGTTTAACTTCCCTTTATAATATTACTGATAAATAAAATTGGCCTTTGCTTGAACACTTCTAGGGAATGGTAACTATGTAGTTCAGTCCATTCTTAGCCTGCTATTAGAAAAATCTTCATCATGAAAATCGCATTTTTATAGGCTTCCATCTTTTAAATCTAGTTCTACCCCTACATCCATAGCAAACAAAGTATAAATTCTTCTGTCATTCAGTATCCATTGAGATTTTTAAAGATAACCAGCATGTCTGTATTTACTTGTTTGTTCTTCTGTAGACTAAAAGCCTTCCTGGTGTTGGCATGATTTTAAATCCACAGTCATGATTCCTGATCTCTGAATGCCTTTTTAATTTTTGTTGTTGCTCCCTTTAATGTGTAATTCTGACAACTGAATCTGTACCCTAAATATGATCTGGCCAGCTTTTAGGGTAATGGTACTCTCACACCTTCATCCTAATGATTTATACTTAAGTTAATGTGAGCTAAGGTGGCATTAGCATTTGGATGGCCATTATCATTCTCACAACTCAGGTTACTAAAATCACACAGTTGTTTTGTTTTTTTAATATATACTACTCTTATATCTTCTCTTAAGTTAATGTGACCTAAGATGGCATTAGCATTTGGATGGCCATTATCATTCTCACAACTCAGAGAGGTTACTAAAATCACGAAGTTGTTTTGTTTTTTTAATATATACTGCTCTTATATCTTCCCTCAATCTACATTTTTAGACATTGTCTTTTGGTACACAAGTTTATTACCTTTTCCTCCCCTTTAAATTTCACTGTGTTAAAGTCATTGTTTCCCCTGCTTGTCAAGATCCTTTGAATCCTGATTTTTTTTCCCAAAGATTTTGTCCTTCCCAGTTTCCTCTCAGCAGATTTTATTAGCATGTACACTATTGACATCCTTGATAACAACCACAAAAAGGGCAAGTCCAAAAGCTGAGCCCATGAGGGTACTTACAGAAGTCTTCCTGCCTGCCTTCAGTCCTCTAATCAATACCTTTGGTTATGGTTGTTGTATCATAAGCACCCATTTGTCCTTGTATCTGGCCTGTGGTTCTTTTTGTCTCTAAGGATTGGTTGAAAGACCATAAGAAGTGTTTGGCCAGAGTTCCATTAAATAAGATTGTTCAATATTGAGGTTAATACTATTTTTTAAATAAACTTTTTATTTTGGTATGGTTCTAGATCTACAGAAAAATTGTGAAGATAGTACAGAGTTCCCATACACCTCACACACAGTCTCCTCTAGTATTAACATCTTAGTTCAATGTGATACATTTGTCACAATTAATAAGCCAATATTGGTACTTAATTATTAACTAAAGCCTGTATTTTATTTCCTGTTACCTAACGTCCTTTTTCTGTTCCAGGATCCCATCCAGGATACCTCATTACATTTAGTCATCTTGTCTCCTTAGGCTCCTCTTGGCAGTGACAGTTTTTCAGACTTCTGTTGTTTTTGATGACCTGGACAGTTGTGAGGAGCACTGATATTTTGTAGAATGTCCCTCAATTAGGGTTTGTCTGATACTTTTCTCTTGATTAGACTGGGGTTATGGTTTTATGGGAGGAAGATCCCAGAGATAAAATGCCATTCTCACATCATATCAAGGGTACATATCATCAATAAGACTTACCACTGTTGATGTTAACCTTGATCTGAGGTAATGTTTACCAGGTTTCTCCACTGTTAAGTTACTCTTTTTTCCCCTTTTCCATACCTAGTCTTTGGATAGAAGTCAGTATGTTTAACCCACACTTAAGGAGTGGGGAGTAATGCTCCATTTCCTTAAGGAAGTAGTTTATTTGGAGTTCTTCTGTATCAGAGATTTGTCTCATATCTTCTATTTATTTATTTATTCAGTCATTTATTTATATCAGTATGGGCTCATGGATGTTTGTTTTATACTTTGGGTTATAATCCAATACTACTTAAATTGTTGCTCAGATTATTCCAGTTGTGGCAATTGGGAGCTCTTTCAGTTTCTGTGTCCCTTTGACATACCCCATCATTGTGACGTTTTTTGTTTTGAAAACTTCCTTGCTTTCTGGCACTACAAGATACTCCAGTCTTAACTTGCATATTTCCTGCCCCTATCCTAGAATCGGAGCCCTGGTGGCGCAGTGGTTAAGAGTTCAGCTGCTACCAAAAGATCAGCAGCTGCTCCTTGGAAACCCTATGGCACAGTTCTACTCTGTCCTTTAGGGTCACTATGAGTCAGAATCAACTCGGCAGCAACTGGTTTGGTTGTTGGTTCTTTTCTTTTTTATTCCTTTGGAAAACAACTTCATTGATTAGGGTACAGTACTTAGGTACAGTTAATTTTCCCTTTATTTTTACAGACTCCACTCATTTCTAAAGTTACTAAGGTTAGCACCTTATTCCCCCACCCCTTGAATCTTGTTTCAGTGAAGTCTTTTACCTTTCAGTGAGGTTCTTCCATACATTTGTAGTACAGTTTGATTCTTTTGTTGTATTCTGCATTCCATCCTGTCCTCCTTCACCTTTTAATTACATACATTAAGTTTCCCTCCTTTTGCTATAAAGTTCTGTGGGTTTTGACAAATGTATAGTTCATGTATCCACCATTACAGTATCATGCAAAATAGTTTTAATACCCTAGGACAACCCTTCACCTATCCATTCCTCCCCTGTGCCCCTGAAAACTACTGATCTATTTTATGTCTCTGTAGTTTTCCCTTTTCCAGAATGACATATCATTGGAATCATATTGGCTTCTTTTACTTAAAAATAAACATTTAACATTCATCCTTGTCTTTGTGTGGCTTAATAGTTTTTATCCCTTTATATTGTTGAATAGTAATTCATTGTGTGGTTGTACCACTGTTTGTTTATCCATTCATCTGTTGAAGGACATCTGCTTGCTTTCAGTTTTTGGTGATAATGAATAAACATTTACATGCAAGATATGTGTTGAGTAAATACATAGGAGTATGATTGCTGACAAGACTTTATTTAGCTTTGTAAATACTGCCTAACTGTCTTTTCAAAGTGGTTGTACTATTTTGTGTTCTTATCAGCAATGAATGAGAGTTCCTGTTGTTCCACACCCTCACCAGCAATTAGTATTGTCTGTTTTGGGATTTTAGACATTCTAATAGGTGGTAGTTATCTCTCATTGTTGTCTTACTTTGCATTTTCATAATGACAAATGATAGTGAGCATCTTTTCATCTACATATTTGCCATCTGTAGATCTTCTTTGGTAAGGTATCTCTTCAGATCTTTTGCCCATTTTTTAAATTAGATTGTTTATTGTTGAGTTTTAAGAGTTCTTTGTATATTTTGAATACACATTCTTTATTAGGTATTTGTTTTGCTTTTCATTCTCTTAAGGATGTCTTTCACAGAGCAGAAGTGTTAAATTTTCACATAGTTTAGCTTACCAAGTTTTTACTTCATGGATCATGCTTTTGGTGTTGTATCTAAAAACTCAGCACCAAACCCCAGGTCACAGATTTTTCTGTGTTTTCTTCTAGAAGTTTTATAGTTTTGCATTTTACATTTAGGTGTATGATCCATTTTTAGTTAATTTTTGAGAAAGGTGTAACCTGATTTATTTTTAGTGAAACTGTCTTGACTCTAAGTCACACGTTCTTTTTCTGAATACACAAACCATCTTTTTAATGTAATTGATTTTTAGACTCTTGTCCAAGATTACATCTATTCCTGTAGTCTATAGTTTTGCAAAATACGCCTTCAGACTCATTTTAAAACTTTACATTTTCCCATCTTTTTCCACTTATTCCATTGTTTTTTCTACCCTTCTCATTCTAAAACTTATTATCAGAACCGTCATAGGAGTAGAGGAATTCTCCTTTTTTGTCATTCATAAATAATGCATAATCAAACCCAAGTAGCAGCCTTTTCCCAAGGAATTACCCATCTCCCCCAATTTGATTGTCCTTATCATTATTGGAAGGAGCCCTGATGGTACAGCAGTTAAGGCACTTGGCTGCTAATTGAAAGGTCAGCAGTTTGAACCCACCAGCCACTTCCAGGGAGAAAGCTATGACGACAGTCTGGTTCTGTAAAGATTACAGCCTTGGAAACCCTGTGGGGCAGTTCTACTCTATCCCATAGGGTTACTGTGAGTCGAAATCAACTGGATGGCAGTGGGTTGGGGGTTTTTTTTGTTTGTTGTATCATTGGTAGGCTATGAGTCATCTTCAGTCTTAGCCTTACTAACATTTTGCATAGGTTACTACCAGGTGTCTTACACTCATGGTGCATCATTGGTCCTGAGCCTACTTCCCCTGTTTTTGTATATGTCATTTAAAAATCTAAGCTCCGAAAGCGTTTCCTTTTACAGTCAGACTGAGGTCTTTAGGTACCTTCCCCTCTATTTCCATATTGGGATAATTTGCAACCATATGAACTGAATTTTTATCAGCTTGCCAGTCCTTTCTTGAACCTTAAGCCCTGGAGTTGTCTTCTTCCCTCCACCCCGAATTCCTTGGTTTTCAAAGGAAATTTCTAAAGCTTAAGCTTTTTCATGGTACTTATAATTCCTTCAGAGTTTTATGGGAAAGTAAGTCTTTCTTTCAGTAGTGAACTTCAGCATTTTGAAGTGAACATGGGAAAACTGCTGTCTAGTTTACGAAATGTTAGTATATGTGAGATGTAATGATATTTTAAAGGGACAGGGAATGGGAGGAGAGAGGAAGTGATAACTGATTCTGTCCAGGTAAATAGGATGAGGCCAGATCTGATTACATACAATAGCATTTGCTTTGCAATAGTAAATCTCTTATTCTTTCACTCTTAGATACTTTTGGTGTATTTTTCTTTTTTCTTTGTGTGTACATCTTTACCTTTCTATCAGAAAATGCGAAAAGGGTCACTCTGAGACCTAAACTCATATCTAGCTACAACTCCTTCGTATTAGGACATTTCTTATAGAGAGTCACTTTTTAGAGCACCTTATAGACTATGTTTGGTACTCTTAGAAAGACATTTTCCTACCCTGTTTGTCTTTAATTGTCCTTTTTTATTTTGTTTATTTATTTATTGGCCTTGTCTCCTTTAGCTGACATTGCCTTGGTATAAAAATAAGTAAATGGAATATTTTAGATTTTATTGTTAAAAATCACTACTAAAGTAAGTTCCAGTAAGTTTATAAAGGTATTTACAGTTTCAGGCTCATTAAATAGTTTGTATTTAGTTAACGTTAATTATACCCAACAATTTTATAATTAAATACCAATAATAAAAAAACCCGTTGCTGTCTAGTTGATTCTGACTCATAGCGACCCTATAGGACAGAGTAGAAATGCCACATAAGGTTTCTAAGGAGTGAGGGATTCGAACTGCTGACCTTTTGGTTAGCAGCCAAGCTCTTAACCACTGCCTCACCAGGGCTCCCACATTTTCATTTTTAGTAAAAATGATTTTAAAAACATACTTATTGACTGCTTGAAACATCCTACAAAATTATGTCATTTCTATTTTAATAAGTATGTTTTATAATGTTACATGGATAAATCTGTTAGAATTTAATTAAATGTCACAATAATTAAATTGTATTTCACACAAAAATTTTAGTGTAGCATACTAACTAGGCTCATCTATGACATGGAATATTTTTTAATCTTATAACAATTCAAGAAATCAGTTATGACCCTAAAGTTTTACCATTAGATTAAATGAAAAACTGAGCAACATGATTTAAGCAATTCTGAAACGTTTCAGTGTAAATTCTGTTTCTTGTAAATTCTATTTCTTGTAAATCTTCCCTCGGAATAGGGCAGGAGGCAGGGTGAGGACTAAGACTATCCCTGATTGGTAATTTGAGCATTGACATATAGTCACCTAGAGCTGTGGTTCTCAACCCTGGCTGTGCTTAAAATTACCTGGGGAGTTTTTTAGACATACCAGTGCTGGATCACTGCCTCAGACCAATTAAATTAAAATCTCTGGGTGTGGGCCCCGGGCATTAGTACTTTTTAAAAGTTCCAGATAATTGTAACGTACAGCCACGGTTAAGAACCACTGTTCTACAGCTTTAAATGTTGTTTTTAAATTTCTAATTTTGATTTTTTTTTTTTTTGGTACCAGAAATGCTGAATTGTTTTTTTTTTTTTTTAAAAGAGAAAATACAAACTTTCTTTTTTAAGGAGTAAGTAATGCAGTTTCAAATAAGTCACGATGAGAAATTTGAAAAATACCCTTTGAAGTTAAGGGTAAGCCACTGAAGGGTTTTAAATAGGGGAAGACAATCAACTGTGTGCTTTAATAAAAAAAAAACAAAAACACATCCTAGCTCTTCATGGAGAAATGTGATGAAGGAGTGGGGTAAGAGTAGATATAGAAGACTAGCAGACTGGTGCAAGATGTTCTAACAGATTAATGATTTGGGTTGGGGAGGGTTTGTGGTGGCAGTAGAACTGGAGAAAGATGAATGGAATTGAGAAATATTTAGGCCTTAGAACTGCTAGAATAGGATGATCAATTGGATGTATAGGTGAGAAGGAGGCAGGAGAGGACATTTTTAAGGCTGACTTTTAGATTTCTGGCTGGTGTATAAATGAGTGGATGGAAATCACATGTATTGTGGCTGTAGAGATTTGTGTATGCTGAGTTTGAGATACTTGTGGAACAGCTAATTGGAGATGCTCTAAAGAAAATTATGCACGAATCTGGGCTTGTGGATATTTACCCAGTAGATAAGTTGACGCTGGTTTGGGAGGGGGTTGACCCAGGACGATAGTATAAGTCTTGGTGCATAGCACATGCTCGACTAATATTTGTAGGTGATTTATTTATCACAGAAATTCAACTTATATACTATAATACATTTGAAGTTAATTATCTTTAATGTAAGAATTAATGTTTTCTTCTTGAATATTGTGAAAGTGATAGTGTATGGTAAGAATGCTATTATTGTATTTCTTAATTGAACTGGCTGAATACCATTCATTTACATTGCCGTTTTATGTCATCATTCTTTCTTGATAGGCTCAAATGTAGTAAAACCTGCTTTTCTGTTGAAGTCCATAAATACAGAGAAAATAAGCAAAAAGGCTGTACACAAGTAAAAATTAAAGTATTATACTTCTGTGGGAGAGAAGTGGAAAAAGCAGGGTGGGAAGTGAAATTTGATGCAACTTAGCTGCTCAAGGATACGAAACAGAAAACTTTTTTCAGTATGTCTGGCAAGCACTAAAACAGGTAGTCTTAATTGCTGTATTATAGCTCTGTAAGGAAAAACATGTCCTGGATAGGAGAGAAGTACTCAAAGATGCAGAGGTGGGGAGGAAAACGAAAGCAGTGAAGGAGAAATGGAGAGAGATGAGGGGCGTGAGCTTTCAGTAAGTTTTGAATTGAGTATTAGAATGTAACCTACTTTTGATCCATTTGAATCATGAGCTTCAGAATACATAATTATTTTAAAAGCTAATATTACTTCTTAGCTCTTTACTGCTATAAAGCACTGTTCTAATTAGAAGCAGCACTGTAGTCAAATGGATTTTTTTTTTCTCATTGTGCTCAATAGTATAAAGCTAGAAGTCAAAAGACCCCATTATTCTAGTCCTGGTTCTGTCACTAACTGGCTTTATAACCCTAGGAAGTCACTTGCCTTCTGTGAGCCTCAGTTTACTCATCTGCCAAATGATGGGGTTGGACTACATGTTCTGTAACGTCCCTTCTATTCTAAGAGTGTATTTCCTTGAAATCAGTATTGCCCTAAGAATGTAGCAGTGGTTCCCCATCTTTTTTTTTTTTAACTGTGGTTTTTTAATTTATGGTATTAATACATATTCTCTTATACATTGATTTAAACAGAAATTACTTTGTGCAATTTGTCATTCTAATTTACATGTTACTGTTTGAGATTATAGGAACTATTTGAGCTTGCTAGATAGATTAAGATTACTGTCGGGCTTGCTGGATACTTGCCATCTTTAAATTATTTCTTCACCATGATCTTTCAGAGTCTGTTGATCATAAGTTTTTGTGGGAGTATTTGAAATAACTCCAGACTTACCTTTAGAGGTTCCTTTTGAGAGAATTGTTGTATTAAGAAATGAAAGCTGTTTGGCTTTGTTTTGTTTTTTTCTTTAATATCTATGACTTATTTATAGCCCAGATAGGTTTAACTTAAAGCTCTCATTTAAAATCTTTACAGATTTTGTTTTGGCAGTGAACTGAACTGTGAAAAGATATTTGCAGTATAATTGTTGTAAAAGGATTATGTGATGTTAAAAAAAGAAATGTAATGCTCTACATCTCAGTAAGGCATGTAGTCATAGGCACCAGAAACTTACGCATTTTATTTTATCTGTGTTCACTCATTAAACTTCTTGGTTTAGTCTACTGTAAAGAATAAAGGGTAGCAGATAGAAAGCCCTAGACTTTTAAGTAGAAGATGAAATTTAGGATCCCTGTGTTATATTGCTTATATAATGTCATGGCTTTGATACTGAGGAACCATGATCATAGTACCTGATAGAAGAATCTTTTTATAGTGGAATGGAGTACAGTTAGACCTAAAATATAAAGGCACTAGAAGTTAGCAAAAGATATTTAAGAAGGGAAGAAATCTCTCATCCTCCTTCTTCTAACTTGCCAATTACTTACTAGATGTATCTTCCAGTTTGTTTACAAGTAGAGAAAATATGTTTTTTATTTGTAGGACATTAATTTTATTACTAAAAGTCTTCCAAGGTTTCAGGCTAACCATCTGTCTCCAAATAGAGTTTTAAATATGATTTTCATCCTGGTAAAGAAAACTTAGGGAAAATTTTAAATTTACATTTGTTAAAATTTAAGTTCTCAGAACTTCACAAATACCAAAACAAGCACCAGGAAATCCAAGGATTTGAACAGAATAGAAATTTATTGTGTATAATTATGGGTCTTAAGCAGGTGTTGAGATTTACTGATTGATGTCTTAAAAATAACTACACAAGTGTCTGGGGTCTTAAAAGCCTGTGAGCAGCCATCTAAGATACTCCACTGGTCTCATCCCTTCGGGAGCAAGGGAGAATGAAGAGAACAGGATACAAGGAAAAGAGTAGTCCAAAGGACTGATTGTCCACAGCTACCAAGGCCTCCGCCAGACTGAGTCCAGTACAGCTAGATGGTGCCCGGCTACCACCGCTGACTGCTCTGACCAGGATCACAACAGAGGGTTCTGGACAGAGCTGGAGAGGGATGTAGAGCATAATTCTAACTCACAGAAAAAAGACCAGATTTACTGGCCTAAAGGAGACTGGAGAAACCCCAAGAGTATGGCCCCCAGACACCCTTTAGCTCAGTGGTGAAGTTACCTCCGAGGTTCACTGTTCAGCCTGCGAGTGGACAGCCCCGTAAAACCAAATGAGACTAACGAGGTACAGTAATCCAGTGACAAGGGCCAGAAGGCAGAAGGGGACAAGGAAGCTGGTGATAAAGAACCCAAGGTTGAGTAAGGATGTTGTTGACGTGTTATGAGATTGTTAACCTTTGTCATAGGGCAACATTTGTAGTAACTGTTAAATGAGAAACTATTTTGTTCTGTAAGCCTTCGTCTTAAGTGAGAGTAACAGCACAATTGGAAGAACGTAGTCAATGTCACTGAACTGTGCAAGTAGAAATTTCTGAAATGGTGCATCTTTGGCTGTGTGTATTTTCACAAAAAAAAAAAGATTGAGAAGTTAGAGGGTTAATATGTTGTGGGGTTGTTAATCAGTGTCATAAAACAACGTGTACTACTGTGTCATGAGAAACTATTTGTTCTGTAAGCCTTCACCTGAAGTACAATGAAAAAATAAAATAAAATAACTACACAAACCTACAGAAGTTTTAGGGGATTTATCCTTCAACTGACTTTTCCTTCTTCTTAATTGTTTTTTGGTAGACAGTTTAATTTATTCTAAAGCACTTATTAAAGAAAGATAAGACATCACCTTTGTAAAGGGAAAAGTAAATCGGCAGTATGGAACAAAATAATGGTTGAGTCTCATCTTCTAGAATATCAAAATATCCTTTTGTGGTTGCCCACATAAGTGTGTAATACCTTAGTATCCAGCATTTGTAGGAATGCAAATCCCTGCTATTTAAGGATAACTGCTGCGGAAAAAAGAATTTAGCATAATTTTAATAACACTGTTAGAATTTAATGCTGAAATATTTTTATCATCAAGAAGTTAATTCAGCTCATTCTAAGTGGTACTCTTAAGGGGCAGAAATATTTAATACGTCTTTTGAAAGTTAGCAATATAATCTCCTCTTGCTTTACAAGGTCAAGCATTTTTTATGATAGCCTTACTGGCAGAAAATAGAAAAATAGCAACAACAACAAAAAATTAGTTCTTATATATTTTTTGTTTTTTTATATTCCTTATAAGTATTTGTATTGCAAATGAGTTATTACCAAATGTTAATAATCTATTATGTCTTGTTTTTTAAAGTGAATGAATTTTTAGCTTTTGAGGGCCCCATCTTGTTGGATATGAGAATTAAACATCTAATCAAAACAAATCAGTTAAGTCAAGCAACTGCTCTAGCAAAGCTGTGTTCTGACCATCCAGAGATTGGTACAAAAGGTAGTTTTAAGCAAACTTACCTTGTCTGTCTTTGTACATCATCACCAAATGAAAAGTTAATCGAAGAGGTGAGTATGTTTTCTTTCGTTAGTATTTTTTAAAATGAAGAAATTAATTTTTTAATTAGATTAGCATATCTTTGACTTCCCCTTTTTTTAGATAGTGAGGAACCATTGTTGTCAACCTTTAAGTTTTGTTATGATCCTGAGTAGGGATCACTTGATTCTAAGAAGCTTTCAGAATTATATGTGAACTGATTTCACCTAGCTTCTATGTTAAATAATGTGGATCTTGTAAATACTTTGGCTAAATTATAGGAAAGACAGTGGTGGCTCAACAGGTTAGTAGGATATTTATATTCATCAGCATTTGGGCCTTAAGTTCAATCTCACTTGACTTCAAGATAGTAACAGAACATTTTAACCGACGAATTAAAGTAACTTTATAAAATTTATATGACCTTTTTCTAGGAAGACTGTCTCTGTTTTATATATATATTTAAGATTAAATATTTTTATTTGCATGTTTAATGTAAAACTTTATTTTCTTTGTGAGACACATGATTCTGTTTTACTCCTACTTTGACATACAGCATAGTATGCATGTATGTGTGTTTTATGACTACAGAATTAAGAGAGTAGACTTCATGGTCAAAATAAGAATTTTTATAGGACACAAAATTCCAAAACGAAGTTGGAATTAAAGGAGAATTAAAGCTTTTAATCAAATAGGGAATATGTATTTAAAGAATTTAGATGAGGAAAACTATTAGAGCATTAAAAAGTGTTTTTTGAGCACTTAATGTGTACAAGTGTCTGGTATTTCTAGTATAAAGTACCCTTCAATTCCTGTGTAATAAAAGACGACAGAGGGTTGTGGGACAGACTTAAGGGTATGCTGGGGGAAAGGTAGCAATATAAGTCATAGTGGAAAATTAATACAGCATAATCCCTGAGTAGACAGGATGTAATCAGAGTCCAGGAGGATACCCTTAGACAGAAAGCTAGATGCCCACATGAAGTTTTAGGTTGTATGTGGAATGGTAATTGTGTGTGATTTTTCTTGAGAATAGAAAGTGAGGAGGCAGATGGTAGGCTTGAAACAAGATAAGGAATAAGCCTGTGGGTATGGTGAGGATATTAAGGATACTGGGAAGAATGATGTCAGGCACTTTCTAGGCTGGATGGAACAGAGCCATGGGCTCTAGCCAGCCTAGGACATTATACCCTTAGTTTGGTCAGTAGCTAATCTATATATTTTTTTTCTTTACCATTTCTCTTTTACCACAGGTAATTAATTGGCTTTTTAATTGCTGTATCAGAGCAAAATAGAAGATTAAAGAAGTTTTCTTACTAGTTTAAAATAACTACATAGATAAGTTAATTGGCAGATGTATAAACTTTCTTGAGATAGCCTTTGAAATTTGTGTAACATTATTTTTAAATCTTTAAATAAATTATTGTGCTGCTACATCTTGGACCCACCACGTGTCTGCCAGTTTATCCTACTGTGGTGACTTGCGTGTTGCTGTGATACTGGAAGCTTTGCTACCAGTATTTCAAATACCAGCAGCATCACCCTTGGTGGACAGGTTTCAGTGGCGTTTCCAGGCTCAGACAGACTAGGAAGAAGGACCCAGGAGTCTACTTCTGAAAAATTTAGCTAGTGAAAACCTTAGGAATAGCAGTGGAACACTGATATAGTGCCAGAAGATGAGCCTCTCAGGTTGGAAGGCACTCAAAGTACAACTGGGGAAGCGCTGCCTCCTCAATGTTGAGTTGACCTTAATGATGTGGATGGAGTCAAGCTTTCGGTACCTTCATTTGCTGATGTAGCATGACTCAAAATGAAAGGAAACAGCTGCAAACATCCATTTATAATCGGAACGTGGAATGTACGAAGTATGAATCTAGAAAAACTGGAAATCGTCAAAAATGAAAAGGCAAAAACATTGATGATCCTCGGCATTAGTGACCTGAAATGGACTGGTAATTGGCCATTTTGAATCGGGCAGTCATATGGTATATTAGGCTGGGAATGACAGACTGAAGAGGAATGGCATCACATTCATAGTCAAAAAGAACATTTCAATATCTATCCTGAAGTACAACACTGTCAGCAATAGGATAATATTCATACACCTACAAGGAAGACCAGTTAATTACAACTTTTATTCAACTTTACCCACCAGCCACTAAGGCCAAAGATGAAAGAATTGAAGATTTTTACCAACTTCTGCAGTCTGAAATTGATGGAACATGCAGTGAGGATACATTGATAATCATAAGTGATTGGAATGCGAAAGTTGGCAACAAAGAAGAAGGGTTGGTAGCTGGAAAATATGGCCTTGGTGATAGAAACAACACCAGAGATCATATAGTGGAATTTTGCAAGACCAATGAGTTCTTCATTGCAAATACCTTTCTTTGATGACATAAACTGTGACTGTAAACGTGGACCTTGGCAGATGGAATACACAGGAATCAAATCGACCATATCTGGGGAAAGAGATCATGGAAAAGCTCAGTATTGTCAGTCAGAACAAAGCCAAGGGCCGACTGCAGGACAGACCATCAATTGCTCATATGCAAGTTGAAGTTGAAGAAAATTAGAACAAATCCACAAGAGCCAAAGCACAGCCTTGAGTATATCACACCTGAATTTAGAGACCATCTCAAGAATAAATTTGACACATTGAACACTAATGACTGAAGACCAGATGAGTTGTGGAATGACATCAAGGACATCATACATGAAGAAAGCAAGAGGTCATTAAAAAGACAGGAAAGAAAGAAAAAACCAAAATGGATGCCAGAGAGATTCTGAAAGATGCTTTTGAACATAGAGTAGCTAAAGCAAAAGGCGGAAATGATGAAGTAAAAGAGCTGAACAGAAGATTTCAAAGGGCAGCTAAAGAAGATAAAGTATTATAATGACATGTGCAGAGACCTGGAGATAGAAAACCAAAAGGGAAGAACGTGCTTGGCATTTCTCAAGCTGAAAAAACTGAAGAGAAAATTCAAGCCTCGAGTTGCAATATTGAAGAATTCTACGGGGAAAATATTAAATGATGCAGGAAGCATCCAAAGAAGATAGAAGGAATACACAGTCACTATACCAAAAAGAATTGGTTGATGTTCAACCATTTCAGGAGGTTGCATATGATCAAGAACTGATGGTACTGAAGGAAGAGGTCAAAGCTGCACTGAAGGCGTTGGCAAAAAACAAGCCTCCAGGAACTGATGGAATACCAATCGAGATGTTTCAGCAAACGGTTGCAGCTCTGGAAGCGCTTACTCATCTATGCCAAGAAATTTGGAAGACAGCTACCTGGCCAACTGACTGGAAGAGATCCATATTTGTACCCATTCCAACAAAAAATGATCCAACAGAATGCAGAAATTATCAAGCAGTATCATTAGTATCACACATGAGTAAAATTTTGCTGAAGATCATTCAAAAGGGGTTGCAGCAGTATATCGACAGGGAACTGCAAGAAATTTAAGCTGGATTCAGAAGAGGACATGGAACAAGGGATATCATTACTGATGTCAGATGGATCCTGGCTAAAAGCAGAGACTACCAGAAGGATGTTTACCTGTGTTTATTGGCTATGCCAAGGCATTCTACTGTGTGGATCATAACACATTATGGATAACAGAAAAATGGGAATTCCAGGACATTTAATTGTGCTCATGTAGAACCTGTGCATAGACCAAGAAGCAGTCATTTGAACAGAACAGTGGTATATCGTGTAATAAGTCATGAAAGGTATGTGTCAGGGTTGTATACTTTCACCATACTTGTTCAATCTGTATGCTGAACAAATAATCCGAGAAGCTGGACTATAGAAGAAGAATGCAGCATCAGGATTGGAGGAAGACTCATTAACAGCCTGCAATATGCAGATAACACAAGCTTGCTTGCTGAAAGTGAAGAGGACTTGAAACACTGGTGAAGATCAAAGACCACAGCCTTCAATATGGATTACACCTCAACATAAAATAAAAATCCTCACAACTGGATTGAAAAGTGACATCATGATAAACAGAGAAAAGATTGAAGTTGTCAAGGATTTCATTTTATTTGGATCCACAGTCAGCACCCATGGAAAGAGCAGTCATCAAGAAATCAGATGACGTGTTGCATTGGGCAACTCTGGTGCAAAAGACCTCTTTCAGGTGTTAAAAAGCAAACGTGTTACTTTAAGGACTTAGGTGCACCTGACCCAAGCCATGGTGTTTTCAGTCACCTCATAATGCATGTGAAAGCTGGACAATGAATAAGGAAGACCAAATAAGAATAATTGAAGCCTTTGAATTATGGTGTTGGTGAAGATTATTGAATATACCATGGACTCCCAGAAGAACAAACAAATCTGTCTTGGAAGAAATATAGCCAGAATGCTCGTTAGAAGCAAGGATGATGAGACTTCATTTTACATACTTTGGGTATGTTATCAGGAGGGACCTGGAGAGTGAATCATGTTTGGGTAAAGTAAAGGGTCATTGAAAAAGAGGAAGACCTTCAGTGAGATGCATTGACACAGTGGCTGCAACAGTGAGCTCAAGCATAACGATTGTGAGGATGATGCAGGACGGGCAGTGTTTTGTTCTCTTGTACATAGCATCACTATGAGTCAGAACTGACTTGAAGGCACCTAACAATAACAACAACACATCTTGGACATTTTCTTTTCCACCAAAGCTTTTTTTTTTAAAATTAGTTCAGTCCCTGCCCTTACGTCTGTCCGTCTGTCCTTCCTTCCTTCAGCAAATGTTTATTAAGTGAATGATGTATGCCATGTAGCTACTCTGTCCTGGGATCACATAATAGAATTCCCAGACCTACCCGAGATGAGAGAAAAAGAGGAGAGAGGGTCCTTGAAATCATATTTCCATCTAGAGCCATTGCCTTTCTTGTGTCCTGTTTGAAATTTTTCAGAGAGCTATTTATTGCAAGTGCGATGCAGATCAAGTTTTTAGAACACTCACTCTAGAAAGGAGATACATATACAATGAATGGTGGTGACAAAGCTTGTGAGCTTCTGCCACTCTCCTTAGATTTGAATCAGTTTTATGTTTTCTGATATGCCTGCGAACAAATGAGGCTTCAAGGTGAGCACAGCATAGGACCTGCCCTAAAGAAACATGCCTCCTAATAGGAAACAAACTGTTTAAACAGGGTTATTGGATTAGCTTGGAAGTGCTTTTTGAAGTTGAAGACTGTAAATGTGTTGTCTCAAGTAAAATCCAGTAAAAATATATATTTTTAGCTCCTTGAAATAATTAGAATATCTTGTAATACTAAACGTAAATTCCCTCTTGGTTTAATTTTCCAAAGTTGAGTAGTAGCAGCCCAGCCTGCCCTGGAACATCCTCAGGAAAATTCTCTATGAGGACTCTGGGTGCTTCTGATGTCATATAAAATTTTTTCTCCTCCTCCTATTGAACAGTTGGAAATAAGACTTTCCATCTTAAGTAGCGCTCATATTACAAAAAGGGACAGGGTATGTGTAAATCTACACATTCCTTGTTATTAAAAGTCCCTTTTTGCTTGGAGATTTACTTGATAGTGTTCTATTAGAAATGCATTAAAACTTACTCTTCAGTATCCATGTGAGCTAAATGAGTTAAGATTGGCTGTCACCGAGACCATTTTATTTCTTCCCTAAGAGAAAAGATAGATCACTTGCCCCTTGGGAACAGTCACCCAAAGACATTGTATGCTCTGTCTCTCACATGGTCCACTTTATTCTTTTCTTTTACCTGCCTGGTCCTTGTAAGCATTTGAGTTTTTCACCGCTGCCTTAGAGGATGGTACCATGGAAGTAGGCTTTTAGGAGGAGTCAGCCATGGCCTGATGGTCCTCCTTCTGAGGAAATCCTTCTCCAGATGATCCAGTAGGCAAGGGATTGACTATTTCCCAGGATTTTCAATGTGATAGAGCAGCTGGCCCCGATAGATGGCAGGAGAACAGGGCTGGGAGAAATGACTTTTATCTGGATTCTCTGGAAGGAATGAGATTTGACCTGGATTTTTGGGATAAGTAGTAAAAAATAAAGTTAGCACTGTTTGTTTTAGATCTAATAATGCTATTGGTTTTGTTGTAAAAAAAATAAATAATAATACCAATAAACAGAAGTTTAAAAAGTAAAATCCTCTGTCTTATCTCTCCCTTATCACTATTTTCCCATTTTCCACTCTACTACCCATTGCCGTCGAGTGGATTCCGACTCATAGTGACCCTATAGGACAGAGCAGAACTGTCCCATAGGGTTTCCAGGCTGTAAGTCTTTATGGAAGCTGACTGCCACCTCTTTCTTTTGTGGAGCAGCTGGTAGGTTTCAACCAGCAACCTTTTGGTTAGCAGCCAGGTGCTTAACCACTGCACTACCAGGACTCCTTTCCACTCTACTAGGTTATCATTATTAAGTTTGAAAATTTGATATATAACCCTCCTGACATTTTTCTGTGCACATGCATATATTTTTATATGCTTAAAGTGTACATACACTCTGGCTGCTAGTCAAGGTTTTCCCTCTTTTTATGAATGTCTTTCCATATTATATATAGATCAACCTCATTTTGTCTTCATGATTGCATAATTTTATAGTATAGATTTATATTATCTTTATCCATACTGTGGACATTTAGCTTGTTGCCTTGTACATCCATCCTTGCATCCTTGTTGGAAGTAGAGTAAATTTCTAGAAGTAGAATTGCTGGATCAAAGAATCTGCACATTTTTAAATTAACAGATACTATCAAAATCGAACCAAAAACAGTATATTAAATTTCTTCTTTCTCCATGTTAGCACTAGAGATTTTTAGTCTTTTAAATCTTCGCTAGCCTGAGGGTTTAAAAAATAGTCGTTCATTGTTTGATTTTACATTTTCTTCAGTATGACTGAGGTTTAGCATTCAAGTTCTTTTCTAGATAGAAGATTATTTTGATAAGCATAGGATTATTCATGAAACATGATTAGAGGCAATACATTTTAAAAGTACACTTGGTAAATATATATAAAATATTGACAAAATCTTTTATATTTTTTTAATACCTGGCATAAACAGCTATATTTAAATATAAAAAGTTGTTATTTACATTTTTTAATGATTTTTTTTTTTTGCTTTACAAAGAGACTCAGCATAGTGTATCTTTAATAAACAGATGATTCTCATTAGTTTTAAGTATTTTATTTACAGTTCTGGATTTTCTAGTATTTAAAACTTTTGCTCATTTTTTAAAGCAGTAGAGAATAGCTACCTGATATATATGTAATCCTTATGTACATAATATGTTGGTAATCCCTATGTTATGCTGCCTTAACTTTTTAAAATAATTATTGTTCATTGATGGTTATATTTGACCTGTATTTCACTTTTCACAATTTTAATTCAGCCATTCATTCATTAGCTTAAATGTGATTTCATTAATCCTGCCATCCTTTTTAGTGTCATATTTTTCAAGACAGCCATCTAGTGGCGAATCAGGAAAATGAAGACTATCAAGTGAACAGTAAAAAATTGTTTCATTAGTGACTTTAAAAAGTGAGATTTTCTATATTATTGTACCAGATGTCTCATTTGGTATATTGTATGTATATGAGTAAATGCATATAGGTGATCGTGCATGCATACAAATAGATTTTTTTTACAATATTCCATGTAAGCTAGTGAAGGTAATAGCGATTGGGAAAATAAATTTTTTTCTTATATGTAATTATACATTTTGCACTATTTAACAGCAATGGCTTAGATTTTAGAAAAACAACAACAAAAATAATCAGACCCAAAATAAATCAGACTTTCAAGAAATAAGGATTTTTGTTAAACCTGAAACATGTAAAAATCAGTATTTAGCAGTAGAAGGCTTCAGTATGCTTGTGCATATAGAACTATGGAAAGAGCACAGACTTTGAAGCTAGACCTGGGTTGAAATCTTGCCTGCCATTAATTATGTGACTCTAAACAAGTTACTTAACCTCTCTGAGCCTTATCTCTGACAAGAAATAGTAGTATCCACCAGGCAAGCTGTTGTGAGGATTAGCAATGCTATTTTTGGAGAAGCTGACACATAATAAATAAATGGTAGCTATTATTTCTGTTATCATTAACAGCGTATGAACAATTAAAGGGGCGGAAAAAACTCACAGACTTCCTAACATTTGTCTTAATGGGTGTGCTAAGGTAATTATTTTAAGTTTAAATGCAGCGTTTAATAAAAGGTAATGTGGTAATGTGATGAAATGGAAAAAGCATGGATCATTAATGTCAGTTAGACATGGTTTGATTCGTGGCTCCACCACTTAACTAACTGTTGTGACCTGGGCAAGTTATAGAAATTCTTTGTGCCCCAGATTCACTATGTCTAACATGTTACTGACAATGCATACCTAGTAGAAAAGTTATGATTAAATAATAATATATATCAAATGCCTGACAACATGTTTATATTGCAGATACTTGAGAAATATTTTAATATATTAAATATATATTTCTAAGTCCTTTTTTATTTGTTTAAATGGGGTCACTTATACATAAAGCTTTATTTGAAAGAGGCAGTCAGAGGAGTATATAATGGGGAAAGAGCACTGTACCAGGGAATGTCAAGACTTAGGTTTTGATCTTAACTCTGCCACTAACTTTATATATCTTTAAAGAAATCATTGCTATTACACACATAGACACAGAGTTTGGTCTTTTATTGTCTTAGTGTTTTCTAATCCAGTTTAATGTATTGAATGTAACCTCTGAATGCTACCCTGTAGCCTTTTTCCTCATTATCAAAGATCCACCTCATGGTCACCCCCATCCTCATTTAGATACTTGTCCAAATCCTAAACAGATTATATTTTACACACATACCTACTCACTCACACCTACTCTTCTCTCTTAATCAAAAATTCATGGGAAAAGATAGAAAATCAGCTAGGAGGGGCTTTGTCACCTCTGTGGTATATTGGTACTAATGATCCATATTTGGTCTCCAGTTCCTCTTTTTGCCATCTGTAAACTTTATCATGTTAGAATTAATCTTTTTATTCTTTGGAACACCAGTGATTTGTGATTGTATGCTGTTTGTCACATCCCATATGCTTGTAGAGATCATAGGTAAAGTCTATTTAATTGTTTTATATAGTATATCATGATAATCAGGTAGTAAGTTTTAATTTTTTAAATAAGAATAAGCAGTAGATGTGAATGTATAATTAATTAAATGAAGCAAGTTGCCTTTGTCTAGGTTATACTTAAACCCATGCATGACTGTTGACAAGCTTTGAAATGGAGTAAATTTACGTGAAAAGAAAAATAGTGGAGATTTATAGAAAATTGAGGTGAGCTTAATTTAAAAGTGGTATAGTTAAATACAGTGTTTCATATTCTCTGTTTTATTCTTCATATGAATAGACAGTTTACTAGTCTATACACAATAGGCCTTTTTGTGTCTCTCTTTCGATTCTAATGCTGTTAAAATCACTGGAAAAAAGGGGGGAAATAAAAGTACTACAGTCTTTTTCAGTATTATAAATTTGCTTTAATGGGTGAGAGTTCTTAGAGTTAGCATCAATTCTTTACATGTAAGTGAATACTTACGAAGTTCTTGAAAACAGTTGATTCTCCTGTGTTACTTAATATTCTTCCAGACTTGCTGTATTAATTTTTACTATATTAGACATTTTTTTAAAACCACAGCCCACTCTCTATCCCAACAATGACCAGTTGTGAACTGATAATAAGAGTGAATGAAGTTTTACTGCTGAAAATGATCTGTAAATTTCTAAAGCAAATTTTGTAGTATATTACTGCATATCCTAATGTAACACCATTCTGTGACGTATTTTTGTATCCTTTTTCTTTAGATATCAGAAGTTGATTGCAAAGATGCACTAGAAATGATTTGTAACTTGGAATCTGAGGGTGATGAAAAAAGTGCTCTTGTTTTATGTACTGCATTTTTATCACGCCAGCTACAACAAGGAGATATGTACTGCGCTTGGTGAGTTAATTTTCTTTTTTTAAGAAAAATTTGTTAAATAAGAATACCAGAAAGGTTATGAGAATTTAGATAATTTAGGAACATATTTTTGAACATCTTTTAAGGTCTTTTCAGAACAAAAAGCTTATTTTTAGATATACATTATTCAAACTGATTATCAGGTATTTCATAACTTTAAAACCTTTTTGTACTTTTTTATTAACGACCATACAGTTCCTTAGCATACCAATAATGATCATCCACTCAGGACATTTTTTAATGTTAGAAAATGAAAGAAAGGTTTATTTTGTCTAATGCTGGAACAAAAATTTTCAGGTATATAAACAATCTGTGATTGAATGTGTGTATGATTTTTTTCTTCCTCTGCATATTGAATTCTTTTAGCTATAGAACTAGCTGCTGGCCATCTATGTCTGGAAATACAGTTCACTTTCCACCTAGGAAAATCGGTCTTCTTCACTAAACTTCTTCAGGCTCTTCTTCAATACAAGTTCCTTTGTATTGTAAATTTTGAAGTGGGCGAAGGTTATTATATATAATCTTTGGAGAAGCTACAAATGATAGAGATGTTGACTTCAGTTACCCAAAGAGCCTAAGATGATCAGCTATCTTAAATTAGTGTTGGCTAAAATCATTAATTTATTTTGTCAGTCAGTGCTATTATTAGGTGTATTTATGGAGAACAGATAGATTTTCTAGGTCTAATATAGCATAAATATCAATGATGACTAAGAAATTAATGTGTTAAATGATAAAAAGACTTCAGTGTCTGAATTTTATATATTAAGGCAAAAGCAGTCTGCTACAAGCTCTTGAGTAGAATGAGGGCAAAATAGAAGGTTATGTTTAAGAAAGTCTTTAAGACAAGCAGTTGAAAATTGACTGGGGACTGAACGAGGGCAAAGTTGGGGGAAGGGAGTGGTAATACAGAATTCAGACAAGAAAATCAACTAGAAAGCCAATAAATAGTCCAGCGGGGGATCAGATGAAAAAATTGTTGAAGATAACATTCTTTCTTGAGGAAGGGAAAAAGCAGAGAGTGATAATGTCAGTAGAAGAATGTTAATCATTTTCCGTACATTGTTTCAAGTTTCAGAAGGCATCAAAGTAGAGAAGTCTTTAGAAGTAGACAGGTGAAACTGGTCAGGATTGGAGAAACAGATTTTGAAGTCCTCAATATTTAGGTTAAAATCAGCAAACAAGGATGTTATCCAAGTGAGTGATGAAAAGGGTAGAGTTCCTAGGACTGGAAACTGAAAAAAGTAGAAGCAAGAAAGTAGATTTTTGTGGAAGTTAATCATGGAAGACACAAGAGAAGTAGTAAGTTAAAAGGAGGAAAACTCATCACTTCAGTAGGATTATTTTCTATGAAAAATATATTGTTACTGCATTTGATGTAAGTTTTAAAGTTCATTTTATTTTTCAAAATTTCTTATGTACTTTCTTATATACTTTCTTTACATGGGTTCTTTGTCATCACTGATTCTTAACATTCATCTAATAACCTTATTGGTTGGCTTTAGATTCAAGTTGGAAGTTAAGATAAGATGTAAATATTTTTTAAAAACTATTAAGACATTGATGCTTTGTGCTTTTTATTATATAGTTAAAGTTCAGATGTGGCTCAGAGTTACCATTTATATAATTTGCTTAAACATCAGATGCTTTTCTGTTTAAAGGTAGTGCTTCTCTGGGATTGAAAAATATTAATAATATGATAAATCATATTTTAATTTTATTCTTTAGAAAATTGAGAACTATTGTTTTAAACTTAATTGAACATGTAGAAATGGAATCTAAAACCAGTTTTTATTTCAGATGTAATGATGGGACTGATATGGTCCATGTTTATTACATACCTGCTCCAACTTATTTTTTAAACTTTTTTTTTAGGGAACTCACTCTCTTTTGGAGTAAATTACAGCAAAGGGTAGAACCATCTATACAAGTGTACCTGGAGAGGTGTCGTCAACTTTCTTTGTTAACCAAGACGGTATATCACATTTTCTTCTTGATTAAAGTTATTAATTCAGAGGTAAGAACAACCAATGATTTCTTAATTTAAAGTATATAGATTATCTTTAATAAAAGACTTTAACTTTTATTATTTTGCACATCTTTCAGTGTTTTTTACTTCATTTAGTGCTTTGAACATTGATTTTCTTATTAGTCCTTTAAGACATTTGATACACAAACTTGAAATTGCAAATGGGAGCCAGGGGCTTATCTTAGCCTGAAGAAAAGTAATATACATCACACCTACATTTTATCACTCTTCAGTTGTTGCTGCTTGATGTTATACTACTTTAATAACTTGTTTCTATAGAAATTTAGAAAGTGTAAAGAGGAATAGAGACATATTTTCCTTTGTTAGCAGTATGGCAGATTAGATTATCTAAAAACCCTCCTACTATAAAACACCCAGAAATACTTGATAAAATATAACAAACATCTTTTTTTAATGTATAGTGTCCGGGATTGCAAGGATATTAGGGGAATTTTTCGGGCCTCAGATGAAGAGGAACCTAAAAACTAGAGTAGAAAGCTTGAGCTGATTCTGTGTCCCTCCAGCCTGGTGGGGATTGAGGTATGCTACTACTTGCAGTGACCAAGGAATTTGAGTTTTAATATTCATACAGGGACAGGAGATAACTATATGGGGATAGATGATAAGGCTTTGGGCCCTCTCAAAGTAGAGAGTTAGAACTGAAGCCCCCTACATAAAGCTGGAAACTGAAGTACTGTAATTTCATTGAAAAGGTAGACTAGAAAAAAAATTATTCTCTAACACAGATAGATGATAGGGAACCTTGCATATGTCCATCTGGGTTCTGGGTCGGGGGAAAATATTTCCTCTAAGAAGTTGTAACCATAGGTCTTCACTCACGTAGATTTGAGGTCCAAATTACCCTGCCTACATAGTCCAGGAACTCCCTTGCCAAGTAAGTAATGTTTAAGGAAGTAAAGATGGAGTCCTGGGCTGATAATATCCCTGTCATACCTAGCAGAAGCAAATATAGAACTGCTTTAAAGGGACATCTCATCAAAATAGTACAAACTACACAAGTTTGTGTGAAAGGTCTTTAAAGATGCTAGAGACACCCATATGGTCCCATCTTTTCCCAGTTGTCCTTTTTTTTTTCTTGTCACCTGTAAGATAGGTCTTTTCATATTTACTTTTTTTGCCCATTATCTTTGTGCTCTTGCTTTTCCTAGAATCAAGGCCCCTTTTTCAGTATCACAGCCTCTTTCCCTTGCTCTCCTTTTGACCCACAAATCTAAGCTTCTGTTCTAGTAAAATATTTTCCTCTTAATCTGTGAAAGTACAGGTCCTATTCCCTCTTTTGTCTTTTTGCTTTCTTACGTTTTGATCCTGTCTCACATATATCCCATTTCCGTGGATGTGGCCAGATCCTGTGGCTGGCTCATTCCTCATATTTTCATATTCCTTTTTAACCTTTTAAAACACATCTTCTTCTCTTCCATCCATGTATATTTCAAGTGACTGTTAACTTCATTACTGCTCTCTTCTCAAAATAATAGTTTTATAGATGCTAATCCAAAAAAAGAAAAAGTTTAATGGGCTTTTGTTGTCTTCTACTTCTAATGCTTAAGTGGTCCAGCCATAAGGTAGGTGATTTGACGTTCAGTTTTATGGTAGCAGTAGAATCCCCATAATGAAGGATCAGATAACTTCATTCTGTTAGAAGTGAAATTCTTCTTTCATTACTAATAAGATAGGAAATACGGAGACATTCTTGGTTTTGTAATTTGATTAAGAGTGTTTTGTTTCATAAGGATTGCAAATATAAACAGGATGTGAGATTTGTGATACAGGTAATGACCACTTATAAATCACTTCCTATGTGTCAGACACCAAACTATTCCAGGTACTTTAGAGACAGTCTTTAATACACACAGCAATTTTATTAAGTGTAAGTGCTATTAACAAACCAAAACCAAAACCAAACCCATTGCCGTCAAGTCAGTTCTGACTCATAGCAACCCTATAGGACAGAGTACAGCTGCCCCATAGAGTTTCCGAGGAGCACTTGGTGGATTTGAACTGCAGACCTTTTGGTTAGCAGTTGTAGCAGTTACGTACTACACCACTAGGGTTTTGCTAAGTGCTATTATGACCCCCTGTTTTATAAATGGAATGTGAAAGGTCAGAGCTGTTGAGTAACTTCCAAGTTTGCATACTATTAAATGGTTTTACATCCCAGGTCTTACCTTGTGGTTCCAATGCTTTTTCTGCTGTTTTATACAGTTTATTACAAACACACAAGCACATGTGCACATGCAGACACGCCAGATGAAGCTCCAGTGCTTTTAGAAGGGGCATCTTTTCATATGCTGCTATTGTAATATTTAAGAAAAGCAAACCTAGATTTTAAAATTACTAGATTCACAAATTAATCTGTGTTAATTAATGTGGATTATGTTAACATTTTCTATTTGCTTTTCACAGACTGAAGGGGCTGGGCTTGCCACCTGTATAGAACTATGTGTAAAAGCTCTTCGCTTGGAATCTACAGAAAATACTGAAGTGAAAATATCTATTTGCAAGACCATTTCGTGCTTGTTGCCTGATGATCTGGAAGTTAAACGTGCCTGTCAACTGAGTGAATTTCTTATTGAGCCTACAGTAGATGCGTATTACGCTGTGGAAATGTTGTATAACCAGCCAGATCAGAAATATGATGAAGAGAATCTTCCAATACCAAATTCTCTACGTTGTGAGCTCTTACTTGTATTGAAAACTCAATGGCCCTTTGATCCAGAATTCTGGGATTGGAAAACTTTAAAACGACAATGTCTTGCATTAATGGGAGAAGAAGCATCCATTGTGTCTTCAATAGATGAACTAAATGACAGTGAAGTATATGAGAAGGTAGTAGACTACCCAGAAGAGATTAAAGAAACTTCTGTGAATGGACTTTCTGGTGGAGTTGGTGCTAATTCTGGCCATCTTAAAGGCATTTGTGATGATAAGCAGAAGAAGAAAGAGATAAAACAATTAAGAGAGCGGGGATTTATATCTGCTAGGTTTAGGAATTGGCAAGCCTACATGCAGTATTGTGTGCTATGTGACAAAGAATTCCTTGGTCATAGAATAGTACGACATGCTCAGAAACATTACAAAGATGGAATTTACAGTTGCCCCATATGTGCAAAGAACTTTAATTCTAAAGAAACTTTTGTTCCTCATGTCACATTGCATGTTAAACAATCTAGTAAAGAGAGACTAGCAGCTATGAAACCATTAAGAAGATTGGGAAGGCCTCCTAAGATCACAACTACCAATGAGAATCAGAAGACTAATAATGCTGTGACCAAGCAGGAACAGAGGCCTATAAAAAAGAATAGTCTGTATTCAACAGATTTCATAGTATTTAATGACAATGATGGTTCAGATGATGAAAATGATGACAAAGATAAATCTTATGAGCCAGAAGTGATCCCAGTCCAGAAGCCCGTACCTGTTAATGAATTTAATTGCCCTGTAACTTTTTGTAAAAAGGGCTTTAAGTACTTTAAAAATTTAATTGCACATGTAAAGGGGCATAAGGATAATGAAGATGCCAAGCGCTTTCTTGAAATGCAAAGCAAAAAGGTTATCTGCCAGTACTGTAGACGGCATTTTGTAAGTGTTACTCATCTCAACGATCACTTGCAAATGCATTGTGGCAGTAAGCCATATATCTGTATACAGATGAAGTGCAAGGCCGGTTTTAACAGTTACGCAGAGCTCTTAACCCACAGAAAGGAGCATCAAGTGTTTAGAGCAAAATGTATGTTTCCTAAATGTGGCAGGATTTTTTCAGAAGCTTATTTACTATATGATCATGAAGCACAGCATTATAATACCTATACTTGCAAGTTCACAGGTTGTGGTAAAGTTTATCGTTCTCAGAGTGAGCTAGAAAAGCATCTGGATGATCACAGTACTCCTCCTGAAAAAGTATTGCCTCCTAAAGATCAACTTAATTCATCTGGAGATTCTGTTCAGCCTCCCAAAGTGAATCAGAACATAGAAGGAAATACTGAGAAAGAGGGATCTATGCTTCCTTCAGAAAATAACACTGAAAACAGCTTACGAGAAGATAAAAGTGATACTTGGGATAAAAGTAAGGCAGAGTCAGCTGTGAATGAACAAGACCAGATTTCTGCCTCTGTGCTGAGGGAAGCTGATGAAGCATTGTCAAATGGTTTGGAAAACCCTGCTACCACCCCTTTGCTTCAGGCCAGTGAAGTTGCTGTGTCCATCAAAGTGTCTCTCAATCATGGGGTTGAGGATAACTTTGGAAAGCAAGAAAACTCAACTGTGGAAGGCTCTAGTGAATCACTGGTCACAAACTTACATACACCAGTTGAAGATACTTGTCACGATTTGTGTCATCCGAGTTTCCAAGAGAGAAAAGAACAAGATTGCTTTAATGAAGCTCAGATTACTCAGAATTCTTTAGTAAATTCAGAAACCCTCAAAATAGGTGACCTTACCGCACAGAATTTAGAAAGACAAGTGAACAACCTAACGACCTTTTCTGTGCAAAATCAGTCAGGATTTCAAAACAGTTTACCAACTCCTAAGCTTAAATGTGGAGGTAATGTTAAAACATTGTCCAACCTTTATAATTTACCTCTTAAGACATTAGAAAGTATCACATTTGTTCCACCACAACTCAACCTAAATAGTTCTTTAGGAACTTCATCAGCGCCTCCAAAAGCTCCAGTTCAGAAATTCAGTTGCCAGGTTGAGGGATGTACTCGAACCTATAATTCTTCACAGAGTATTGGGAAACATATGAAGACAGCACACCCTGACCAATATGCTGCATTTAAAATGCAGCGCAAAAGTAAAAGAGGTCAGAAATCTGACAACGTAAATACACCAAATAATGGAAAGTTTGTTTATTTTTTGCCACCACAGGTGAGCAGCTCCAATAATGCATTTTTTGTGCCACAAACCAAAGCCAGTGGGAATCCTACTTGTTCAGCCCAGTTGCAGCATGTCTCACCTTCCATTTTTCCAGCCCATTTAACAAATGTGTCAGCTTCACTGTTGTCCTCTATGGAAAGTGTCATGAATCCAAATATACCTTCTCAGGACAAAAATGAACAAGGTGGTATGTTATGTTCCCAGCTGGAAAATTTATCTGGTACTACCTTGCCAGCACAAATGGAAGATTTAACCAAAACAGTTTTGCCCTTGAATATTGACAGTGGCTCAGATCCTTTCCTTCCTTTGCCTGCAGAAAGCAGTTCAATGTCTCTCTTCCCTTCACCAGCAGATAGTGGGACTAATTCTGTTTTTTCCCAACTGGAAAATAATACAAATCATTTTTCCTCACAGATTGAAGGAAACACTAATCCCTCCTTTCTAAAGGGGAGTAATGGTGAAAACGCAGTTTTTCCTTCACAAGTAAACGTTGCAAATGACCCCAACAACACCAGTGCCCAACAGTCTGCACCTGAAAAAGTTAAAAAAGACCGTGGACGGGGCCCAAATGGGAAGGAAAGAAAACCCAAGCAAAACAAAAGGGCTAAATGGCCTGCAATTATCAGAGATGGGAAATTTATCTGTAGCAGGTGTTACAGGGCTTTTACTAATCCCAGATCACTGGGTGGACACTTATCTAAGCGATCTTTCTGTAAGCCACTGGATGGAGCAGAAATTGCCCAAGAACTTCTACAGAATAATGGACAGCCTTCTCTTCTTGCCAGCATGATTCTCTCCACAAATGCAGTAAATTTGCAGCAGCCACAACAGTCTACCTTTAGTCCAGAAGCATGTTTTAAAGATCCATCATTTTTGCAGCTTCTTGCTGCTGAAAATCGCTCATCAACATTTTTACCAAATACATTTTCTCGTACTGGTGTGACTAACTTTAATACCAGTGTTAGCGAAGAAGGAAGTGAAATCATTAAACAGGCTTTGGAAACTGCTGGCATTCCCAGTACTTTTGAAGGTACAGAAATGCTTTCTCATGTTGTTCCCTCAGGTTGTGTCTCAGAGGCAGCACAAGTAAATGCAGTGGTGATGCCAAATCCAACTGTGCCACCCCTGTTGCAGACTGTATGCCACCCAAACACCCTGCTTACAAGCCAGAATAGGACACCAAACTCCAAAACTCCCTCCATTGATGAATGCAGCAGTTTGCCCGTCTTCCCAGCAAATGACTTACTACTGAAGACTGTTGAAAATGGTTTGTGCTCTAGTTCATTTCCTAATTCTGGTGGGCTTTCACAAAATTTTACCAGTACCAGTTCACGTGTTTCAGTTATAAGTGGGCCTCAGAATGCAAGATCTAGTCATTTAAATAAAAAGGGAAACAGTGCTTCTAAGAGAAGAAAGAAAGCTGTCCCTCCATTGATTGCACCCAGTGCCTCCCAAAACTTGGTAGCAAGTGACTTAACAGCAATGGGACTCATAGCAAAGAGTGTTGAGATACCAACTGCTAACCTTCATTCAAACATAATTCCAAATTGTGAACCTCAGGGTTTGGTGGAAAATCTAACACAGAAACTAAATAATGTTGACAATCAGTTATTTATGACTGATGTAAAAGAAAACTTCAAAACCAATCTTGAGTCGCGTACAGTGTTAGCACCTTTAACATTAAAAACTGAAAATGGTGATTCCCAAATGATGTCTTTGAATTCATGCACAACTTCAGTAAATTCTGATTTGCAGATTTCTGAAGACAATGTTATACAAAACTTTGAAAAGACTCTTGAAATTATTAAAACTGCTATGAATTCTCAAATACTTGAGGTAAAAAGTGGACCTCAGTGTGTTGGTGAAACATCACAGAATGCACCAATAAGTTACAACATTCAGCTTCCTTCAGTAAATACTGTACAAAATAACAAATTACCCGATTCTTCTCAGTTTTCTTCCTTCATAGGGGTCTTGCCAACAAAAAGTAATATTCCTCAGTCTGAAATATTGCATAAGGAGGATCAAATACAGGAACTCCTAGAAGGCTTACAGAAATTAAAATTAGAAAATGACCTATCCTCTCCAGCATCCGAGTGTGTACTAATCAATACGTCAGTGACACTGACTCCCACTCCTGTTAAGTCAACTCCAGATGCCTCAGTGGTTCAGCCAGTGTCTGAAATGGTAAATAACATTCAGTTCAGTGACAAGGTTAATAAACCTTTTGTGTGTCAGAACCAAGGCTGTAACTACAGTGCTATGACAAAGGATGCATTATTTAAGCACTATGGTAAAATTCATCAATACACTCCAGAAATGATTCTTGAAATTAAGAAGAATCAGTTGAAATTTGCTCCTTTTAAATGTGTAGTACCTACATGTACAAAAACATTTACAAGAAATTCTAATCTCCGGGCACATTGTCAGTTGGTACATCATTTTACAACAGAAGAAATGGTAAAGTTAAAAATAAAAAGGCCTTACGGAAGAAAATCTCAGAATGAAAATTTGCCAACCTCACGAATTACACAAGTCAAAAAACAGCTAGCTGTAACAGAGGAAGATAAAAGAGAATTTCAGCCTGCTTTAGAATTGGGAGCAAAGAAGGAAAATGCCCTCAGTAGTGTAGCAGTGGTCCCAGAAAATCAACTTATAGAAAAAAAAAGTCCTGAAAATACAGAAACTTCTGCACAAGTGATTACAGTTACTTCAGAACAGTATGATATAAATTCTCTCACAAACCTACAAACCAAAGGACGGAAAATTAGGAGGCATAAAAAAGAAAAGGAGGAGAAGAAACGCAAGAAGCCAGTTTCCCAATCCCTTGAGTTTCCAACAAGATACAGTTCCTACAGACCTTATCGATGTGTTCACCAGGGTTGCTTTGCTGCCTTTACAATACAGCAAAACTTGATTCTTCATTACCAGGCTGTACACAAATCAGATCTACCTGCATTTTCTGCAGAGGTTGAAGAAGAAAGTGAGGCTGCTAAAGAAAGTGAAGAAATTGAAACTAAACAAACTGTGAAAGAATTTCGATGTCAGGTAAGTGACTGTTCTCGAATTTTCCAGGCAATCACTGGCCTAATACAACATTATATGAAACTTCATGAAATGACTCCTGAGGAAATTGAAAGTATGACCACGGCAGTGGATGTTGGGAAATTTCCATGTGATCAGTTAGAGTGTAAATCTTCATTTACTACATATTTGAACTATGTTGTCCATCTTGAGGCAGACCACGGAATCGGGTTAAGGGCAAGTAAAGCAGATGAAGATGGCATATATAAGTGTGATTGCGAAGGCTGTGACCGTATATATGCAACTCGGTCTAATCTACTTCGACACATTTTTAATAAGCATAATGACAAACATAAAGCTCATTTGATTCGGCCAAGAAGATTAACACCGGGTCAGGAGAATATATCAAGCAGAGCAAACCAAGAAAAAACAAAGCCTAAATATCGAGGGACAAAACACAGCAGATCTGGAAAGGAAGGAATCAAAATGCCTAAAACCAAACGAAAGAAAAAAAATAATTTAGAAAACAAGAACACAAAGATTGTGCAGATTGAAGAAAATAAGCCTTATTCTCTGAAACGTGGAAAGCATGTATATTCTATAAAGGCTAGGAATGATGCCTTATCTGAGTGTACGAGCAGATTTGTAACCCAATATCCATGTATGATAAAGGGGTGCACATCAGTTGTTACAAGTGAAAGCAATATAATTAGACATTATAAGTGCCATAAATTATCTAAAGCATTTACATCACAACACCGCAATCTTCTTATTGTCTTCAAACGGTGTTGCAACTCACAAGTTAAGGAAACGTGTTCTGAGCAAGAAGTTGATAAAAATGATGTAAAAGATTCTGACATATGTGTATCAGAAAGCAATGATAACTCAGGAGCAACTTCAGTTCCACAGAAGGAAGCTGAAAAAAATGAAAAAGATGAAATGGATGAGCTAACAGAATTATTTATTACAAAACTAATAAATGAAGACAGCACAAGCGTAGAGGCCCAAGCTAATACCTCTTCAAGTGTAAGTAATGATATTCAGGAAAATAACTCCTGCCAGTCAGAAAAACAAAAAGCAAGTAATTTGAAGAGAGTTAATAAAGAAAAAAATGTCTCACAAAATAAAAAGAGGAAAATTGAAAAAACTGAAGCAGCATTGGCAGTTGATTTAAATAGCATGCATAAAGAAGAAGAAACTGCTGTTGCAATTCAAACCACTGAGGACCATCCTGCATCTTTTGACTGGAGCTCGTTTAAACCAATGGGATTCGAAGTATCATTTCTCAAGTTCCTTGAGGAGTCTGCAGTGAAGCAGAAGAAAAATACTGACAAAGACCACCCAAATAGTGGAACTAAAAGAGGATCTCACTCAAATTCGAGAAAAAATATTGACAAGACTGCTGTGACTAGTGGAAATCATGTATGTTCTTGTAAAGAAAGTGAAACTTTTGTACAGTTTGCCAATCCATCACAGCTTCAGTGCAGTAATAATGTAAAAATTGTTTTAGACAAGACTCTTAAAGATTGCACTGAGCTCGCCTTAAAGCAGCTCCAGGAAATGAAACCTACCGTTAGTTTGAAAAAACTTGAAATACATCCAAAAGATCCAGATGTGTCAGCTATGAAAGAAATCAGTATAGGTAAAGCCACGGGGAGAGGACAGTACTGAGAACTAATGTACTATAAATACATCACTTAGGATTTTATTTTAAATAGGAAGCCATCAAGCATGCTAGAATTGTGAAACCTTTTCATTATTTTTGTTATTGTTGTTGACATGAATTAACCTGGCCAACAAAAAAAAGAAAAAAAAAAAACATGACTTTTGTCATGTAAAACTTCTTGTTTTTATCCCTATGGGACTTGAGGAACAGAAAGAGTACTTCAGTTTTGTAAATAGTTGAGCTAAACCTCAAATGTCTATCAACCAGTTTACCCTTTCCATGAACTAAACTGACTTTTCTGTGTGATAGGTATGTTTCACCGGGTCAGTGCTCATGTATAACAGTCCTCTTTGTAGATACCTTTTTTGTATATATTTATTATTGTAAATCATTTGCTGCCACCAGCAGTCTGTAAGTCTAAACTATTAAATGACACATTTATATTTGGAATTTTAATTTTTAACTAAGTGATCAAGTTTTTAACTAAGTGATCAAGTTGTTTTATTGTTTTAAATTAAGAACTTTTTGAACTAAAACTAGAAATTCTGCCATAGTCCCTTGATTTTTACATGCATTTACTTACCAGATGGTTTCAAGATTACTTTTCACAGACTAGGCACATTATTATATTGACACCTTGCTCTCCTTTGTAAATTTACCATCCAAGATTTTTGGATGATATTCATATGAAATTAAGGCAGATTCTTTAGCAGTTTCCTATACCTACAGTTTTTTTTTTTCGTTGCTTCTAATTGGATATAGTTACTATGATCCATGAAATATAATGGAAATGTGAATAAAGAATTTACTACATTGAAGATTTTAAACATTTGGTATTAAAAAAAACAAATCCTTTGTGATGTGATAGAAACTAGTAGTGTGGAGCAGTGTAAATATTTGAGGTGGTGATTTGTGAAGTAGCCCAGTATTGCCTTAAATAAAATCACATTTCATTTCTTGTTTTATACATGTGATCTTATAAAGGTGTTTTTTTGGTTATTTTCCCCCCTCCATTTTCTGAAATTTATAGATTGGTGTATAGCTTTAAACTGTATAAACTTTTGTGGAAAGATTTTTTTAAACATTTTTATAAATCTTAATATTGGTATCATCAAAGTGAGCCCATCTTGTGTTTATAAAATGCAAGAGTCCTTAACATTTATAATTACATAGATGAAACACTTTCTATAAGGAAGTTGGATGTTTTGATTTTACTGTTTATAGATGTTAGATTGACAGATTTGTCTGTATTTTCCCACCATATCTAATGATACTTTTTTCATTAGATTGGTCTTCAAGAGCAGTATTAGTTGTTATAATTGATTATTTTGTTTATTCAGTAGATAGCTCTTATAATTTAGCTTTATTCACCATATTTATACTATGGATTCACAGCCAGAAGTAGAGGTTACTTCAGGAGAATTTATGACCTTCATTTAAAGTCCAACTAAAATCAGTACTGGAAGCAAAAGAAAACACCGTTTCAAGATCTGCTTTTGTTACTGTTTGCCATAAATAGTAGTATTGATTTTTGACTTTGTGTTTGTTATAAAATTTGCGTTCACAATATTATTAGCCTGAAATATTGAAGATATTGTGATTATATGAAAATGTGTATATTCCCTGTGCAACATCATATTTCAGGAAAAATGAAAGCACTTAACATTAACTGAAATTGCTGGTACTCTGAATAAATAAGCATGGTCAAGGAGTGAATTATTTTCTTTTGGAAAATATTTTTTAAAGTTTTATTATTAAAGTATTACAGTTTTATTTTTAGGGCCTGATTGGTTATACCTCCTAACTGATTTCATCTCCTTAAGGTTTATTACTCCAATATGCATAAAACTTGACACGTTAAAATTCTACCCTTTGGTAAGCCCACTGTTATTTATTAAAATAAAAGCTGTTTTTATGGGTGGTTAATAAATGGTTACCCCCCCCCAAATTAACAATAAATAACTGAATAATTTTAATATTAAATTTTTGTTAAAAACAATGTTTTCATACAGTTTTCTTAGAAGTTAACCTAGTCCTTAAAGGTAGGCATTTGGCAAAACTGCCCTATGTAATATTGCAGTAGCAAGTAGGTTTGCTCCTGATGAATATAGTGATGAACCATTGTTAAATGAAAATGCCAGTGTATTGGGGCTTTTGCTCTCTAGCTTAAGAAAACTGACCACTAGACATTTCTGTAATTGTTCTCCCACATATGAAAGGGGAGAGTTTGCCAACATTGAGTTCAATTTTTTTATATTCCAGGTGCTTTATGTTAAAAGTAATTATGGGAAAGCGGGCTTTTTAGCATGGAACAGAAAAATCAAATTATGGTATAAAATAAATGTGAATTTATAGAACAGCATGTTGGTAAAATTTGATATGGAATGTAATGCCTATTTATTAAAAAAGAAAGTATATTTTTCATGGTATACATTTCCTCAATCTATTATCTCGAGATAATTTCTTCCTACAGCCTGAATTTGCTTAAAGTTTCATCGGTAAAAACAAAAAAATTGGTTTTCTTCCTCTTTTAAACCCAAAGAATTGTAATATTATAGATCAGAACTGTGTTATTCAAAATACATCATTATCTTAAGTGAAATGTAACAGTTTCAGACATTTTCAGCAATGTTAAATTCAGCATAATTATTTTAAAGGCTAGATGGAGATAGATTTTTAAAAGGCAAATGTTGATCATCAGATAAACATGATTGTTACAGGTTTTCAGATTGTTGTTGTGTGCTGTCGAGTCCATTCTGACTTATAGGGACCGTATAGGACAGCGTAGAACTATCCCATTGGGTTTCCAAGACTGTAATCTTTATGGGAGCAGATCGCCAGGTCTTTTCTCCCTCGGAGCAGCTGGTGGGTCCGAACTGACAACCTTTTGGTTAGCAGCTGAGCTCTTAACCACTGCACCACCAGGGCTTCTTAGGTATTAAGATAGAAGCGTATAAAAACTACAGCTAGAGACATCAAAGAGAAAACGTCCTGTTCTTCTGGGAAAAGGAGGGGGGTAGCTTAATGAAAGTCTGTAGAGAAGATGAATGAGTCTTGAAGGATGAATGGGTGTTTATCAGATAATCACAGGTAAAAGATAATTCTAGGCTTGGAAGTATGAAGCAGCATAGTGCATTTTCAATATTGCACGTGGCACATGTAGCAAAATAGGGAGTAGGAGATGAAACCAGAGAGGTAAACAGGCCAGATCATGAAGTTTTTTGTATGCCATATTTAGTCTTTTATCATGTTAATTTAGAATCATAGTTGACACTCTACAGAGGACAGATTGGGTGACTTGGATGTTAGAAATAGGGAGACTTGAAATACTTCAGGCAAGAGATAATGGAAGCCAGAAGAAAGATAATGGAGATAGGAAACAGGCTACCATGTATAGGAGAGGTGTTAAAATTAGTCTAAGGCAGTCTTTTTCAAAATGGGTATTGCAGTGGATACCAGGGGGCTGGAAGGTGTGTTCTCTGATTTAAAAAATAGCATGTTATAGTTCCCTCTTAAAGAATCCAATGTATATTTGCATATTAAAGACTTAGAAGTCCTATTGTAAAGAAATATGTTTAGTCTTTGAGGGCTTTCCAGATTTAATTGACCTTAAAGACTTTTTTTTTTTTTTTAATATTAATAGGAATATCCCACTGAATTAGTGTTTTGAGGAACACGCTTTGGGCAACACTGATGTAAAATGGCATTTATTCAGCCAAGGCTGAATAGTCAAGGTGTACACCGATGAGACTGTACCAGCTGTTTACAATTGGTGATTATTCTGATTGGTCAGTTCACCCCCTCTTAATTAATTGCTTCCCCAGCTGTATTGGTTGTTAATGTTTTGAATATCACTCTGCATTCAAAGAATATTAAACATCAATTAAGTGCAGTTTAACTAAAATCCAGTCTCCTTACTCAAAGCCCCTGCTGACCTCTCCAAACATTGGTATCCTACTTCTGATTCCCACTGTTTCCATTTCCTTGAACACATACTAAGATTTTGTCCCCACCTTAAGGCTTTTGGAAACCCTGGTGGTGTAGTGGGTAAGAGATAAGTAGCTCACCAAAAGGTCGGCAGTTCGAATGCACCAGGCACTCCTTGAAAACTCTGTGGGGCAGTTCTGCTGTGTCCTGTCGGATAGCTGTGAGTCGGAATTGAGTCGACGGCAGCGGGTTTGGTTTTTTGTTTTTGTTTTTTTTTCTGGTTAAAACCTTTACACATGTTGTCCTTTCTGTGTGAAATGCTTATTCTTTTACTGCTTGTATGGCTGACTCCTTATCTAGCTCACCTTAAAAGTGACCTCATCAAAGAGACTTCCCCAGACCGCTCTGTAATTGTTCCACAGGCACTTTCTGTATAACAACATTTCTGTTTTTGTTACTTGTTATCTGTGCTTCCCAACGCTACCACTCCATGACGAAAAGTGGTAATATCTTGTTTTAGTCCCCAGTAGCCTTGCTTATTAAGAGTGCTCCTCATTTCAGTTATCTGTTCCTCTGTAAATGGGAGCCCTGCACCTTGTCATAATCAAAACCTGTATCACTTCTAGATCTTGAATTCAGATTCCTTCTCTCCAACCACCAATTGAAATTGCAGGAACAAGCAAAATCAGTGTAAAGAGCTGCAAGTTTAAGAATTAGCGATTTTTAACAGTTGTATGAGGCATATGGGAAGATGAGATACCCAGAAAGCATATATATATATCAAATAAGATCAAATAAGAGTAAAGAGTCTATTTGAAGTAACTGTTGGTGGTCGTTAATCTTTAGAGAAGTTTTAGTGGTTATTAAGTAATGAATGTTTATAGTCTAATTATGTTTGATTGAATAATAAATAAGCTAAGGAAGTGAAGGCAGTGAATTAAAAAAAAAAGGTTACTCTAAAGAAAAGGAAATTGTTTTATACCTGGCCTTATTTGAAGGGTTTAAGATGAACCTTGCATGTTTGTGGACTCTGGGGAGTTAAACCCATTAAAGAGGTGGAAGCTGAAGTGTAGTAGTAGATGTAGCCTGGTCCCAAGAACAAGTGGAGGGATCAGCTTTGCAAAATAGAGAAAACACCTCATAGACTAACTTTGTTCAAGCAGAAATGTTGAGTTCCTTGTCATAAGAACAGGAAACAATGTTTCTGCCCAACAGCAAGCCTTGGGAAAGTAGGAAATGGAGGTTTGAATGGTGAAGGCTTGAGATGAACAGTGGAAGAAACCTTGAAAAGAAAGGAGACGTAGGGGATGTAAAAGGATTGTGTTGTGTGCCATTGAGTTGATTCTGACTCAGTGACCCCATATGACAGAGTAGAACTGCCCCTGTGTTTGGCAGCCGAGCTTTTAACCATTGTGCCACTAAGGCTCCTTGTAAAAGTATTACTGATCAGTATTCAAGGCCCATCTGAGTTTAGGAGAACATAACCTTGTGGTGGCACCAGTCTGCATGATTATATAGTTTTCCTGGTAATGTTCCTCACCTTGAATGGAGGAGGAGAAAGGAGGTGGTTGCATAGTCCGGGTAGAAGTAATGCATCGGTGCATTTAGCCTGGATAGAGTAGGAAACAGCCAAGAGGACTGAGAAGAAAAGGGAGTGATCAAGGGACTGGAGGTTTTAATGAGGCCAAAGAGTGGGTATAGTGGGAATAAGGCCAAGAATTAGGTAAAAGCTGGGATATTAAAATATAAGATTTTAGGAGTAATTAAGCTTGCAGTCTTAAAGTGGCCATAGAAATGCATCATTGAAGTAGAATGTAGGTGACGGTGGTTGGAGTTGAGGAATTTAAAGAACATTGAGTCCAGTTTGTTGTATGCACTGTACACAGAATATGCCCTAAGTAGGAACCAATGAGAGTAGGAAGACTGAGCCAAGTGCTAAAGTCTTAAACTAAGAGGTTTTTCGGGAACTGTGCTTCTAGGCTGTGTAGCTGTTTGCAAGGAGTTTGGGAAAACACCTACCTTCTCCATAGTATATCCTCTTGATCTAACAGTCTTCAGAGATCCAGGTGCAGTTAAGATGAAGTTGGAAAGTATAAATTCGTGAAGCAGCAGAAAACAGTTCTAGGGGGAACCTTTCCTGGGGAAAATAATAAACAGGATTGGAAGGCTTAAGCAGAGGAATTCAGGGAAGAGGAATTAGAATAGTAGGGATAGTAGAAGTACAGGTAATAGGAGAGCATTTTCTTTAGTGGCCAGGAGGAAAGATGAGCTTTATAATTGAATGTTTTGTCATCAAGTCCAAGGCTACTGTTTAACAGGAATATGGTGTATCTGACCTTCCCAGGCCCAAGTCCCACATTGTATTATATCTGCTAGTGGTTAAGAAGCTTGGCTGCTAACCAAAAGGTCGGCAGTTTGAATCCACCAGCTGCTGCTTGGAAACTATGGGGCAGTTCAGTTTTGTCCTATAGGGTCGCTATGAGCCAGAATCAACTCGACGGCAATGGGTTTGGTTTTTTGTTTTTGTTTTTTTTAATGATAACATTTATTGACTGCTTACTATGTACTAGGCTCTGGGCTGGGAACTTTCTTTGTATTAACATTTATTCTCACACCAACTTTAAGCATTAGGTGCTCTTAACCCCATTTTAAGTTGAAAAAAGTGAGTAACATGAGGAAAGGCTAGGTGTCTAAGTGGTACACAGCTAGTATGTGCAGAGCTGAGATTTGAAGCCAGACACTCTGACTCCACAGCTTGTACATCCCTTGATTTGGAGAATGAAGGCAGTCAAATGAGTTAACAGGTTGCTCAGTGTTTAGCTGGAATGATACTGTAAAAATGGTCCTGCTATCTGAAGAGAATTCACTCCCCAGGTGATTAGGAAACAATATTAGGGGTTATTTGTGAGTTATATTCTTTTTTAAAGGCCACATTTATTGCATTTTTTTATGGTTTAATTAATATTGATTTAATCTGGGGCCATGAAGGAGGTGGCTGTGTTGATGCAGATAGGGAACACAGGAAGAACAAAGAGACTGACTACAGGACATATGCACTGAAGTAGCTAAGAGAGAAAAAGAATGAGAAGCTATTGTGCAGGGGTTGAATGAATTCCAACCAGCTGTGTACTTACTGTCTAGTCAGTGTGTATCGGGAGAGCTTTAATTGAAATTTGTAGCCGGAGGTTTTGTTTGCTGCCGTCTTAGCTACCGCACTCTTGTGTTATATAGCAACTTCCCAAAAATAGCGATGGACACAGCAAAAGAATGTTCAGTATGCAAGTTACAGCTATGCAGACTTAGTGCTACCACGCCTATATCTCCTAGGTAGGCCCCGACCTAGAGGTAGATTGGAGAAGAGGAATGGGGCATCAAGGTGATACAATAGCCCTCATGTGCCCTGGTCCCTCTGTAGCAGTGAGGTGTTCAAGAAGTCACTGGGCTTTTGAGGACACAGGGTGGTTTTGAAACTACTCAGGAGCAGATCACACGAGGAAATTCTTTATTGAAAATAGATTCTTGGGATCAGTATTACAAGTGTAATCTTTTACATACTTCCAGTACACTTACAGTCATTATAATCCAAATGCTTCAAATAACTAAGTCATTCTTGGTAATCATTGTTTGCTACTTCCCATCCCTAAAAAGCCACATACCTGGTAAACTCATCACATTTACTTGTTTGAAAATTTCAAAACCACTTTAAAACAATGTATTTACTAAACCTACTTATGGCTAAACCCGTTTCTGTCAAATCGATTCGGATTCACAGCAACTCTATAGAAGCAAGAGAACTGCCCATAGGGTTACCAACGCTGTAATCTTTATGGAAGCAGACTGCCACATTTGTCTCCCATGGAGTGGCTGATGGGTTTGAACCGCGGACCTTACGGTTAGCAGCTGAGCGCAGCTGGAGCATTAACAAATTTTCTCAAGTAAATCAGCCCTCAAAGGGTCTTATAACCTTATATTTATGCAGCTTAAAATGTGTCCTCACAACAAGCCCTGCCCTATGAGACGAATAAGAAAATTAGCAATCCAATTTTATAGATGGAAGACAGTGATCTAAGGGGAAATTTAATGACTTGGAACTGCAAACCAAAGGAAGGGATAATACTGGAAAACGGGCTCCCTGACTCATGATTCAGTATGCTGTCTCTACTGTCTTGCTTGCTAGGCTTGTTAAGGATGTTGCTGTTTCAAGAAAGATGAAAGTGAAGGACATCAGGATTGTATAGGCAAAGTTTTTAGGTTTTATTGCAAATATGAGAGGCAGTGCAATATATTCCAGTAAATAAGGCAAAATGTCATGTCACATGTTGATGTCCTATTCTTTAAAAATAATTTTTTTTAATGTAATCCACATGTTACCAGTATAAAATGAGAAACTGAAGCAATTCTGGTTTCTTCTAACCAAATATTGATCCCACACCAGCTCCCTCACCAAAGTAAATGAGCCAGAAATATGACAGCATGCTGCTCTACCAAAAGTGAAAGGACCAGAAACATCTAGAGTACTCTAATAGTGGTGTAGGCCTTTCCAGCACAAAATAGTAGCTGGTTGTGTGTAATCACTGAGCTTTTAAAACCCGTTGCCGTCAAGTTGATTCTGACTCATAGTGACCCAACAGGACAGAGTAGAACTGACCCATAGAATTTCCAAGGAGCAGCTGGTGGATTTCAACTGCCGACCTTGGTTAGCAGCAATAGCTCTTAACCACTGCACCACCAGTCTCCATACTGAGCTTTTAAGGTGGATATTACTGGACTTTAGTTAATTTCGCCTCAAAGCTGATATCCCTGACATGGAAAGAAAATCTGAATATTTTCCTTTGGCCTGGCTGCATTTTTTTTTCCCCCTTTACACTGACAAAGTTGTAATTGTAGGCGGCTTTTCTCAGAAGAAGTACTGTAATGAAGGGAAAAGCAGATATGCTCCAGCAGAGCCTTGAAGTCTGATACACAGAAACTCAGTGTCTGTGTACTCAGTGGAGCAGCAGTTACAGAGAAAGTGCAGGGCTCAAAAATCCTTTAAGAAAGGATTGGGAAGCCCAAGACTGAGGTCTGGCTTTGTCTGTCTAGATAGTAATAACAATAGGTGACATTTAATAAGTATGTGTTAGCCACTGTTTTGAGCTGTTTACGTAGAGTAACTGATTAAACCACAACACTAAGAAAGGAATTAGCTGGCATTGGGCATAACTGTCAGTTTTTATTCATGTGTCACCACATGACTCATCTATTCCAAGGGAACCATGTATTCTTGCTGAGTCAGGTTAACAATCCTAAAATCCTGCTTGGAGGAAGAGTTATATAATAGTCACAATAAAAGCAGACATTGTAATGGATTTTTTAATCCTGTTGGTTGGAGTAGAAGAAAGACCATTTGGATTTTGCAAAATCTGCGTTTAAATCCTGCTTGTAATTACCCTATTTTCTCATCTTTATCAGAGGCCATATGAATATTGGCTTTGCAAAAAAACATTACGTAGACTCCTTTTCAATAAACATGTATGCATGTTATATTCAATAAATATTCAGATTTTTTTTGAGTACCTGCCTTTCAGAGAATACTTTTTAAATTAGGTAACTTGTTTTCACTTGTAGCTGCCAACATCTGTCTTTCTGATTAAGGTTTGTCAGTGTTAAATTGGGAGTGAAATTGGAGGTGCAGTTAGCTTACATGCTGCATGTTTAAATAAGTTTAAAAGTGTTCACACACACACACACACACACACACACGTATTTTAAAGCTCACCAGTTTCTTAGGTCTTGTAATACATGGTGTAAAGGTACTGAGCTGCACAGGAGTAAGAGGCCACAAGATGGCAAGCTAACGTTGGAAGTGTATGTATAGTTAGGGTCTGGAAATTAAACCAGAAATTACCTTTCCATTGTTGTTTACTCATACTTTACAAGGACTGTGGGTTAAAATGTGTTAGTCATTTATATTTTTGAATGCTTATGATAAGTTGAACAGTTATCAAAGTACCAAAACCAAACCCACTCATAGTGACTTTATAAGGGTTTCCAAGGTTGTATATCTCTACGAAAGAAGACTGCCACATCTTTCTCCCACAGAGCTGATAGTGGTTTCGAACCACTGACCTTTCAGTTAGCAGTTAATCACTTTAACCAGTGCATCACTGGGGCTCTTTATTGAAGTACAGCTTTTAAAAATTGTGAGATGACTGTGATACACGAGCTGCTGGTCCATTTTAGGATGAATATACCAACCTTCATAATTGAAACAGGATAGAGACACCTTGTATGTATTATACATATTTAGTTTCCTAATCAGGTAGAAATTTGGGCATAACACAATTGACTGTCTCTTGGTTATACCAATATTCCAAGGGCCCTTGAAATAATTTTTTACAGGAAATTTGTAGAAGACTGGATTTGGCATTTAAAAAAAAAAAAAGTGAATTCTTCATCTGTCACTTTATGTAACCTTGGGCAGATCACTTTCACTTTATCATTCTGGGTTGTAGTCTCCCAATTTCTAAGAATTTTTTGGATTTCTTCCAATATATCTTTCTTGCATCTTTTTCATACTTTCAGAATAGGAAAGTTGCTTATTAGATTATCTGCCACTGTGGAAATGATCCCCACAATCACTGATGTCTATTATAGCTGAAGAAGATTTTCTATGTTGAGACAGATCAGATTTTATATTAGAAGGAAGAGCTTCTTGTAGGCCTCTCCCTGAATATCTCCCTCAGGCTTTTTTTTTTTTTTTTTTTTTGCCTCCACGTGCTCTACTACTGCTTCTTAATAATTTTTCAAAGAGCTCTGAAATACCCTCTCTTTGGTGCTCTTTGCAATATTAAATATACAAACAAAAATGTAAACTAAGACTAAATTGGCATCAGAATTTAAGAAAAGTTAGATGTATGTGATGGGATGTGAGCAAGAATAAGGAGAGTCAGGCTCTATGGGCGTTTTAGTGGTTTACTACATTTTTAAGAAAAAAAGTAACATGAAACAAAACAGTTACAAAGAAAAAGTTAATCTATTGTAACCAATATTGAGATCCTTCCACATCTTTTACACACCAGGGCTGGATTAAGGCATGTAAGGGCCCTAGACACTAATAATCTGTGGTGGCCTCTCTGTTTACGCATTCGAACGGGACATGTTAGTTATATATATACATGTATATGTGTGTCTTAGTTATCCATGATGTAACAATAATATTAGTGATTGAATGGAAAAGTAGTGTATGCTATTTTAGCGGAAAGAGATGAACTGGATTATAAAAGTTTTAGTGGGTAACTATAGCAAGAGACTCGACAGCCCACCTCCACCTCTTGCTTATTAGAAAAAAATAGTATACTCCCAAGAGGCCCTTCGAGGTAATGAGTTTCAATTACACGGGAGAGGACCATAGGAGACAGATGTCAGTGAAGGTGTTGAAGTGGTAGGGACCTCATAGCTTAAAGAACCTTGTGCGTGGACGCCCTTGTGACCCTGCATGAACTTGATTTCCAGTGGACACATTCTCATGCGCTGGAGCTGGTATCACTTTCATTTAGTGCCCTGCCAGTTTCCTTCCACTGCAGCGCTTGCTTTTCCTTGTGTCCTGTCTGCGTGGCATCTATGGTTCTTTGCTTTGGACAGCTGGTTCCCCTGTTTTGATGATGCCCTAAGCATGTGTTTACCTTGCTTATCAGGTAATCCGTCCCTGGTACGCACATATAAAGGTTAGAAGGCTTAATGTTTAGAAAGGGTGGGTACAAGAAAAGTGTTCTTCCTGTTTGTTATACCAAAGCCTGTTGCTGTCAGTTCTGACTCATGATGACCCTTTGTGTTAATAGAGTAGAAACACTCCATGGGGTTTTCTGGGCTGTCATCTTTATAGCAGCAGATCGCCAGGCCTTCAGTTTTATACAGGAAAGACATTTATGAAAAAGGTGGTGTTATTAGGGCCTTTTCAGTTGTAAGACACAGAATCCCAAACAATCAGTGTAAGCAAAAAACGGGCATTTATCTTTCATGTTGGAGTCCCTGGGTGGTGCAAACAGTTGACCCACTCAGCTGCTAACTGAAAGGTTGGCGGTTTGAGTACACCCAGAGGCACCACAGAAGGAAGACCTGGTGATCTACTTCCAAAAAAAAAAAAAAAAAAAAACCTATGGAGCAGAGTTCTACTCTGACACACATGGGTCACCATGAGTCAGAGTTGACTCTATGACAAGTGGTAATCTTTCAGGTAACTAAACAGCAAAAAGGGTAGGGATGGAGCCAGTCTCAGGTATAACAGGATGAAGGAATTCAGACATTCTCAGATCTTTACATTTTTCTCCTCCCCTTGATTTATAGTCTTTCTCTCTGGATTGGCTTCATTTCCTCAGGAAGACTGGAACCATAGCCACTTGCAGCTCCGGATATGCTTTGGTACAAGCACTTGAAAAAACGTTTCCCTCCAACTCCAATTAGAAAAATCCTTGTGGCCAGGGAGGGGCAAGGCCTGTAACCAGAAAGATTGTGGGGACAAGTACTGGAAATAATAACACAAAAATGACAAAATAATCACTGCAGGTCGGGAATGGCTTAAGTGAAATTAGGGAGAGATCCGTTTAGTGACCTGGGAAGCCTTTTGTGGTGAGAGTGGTTTAAGGAAGATTTAAGATTGATTGCCAACTATGCTTTTACTAGTCATATGACCCTGAAAAAGTGGCTGCCTTTCTGGGTCTCACTTCCCTCATCTCTAAGGTTACTGTCTGCTTTGTAAGCCCTGGAATGTTATAGGGTGGATCAAGTGAATTGATGCATATGGATGCAGGACAAAGGTGTAAGATACTTTACCCCATCTCCACCTCCACGTTACTTACATGGAAATTTTCTCAAGGCAGGGATTATGTATTATATCTCACAAGGTACATAGTGTCTTGCTCCCAGGTTCCTAATAAATATTTATTGATAAGAAAACAGAATAAAGATGGCAAAATTTAACTGCCAGTTTCTCACAGTCAAATGCTCTGGGTCTTCACTAACATCAAGACAGCCTTCAGAATGTTCTCATAGGAAACTCATGCCAACAAGCTTAAAAGAGAAAAAAAGTCATTCACCTTCCTATGTAAACAACTTCATTTTCATCACCCTTGCTCATATTACCTTTCAATTTCCCCTTGGAAAAGCAAGAAATGTACATATCCAAGCAACCAAACCTTTCTGCTTGGGCAGGGCTTGTTGTAACTGATGTGATGATGCTGAGGTCCACCCAGAAAAAAATATGTTTGACAGCAAATTCATCCTCAGACTGAAAAAGTCTCTCCATTCCGATTCTGCCCACTAAAACCCTATTTTCTAGATTTCATGTCATGACCAGGGCTTCAAAAACCTATAACCACCTATCACTGTCACACATACAAAAAAATTCCTTTTAATAAGTCCTTCAGTCATTACCTGCATTTGTGGAAGCTAGATGTTTTCATGTCAAATGGTAAAGTATATGGGTGTAGACTCATAAGTCTAGTAGAGGTCTATGATATAAATTGAATAAAGGAAAACCACAAAGTTCACACTTCTCTCTGTCATCCAGGACAGTCTCTCTTAAAAATATTTCATTGTTGGGACCATGGTCTCGGGGAACATCTAGCTCAATTGGCATAACACAGTTTATGAAGATAATGTTCTACATTCTACCTTGGTGAGTAGCGTCTGGGGTCTTAAAAGCCTGTGAGCAGCCATCTAAGATACTCCACTGGTCTCATCCCTTCAGGAGC
>NW_004444162.1:1923572-1956989 GCF_000243295.1 Trichechus manatus latirostris
TTGTGGGGTTGTTAACCAATGTCATAAAACAATATGTGTACTACTGTTTCATGAGAAACTATTTGTTCTGTAAGCCTTCACCTGAAGTACAATTTAAAAAAAATGAAGTGAAAAAAAAAATTTCATTGTGTTTTAAGTGAAAGTTTACATAGCAAATGAGGTTCCTATTTAACAATTTTTATACAGCTTTTTCCATGACATTGGTCATATTTTTCACAATGTGTCAACATTCTCATTGTTTCCATTCTTTCTGTTCTGTTTCCATTAATCTAGCTTCTCTGCCCCTCTTTAGCTTCTCATCTTTGTTTTAGGGTAAATGTTGACCATTTGGTCTTATATAGTTGATTATTTAAGGGAGCACAGTATTCATGGGTGATATTGTTTACTTTATAAACCAATTTGTTGTTTGGATGAAAGGTGACCACCGGGAGTGGCTTCAGTTCTAAGTTCAAAGGGTATGTTAGGGCAATAGTCTCGGAGTCTCTATCAGTCCAGTAAGTCTGGCCTTTTTTGGAATTTCGGTTTTGTTCTACATTTTTCTCCCTTTCTGTCCAGGACTTTCTACTGTGTCCCTGGTCAGAATGGTTGGTAGTGGTAGCTGAGCACCATCTAGTTCTTCTGGTCTCAGGCTAGATGAGGCCATGATTTATATGGGCTATTAGTCCTGTCAGGACAGTCTTTAAGGCAAAAATTATGACCACTGTTGCTGACATGGTCTGTAGACTACATAATGACCCAAATAACCTTAATTATGCACAAATTGTAATGAGACATTTTATTCTGAAGAGGGCAGGGCATGGAAGACATGACATAATTGGGTTTTTATTTAAAATTACATTTTTATGCACTGCCTTTCCATTAAGAAATTCCCAGTGGAGAATGATTTCTGAGCTCTCTATGCCAAGTAGTGTTGCAAATCCTGTTATGAATTTGTCAGAACAAGTTTTATTTCACAGAATAATCATACCCAGTGCAGCTAAATATATCAGTGACCACACCATAGCACGGCAAAACCACTTTATTTTTAATCTGGAGAAATGCACCTATGTTAGAACATTAAGTCCAAGGAGAATATACCTATGAATTTTTTTTAAAATAAAAAAGTAAACGAAAGCTATACTCTTCAAAACAAGTGGGAGATGTGCTAGTAAATTATAGGCAGACTGTGACATATTGTGTAGTACACTGTAAGTTCCTGATTATAAAAAGGTCCCACAACGTGGGAATTTACAAAGTATATCAACATTCTTATGGTTAGAATTGTTCGTTGATTATCAGATGGGCAAATTCTTCTTATGGAGCCTCCCCTCCTCCCTATCAATGTGCTTTTTTCTGTGGGACCTGCCTTCCCTCATGACTCTAGAGTGATCTTTTCAGAAGTTATCTCCCAGTAATATTTATACTTAACTTGGAGAGCACTAAAATTCAGCTTCCCTATCTGCTAGCCACTCATATCCAGGGATACTTAAACTGCCAGAGTTCTGGGCTCTGTGGCCTTTTCCCTGGCCTGGGCCTGCTCATTGGATGTGCTTCTGTGAGCCCTGAGTTAACTGCTATTCCACCTAGCATCATGGTCTTTCTCTACAAGGAGTAAATAGGACTGAGTGTTTGGAGCCCTAGCTGCCACTTTAGAAAGATTGCCAGTGCCTCAACTGCAGGGTGGAGGCCATTACATTTGTCGGAAGTGTCACTTTTTACATTTTCCAGTTGACAGACCTAAGCACTTAAAAGAATGCTGTGAGTTGAATTTCTTCAGACTAATTTTCAATTAACTATTTCACACACAACTTTTGTATCTATACAATGGAGAACCCCACAAGACAATGAGACCTCTGTCTAATGTTCACAACTGAGAACATACTGCAAATTTTTTAAAAATCTTCCCCAAATAATGGTATTAAGGCTGACATCCTTAGCTTTCCAACTCAGTTTAGGTCTTGCTTGGAGGGATGCTGGTTTTCTTTGTTTAACCCTTTTAGGTGTCACAATGTAGCTTTGCTTCAGGTCGTTGGGCTGTGCTTATGGCCAAACCTGAGTTGTGATTCTGGAGTAAGGGAGGGCCCCCTATCTCACCACTTTTGACATAGCTGAGGTTGTGGCACTCACACACCGAGGACTTGAGCTTTTTAGAGTATTTTTGGAGACAGCACTTAATGAAACACTTGAGAACTAGAAAGCTCAATTCAGTGAAATTCAACACAATGCATAGGCATGAGGTAATGACCAAGAAGAAGGTGAAGATCGTTTTCTCAGTTGGTTTGGAGATGAAGCAGTCCACGGTGTTGGGGCAAGGCTTCAAACCACACTTCACAAGGTAGGGAACACTAAAGCCATCATACAGTTTATAAAATAAAACCAAGAAGCCAATTTCAAAACCAGTTTTAACAATGAGACTGATAAGGTAAGTGTACCACAGGCCCCCATCCATTGCACCCGGGCTGACATAGAGCTTCTTTCTGTGCCTCTTCTCTCTACCCTCACGATAGGCTACATGTAGAACCACCAGAAGCGAAGGTGTGGATACCATGATCAGCTGCAAGGCCCAAAGTCTGACCTGGGAGATGGGGAAGAAGTAGTCAAAACACACATTTTCACACCCAGGCTGTCTAATGTTGCACTCAAACTCTTTCTGCTCATCTTTCCACACATGCTCTGCTGCTACCATGTAGACCAGCAAATGGAAGATGACTATGACAGCCAGCCAAATCCGCCCAATCCCCGTTGAATATTTATTTACTCCACTTAGGAGATCTCTGAGGAACATCCAACTCATGACTCAGGCTCAAGAGAGGCAAGACTCTGCAAAAGAAAACAATTACATCATAATTCATTTCTATGGCTTTACTTGACAGTACTTAGTCATGGAAGATAAACTCAGCATTATTTCTGCATTATTACCACTCTGGATGTTGAAGGCTAAGAAGACCCATAAGATATGCTTGTTTTCATATAAGGAGATGACACAACAGGTCCACAAACATAAATGATCCCATGCCCACTTTCATTTGGAATTTGGGTTGTCATCCCCCACACATACACATTCTATTCAATTCTGTGGTTGGCAAAATCCTTCTGGTTTAGTGCTTTCCTCTGAAGATGGATGAGTTTTGTTACTTGCCTGGGAAGAACTAGATACAAATTCCAAGATGTCTCTTTTGCCTTTAGAGGTCCTTCATATGCCAGCTTCTTGAAGTTGTACTCTCTACTTACCTTTTCTAATTTATTAATGCCCCTCCTCAACTATTAAGAGTTATTCCCTGCCTCTACCTGTTCTTAAGTCCCTTATCTCATACCTGCGGCTGACCTTACCTACAATTAGATAGTGAAAAGTGAGAATCTCCGATGTGAACTTCCTCAAATTTATGCTTCCTTGCCCTTTCAGACTTACCTACATCCGCATCCGACGTACCCCTCTTATCCAGTTTGGAGGGAGAGGTCTGTTTCCTCTTGCCTCAAAATAATCATTCCAACTCTACATCCCATTCTTGATCGATCTGTTTTCCCGGTTCTATATTCTGCAACTTTAACCTCTACTGTCCACTTCCTCTCAGCATACAAATATGCTTAAGTGTCGTTCATTTTTACTGGGGGGAAATCTTCACAGCTTCTCTTTCTGATAACAACTCTATCTTCCTTTATCCCTGTTTTCCAACTATTATTTACTCCTCAACTCCCTCAGTCTAGTTTTTCTGCTCACCATTGCACTGAACTCTTGATAAAGTCATCAGTACCACTCAATTACCAAATCTCTGGACACTTAGATCTCATTTAATTTTTCTGTGACGTGACGCTGTCGCCTGCACTTGTCTTCTTGCACCTCTTTCAGCCTTAGCTTCATACTCTACCTTCTGTTCCTGTTGTTCTACTCCTTTTGTTGTACCATCTGTTTTCTTTGTCCTCTGCTCTTTTCACCACATGCTCTTCCTGGAAAATCTCATTCATTTCTGTGGATTCCGCTATAGCCTTCAAGTTCCTGACTCCCAAACCTTTGGCTCCTCCCCAGACCTCCATATCTAACCACCTCTAGATTATATCATCTAATGTCCCATAGGCATCTCAAACTTGATATGTTTATAGATGAATTTATTATCTTCCCTGTCCTTTAATTTCCTTATCGTATTGAATGGCATCACCAAAACCCAGGCATCCAAGCCAGAAATGTCATATGCATCCTGGCCCTTTCTAAAATTGTTCACCAAGTTCCGATTTTCCCTAAGTGTCTCTCAAATTCATCTCCAAGTCACTTCCAAAATCTCTCTCACCTAAACAGCCCTTTCACTATTTCTATTTCATCTCCTCCTCTCCCCTCCCAGTACATCCTCGATGTTGTTTAATCCTCCTGCCCCTCTCTCCACATCTTTTGCTCTTTTCACTATAAAAGCTGATAAAGAGCTGGGGAACCTTCCTTTGCACCTCAGTGACTTTGTGTTCCTGGCACTGCCTGCTTCCATCTTTTCTTATAATTGAACTCCGTGGGATGGGCCCTCATTTCTGTTTGTTAGGCCCATCATATATTCAGCACTTTGTTCAGTGCTCCTGTGTTAGTCTTTCGCAATCACCCTGGAAGGTTTTTTTTTTTTTTTAATGGTGGTGGTAGTTTTGTTTTTTTTAAATGAGAAAGCAAATTCTGAGAAATAAAGTCACTTTTCCAAAATCACAAAGTAAGATGCACAACAGGATTGAAACCCATTACTCTAAATTAGGGTTTCTCAACAGCGATACTATTGACATTTCGGGCCAGGTAATTCTTTTGAGGGGGCGCTAGAGGGCTATCCTGTGCATTGTAGGATGTTTAGCAAATCCTTGAATTTATTCATTAGATGCTAGTAGGATCCCCCAACCCCACCCCATTGTGACAACCCAAAACGTCTCCAGACATTGCCAAATGTCCCTTAGGTTGGGGATTGGGAGACAAAACCTCCCCTAGCTGAGAACTACTGCACTAAACTTTTCTATAATCAGAAGATGTGGGCTAAAACTCCAGGTCTGCCACTAATTTACGTTGTGATTTCTCAGACGAATACCTTGCTATTGCAGGTCCTGTTTCCTATCACAAAAACTACATCTTGCCTTCTTCATAAACTGAGCCAAAAGAGTATCATGAAAATGACTATGTGTGAGGGGAGCCAGTGTTTAAGAAAACTGGGACAATGTTATAACAGCACACCTGTTGGACCATGTCACATTATTTCTCAGAGGGAACAATATGCAGCAAACCCACACACTAGAGCCCTGAGAAGATGTATGAAGGTTAAGAGATGTTTCCAGAGAAAACAAAGATTCATGTACACAATGCTGTATTCAGCAGGGAATAAATACTTCAATGCCCTTGGTTTTCAGAACACAAACAAAATTGTATTAAGTAAAAAGGATTCTCAAATCCACCTGAAAGGTTAATGTCTCCACGAATTATTGAAACAAAGCCTCAAAGATTAAAAAGGGGGAAAAAGGTATTATGTTTCCCTATAACATGTGTCACTGGGCATTTGTCCATATCACCTCAAGGATATTTAGGTAATGTTAAAAACATCTGAAAGTACCCTGTTGGGCATTTTAAACAAGGGAGGAAGGTAAAAGTAGTTCCAGAGTGTTTTGCTAAAAGAAAGTAAGAAAGCGACTTATCTTTGAACAGAATTAGAGGACTGATGCCTCCAAATGTGTCAGGATTCTGACATTCATTTGGCTGATACATGTCCGTCTTATCTTCAAGCTCTTTGCTGATGGAAAGACCCTGGCTTTTCTCAGGAGGATGTTCTAATAGTTCATTCACTTTTAACAGAGGTGGTTTAGCATAGTGGATAGGAGCCTGGGCATAGAGCTGGGCCCCCTGGATTCAAGTCCATTCAAAACCTTTTCTTTGTGTCAAAGACAGACAATTGAAATATTTCCAATTGCAAGTTAAATACATTTTTTCTCTAGCCCTGTTCCTGTGAAGGTGGATGATGGTTAAACAGAAATCTCCATATTATAGCCCTGTAAACACTTGGAAACAGTGAAGTCATTAGCTCAACATTTTTATCTCTTAATCTAATAATTCCAGAGTATCTCCTCATTTTTCATAAGGGTCTTTGATTTACCCAGTCTCTTAAGTCTCCAGAGATTTCTCCCAATTTTTAAGAGTTTCCACTTGCTAATTCTAGTGTCTCAATTCTCCTACTTCTTCCTCCCTTCTTCCTCCCTTCTTTTGAGAAGTAGCAGTTAACTTGAATAGGAATTTAGTTTGGAAAATTCAACTGATCAAACATCTTCAGAAAGTAAAATACCGAATATTCTCAATATCAGGGGTAATTATGGGAAGTTGTGTATTTTTCCTAAACATTTGATCCCAATTAGAAGTGTGGGTGTGGGAGGAGGGTAGTGAGAGACCTACTTAAAATACAAGAAAGCAATTGTTGTTAGGTACTAACTCATAGCAGTCCTATAGGACAGAGTAGCACTGCCCCATAGGGTTTCCTAGATTGCAATCTTTACGAGAGCAGATCACCAGGTCTTTTCCCCCTCAGAGCTGCTGGTGGGTTCAAACAGTAGATCTTTCGGTTAGCAGCCAAGCTCCTAACCATTGTATCACCAGGGCTCCTTAAGGAAACAATAACCAAACCAATGGCCATTGAGTCATTCCCACTCATAGCGACCCTTTAGGACAGAGTAGAGCTGCCCCATAGAGTTTTCAAGGCTGTACTCTTTACGGAAGCTAACTGCCACATCTTTCTCCTGAGGACCTTCTGGTGGGTTCAAACCTCCAATCTTTTGGTTAACAGCTGAGCACTTAACCACTGTGCCACCAGGGCTCCTAAGGAAAAACAATAGGAGTCCATATAACCTGAACATTTAAGGAGAACAGTTTATAAAGAGAGTAGAAAAGGGGTAAAAAGGAAGAACAACAAAATATTAAAAATGTTTAACAATGAATAAAGTTCTTATGAATTATTTTATTTTTTCATCATTTTCTGTATTGTCTATGATTTTCCCAATAACAGTGTACAAGATTGAATCTGAAAAAATAAACCTTATAAAAAAATACTAAGATATCAGAGAATCATTACTTTTTCATATATGTGTATCTGTTTTTTATAATAATTGAAGAAGATTATTTATAGAGTACATGCTTAAAACCAAGTCTGTCGATATACACCTGGAAGGTTACCATGCAGGAAAATCCTATGGTGAATCTTTTTAAATCTTTCTTGCCTCTACATACATGCCAATGAGTCCCCAAATTCTGTATCTCCAGTCCAGACCTCTTCTCTTTGAGCTCCAGCTGACTCTTTGTTATCCCCTCTAGGATGTCTTCTCATAAACTTAAAATGCACAAAAGTGAGTTCTTGCTGTTATTTACTTGGCCTCCTTCACTCCCGAAAAAGCTCCGCTTCCCCTCCAGTGCCCTCCGTTTATTTAGTAAATTGCACCACTATCCACTCAAGTGCTGAAGCCAGAAACTTGGAAGTTGCTCTTTACTCTTCTCTCTGCCCCAACCCCACATCCAATTAATATCCAAGCCCAAAATTTCTACCTTTGAAATATATCCCCAAATGTCTCACTCTTTTCATCTGCACTACCACCACCCTAATCTAAAAAACCAAGACCCATTGCCATGGAGTCAATACAGACTCATAGCGACCCTGTAGGTCAGAGTAGAACTGCCCATAGGGCTTCCAAGGGGCCGTTGGTGGATTTGAACTGCCGACCTTTTGGTTAGCAGCTGTAGCTCTTAACCACTGCACCATCAGGGCTCCACCCTAATCTAAACCACCCTCATCTCCTGCCTGGAACACCATAATAGCTTCATAACTGTCTTCCCTTTTATCATTCTTGGCCTCCTCCAATATATTCTCCATTCGGTAACCAGATTAACATTCCAAATGGAAATTATATCATCTCACTTCTCTGCTTAAGATCTTACCGTGACTTCCCGTTGCATTTAGGGTGGAAACAAAAAAGGTCCAATGCTTACCTAGACTACAAAGGCCTGTGTAGCAGTGCCCCTGATTGTCTCTCCAATCTTATCTTGCACATCTCCAGGGTATGTACAAATGAATTCCAGGCATGCTCACCTTCTTTCAGGTTCTCCTTCAGGTCCTACATTCATTCTGTTCCTCCTGCCTGCAAGCTCTTGTCCCTCTTCAGGTAGCTCAAATAGTACCTCCCCAAGAGGCTTTACCCGATCCCACCAATCCTTGGTAATCTTGCTCGTAATATTGACTTCACAACAACTGTATGCAGGGGCAAGGATAGTTAAGTCATCTGGTTTTTCTACATCTTGGATTGTATGTCCTTTGAAATTATCTGATTCTCATTATTTTAATTTACTAAACAACCTTCTGAGTAATAACTTTCTTCTTCATATTCCTTAAGTTTTGCAGGGAAGTTCTCCTGAGACTAGATACAAGAATTTCAATCACTGGTGAGCTGAATTCCCACTGTAATGAGTTGGCATCTGCTGTATAAATCAGGCTCCCCGGGGCTTGGTGATTGTGAATGAGCCCCCTGGAGCAGACTCAACTCTGAGTAAACTTTAAACCTGAGCTTCTGAACTTTTGGAACTGAGCACCAGACCCTGACTGTGACACCATTTAGCCGCCTGTTGAATAGGACGGCCTTCCTTCTCTTAGTGCAGGATGAAACAGTTGTCACACCAGCAAAGTCTGTCCCCACACAGGAAGCTTCGTTTGTGTGGTTCAGGCACTACCCAAGCAAGCCAGCCTCCAGGCAGGAGGGCAGGCAAGGTAGCTCTGCTAAGAGTACCCTCTGTCCTCTGAATGGGCACAGACACTATCCAAGAAACCTTGGCACTGCCAGGAGTCAGAGAGCTGCTTTGAAATTCCAGGAGAGAGCTGCTTTGAAATTCCAAGACACACTGTTTTGAAATTTCTGTTTCAGGGGCACCAGATTTCCGATTGCCTTTGAGACCACCAGTGACAGGCCCTGGAAAAGTCATCAACCTTGACACCCAGTTCCTTTCACCTCTTAGTAATAAAAATACCTGTCCTTGGAGAGTGCTTGATCGTTTCCTACCGTTTCACAGCATCTCATCTAACCCTCACCTCCAGCCTCCGTAGCAGGCAGGATGTGTGGTCTGACCCACAATTTAGTGATGAAAAAACTGAAACTCAGAGAGGTAGGAGACTCTCCCAATGAGTCAGCAGAAAAACAGGCAGCAGAACCCATATCCTGAATGGCTGGTCTCCAGCTCTCATGGGGTACTGGGTTCGCTGGTCCATCCATAGCTCACTGTCCCACCTTGCACACAAGTCTTTTAACTCCTGCAAGAAAGAGTTTCCTCTTGGGGCCTCCTTCCCCCTGCTATAGCATGTTGCCCCAGCTGACACTTGCAAACCACTTTAACCCCTGTTTGAAAACAAGGCATTTTCATTTTTAGAGATGGTCTGTTTGGAAAATACCTGAAGACGTATTTCTCAACCCAGGATCTGTAGTCCTCTAAGGGTCTGTGACCATATTCTTAAGGGTCAATGAGAATTCTATGTGTGTGTTATTTCTATGATCTTAAAAAATATATACTGAATGACTAACACATAACAAAGGGCTAGCAAAGGATTTCATCTTATATTTACCAGGGTTCTTCAAACTACACAGCCCTCAGGCCAAATCCAGCCCACCGCTTGTTTTGTAAATAAAGTTTTTTTGGGACACAGCCATGCCCATTGTTTACTATTGTCTATAGCTGTTTTCACTCTACAACTGTGGGGTTGAGTAGTTGCAACTAAGACAGTATGGTCCTCAAAGTCTAAAATATTTACTATCTGGCCCTTTGCAAAAAAACACTGCTGACCCTTGGTATTTACATTGTGTTTAAAATCATATTGAAGCCAAGTTGCAGAACTTTAAATTCTCTGAGCCTATGAGAAATAACTCATGATAGATTCTGCTCAAGAAAAACTCCGTGGTGGGTGTGCAGCAGGAATGAAGGCCTGCTAGAAGTCTGAGTGTTCAAAGTGGTGGGAGAACAAGACATCGCCTGGCCCAGGGTGGACCGGCGGGCCCAACTCCAAAGAATCCAGGCTTCTGCAGTCAATATCTTATTCTCTTAGTGACTAACAATTTAGTTTCAGCAAAACAACATCTTTTGTTCACTCAACCTTAATTCGTTTTAATTGTATTGGTTTTGTGGTATTTGATTTTTCTTTTGCAAATATAGGTCACAAGAGCTACAAGCCTAAGGATTTTACATCTAGTTTTAGTTCTTTTTTTACATGTAAATAACAGTATTATTAAAAAAAAAAGTCAACACTGGGGTCCGTGAGGAGCATTGAGTAGAGCAGCACCTACACAGGCCCACGTGTGAACACATACATGGCTGGCAAAGTATTTTACTTACCTGTATTAATTAAGGCACTGTCATTTTTAGGGGATCCTCTGCTAGAAACAGTGCTAAGATTGTCCTCATACCACACAGAAAGGGTCATTGAAAGGTCCTAGACAGTCCCCATTGTCCTACTCATCACATTAGCCCAGGCCAGGTGTTCTGACCTGGCCACAGCATAAAAAGCCCTCAAGTCAATCACACAACCCCAACAGGCAATTTTACTCAGTGGGAGCTTATTCAGAAAGGGCATCTGTGGCAATTGAATAGCAGTTTATCCGGGTTCACAATAATTAGGATTACTTTACTCGCTGAAACTTTTTGGAAAGATTATTTCTCTGAGGTAATGACAGCCCATTTACAAGAAATGTGTTTTTTCTATGAAATAAAAAATCCTATCATAAGAAAAATAAGGTTTACTTACCTTGACACAGATGTGGAGACTAAGGAGAAATCCAGTTGGTTGCTCATTCCATTAGAAGAAATTACGAGATGATTATATTATTTCCCTGAAAGGGAACTAGCTCTTTAAGCCCAGGAAAATGGAGTCCAGTGGTTTCCAAGGTAGTGGAAGCCAAACAGGTGTAACCTGATCATTTGTTTTGGCTCATAACTTAGATGTGAATTCTTGTGTCTCTGCTGTTTACCATATACGTTAAAAAGGAACTGAAGCTGGAAAAGAGAATTCAAAGCTACTCATATACAAGCAGTTCATTGAATATTCCTTTGTATAAAGCCTTGTCATCATCCACACAAAGAAGCTAGAAGAATGAGGCAGCGTGTTTCATCTCTTTAAATGATTTTCCAAGGTTATTTATCAAAAGCTATCACCCAAAAAAGAAGAAGAAAAAGGCAAAGAACAATTTATGTCAATCTATCATTGTTGAGTTTATTTGAACTTCACTTTCAGGTATCCTATTCTTAGAATTCAAAAAGTAAAAAGGCATAGTTCTGTGTTAATATTTTTTTAAAATATTTTATTGTTTTTTAGGTGAAACTTTACGAAGGAAATTAGGTTTCCACTTAACAATTTTTATACAAATTGTTCCGTGACATTGTTACAATTTTCACAATGTGTCAGCATTCTCATTATTTCCATTCTGTTTGTTCTATTTCCATTGATCTAGCTTCCCTGCCCCTCCTTGCCTTCTCATTTTTGCTTTTGGGTAAACGTTGACCATTTGGTCTCATCTAGTTGATTGTTTAAGGTAGCACATTACTCATGGGGATATTGTTTATTTTATAAGCCAAACTATTATTTGGCTGAAAGGAGGTCTCCTTTCAGTGCCAACTTAGCTTCAGTGCCAAGTTCTATTGTATATCTCTTCCTGCCAAGTTCAAAGGGCATCTCAGGGTGATAGTCTTGGGGGGTTCCTCTAGTCTTTATCAGCCCAGTAGGCCTGGCATTTTTTAGGAATTTTAGTTCTGTTCTACATTTTTCTCCCATTCTATCCGGGACCTTCTATTGTGTCCCTGGTCAGAATGGTCAGTAGTGGTAGCTGGGCACCATCGAGTTCTTCTGGTCTCAGGTTAGAAAAAGGCAGTGGTTCATGTGGGCTATTAGTCCTGTGGACTAGTTTCATCTTTGAGTCTTTGGTTTCCTTCATTCTCTTATGTTCCAGACGAGTAGAGACCAATAGTTCTATCTTAGATGGCCACACGCAAGCTTTTAAGACCCCAGATGCTACTCACTAAACCACGGCGCAGAACATTATGGAATATATTATGCCGATTGACTAAGTTATTCCATTAGACTATGGTCCTAAGCCTTTTAACCCAGTAAACCAATTTTGCAAGTTGTTTAGATATGTCTAGAAAGTTTCTGTAACCGTGCCCCTTATGTACTTCGTCATATACGTGGATATATATGCAGCACATACAAACATGTATTTACATATGTCTACAGATACACCTATACATGCACGTGCATGCCCTCACATATGCCTTCGTATACACATATTTGCATACACTTCTACCTATGTAGCCACATACGTATTTTTTGGTTGTCATTACTGTTGTTGCAAAATTGTATATGTTATAGCATTTACTGAAGTTGTCCTTTTTTCTTGTGTACTTCTTAGTGTCTGCATTTACCTTGGTCAAGTTGTGCAAACTTCACCTGTATGTGGTATTGCCTTTCCCATCACCAAAAATAACAAGTGTCTACTATCTAGAAAGTGATTTCCCCTCCCTTCCTGGCAACCATCAAAGAATGTTTCTTTCTGTGTGTATATCTATTCCTGACTTTTTTATAATAGTGGGACCATACAATATTTGTCCTTTTGTGATTAACTTATTTCACTCAGCATAATGTCCTCCAGATTCATCCATGTTATGTTTTGCAAACTCTGTGTTAGCATTATAATAAATGTAATGCATACTATTATGAAAAAAATCTAACAGTACAGTACAGTGAAAAGTAAAAACCGATTTCCCAAACCCAGACCCAAATAATAACTGCTAACAGCCATTTTCCATGTATATAACAAACAAGTAAGAAGGAGAGAGGGAGAGAAAGGGAGGAAAAAAGAAAAGAAGGGAGAGAGGAAGAAAGAGAGACTTAAAGTACCTTACTTTATCTTTTTATGGAACTATTTCTAGGCATGAAGTTCGTTTCTCTGTTAGAATGAGAATGGTTTAGAAACAGAATTTTACAGGTGGATATAATATTACATGTCATGAAATGTAATGCCTCCATTTTAGAGATGAGAAAACAGAACGGCAGAGAGAGTGGCTTGCCTCAGGTCCCAGGGCCAGTATAGAAAGTATAGAAAAGAGTTCAGGTCTCAAAACCCTTTCCTCTACACTGCCATCTCCACATCCACAGATGATACGAGTTTCCGTGCAGGTTCTCTCTTGCTGCTTTTAATGTTCATGACCTTTAAAATAACTCCATATTCAATCCAAAATTCAAACAAGAGTGCAGCTTATTTTCAAAATCATAGATTTTCATGATTCATTCTATAACTGGAGGGTTATTGTACTTTTAACCAAACTTTCTCCATACCCAGTGAAGCAAATCATCTTTTGTTTTGCTTTGCTTTGTGTGCGTGCATTTATTGTGGTAAATACATGTGGTAACAAACCATTTGCCATTTCAACTGTTATGCTTTGTTTTTAAAGAGCTCTCAGGATTCCAGAAAGTTGATCTAGTTCCCAAAGGATTCCCATCACAATAAGACACCAAAGGCCTTGTCTCCAGAATTATTCATCCCAAACAGTTTCCACTACTTCATTTATAATTAGCATTTACCAAACATTATCCATGGTCTTGAAATGTTAACCTGTTTGTACTGAAACACTTTTTGCTAGAACAGTTGGGCTGAGGTAGTGTGTTGTTAGGACAACCTTGAGGGCGACCTTACTGAAGCCCCAGGCACTGATGATTCAGAGGATCCCAGCCTTCCAATAACATCAGCACCCACTCAAACAAAGGCAACATTCAATGATCCATTATGGGCAGAGGAGTAATTTTCCAGACAAAGATCTCTGTCCTCAAAGATCTCACAGTACCTTCCACAGAAGCTGGGCTAGGGCCAGGGGCAGGAAGTAATCAGGAGAGACTCTATAGAAGAGGCAGGATATGGGTTGCATCTTTAAGGAACGAAAGACATGAATATGGGAGTGTTCTCAGGACAGTATCACTGCTGAACCCTGTTGTTGTTGTTAGTTGCCGTCCAGTTGGTGCCAACTCGTGGAGACTTTATGTATAACAGAACAAAACCTTGCCCAGACCTGCACCATCTTCATGATCTTTGGTATGTTGGAGTACATTGTTTCTGTTATTGTGTAGTGTCTTCCAACCTAGCTGGCTTGTCTTCAAGCACTATATGGGGCAATATTCTGTTGTGATCCATAAGGTTTTCATTGGCTAATTTTTTAATTTTTTGTATGACAGATTTTATTATTATTTTTAATTGTGTTTTAGGTGAAAGTTTACAGAGCAAATTAGTTTCTCATTCAACAATTTATACACAAATTGTTTTGTGACATTGGTTGCAATCCCCGCAATGTGTCAACCCTCTCCTTTTCTCTACGCCAGGTTCCTTGTGTCCATTCGTCCTGTTATCCTGTCCTTCTAACCTTCTCGTCTTTGCTTTGGGCAGGTGTTGCCCATTTGGTCTTATTTACATGACTGAGCTAAGAAGCACGTTCCTCACCTATGTCATTGTTTGTTTTATAGACCTGTGTAATCTTTGGCTGAAGGGTGAACTTCAGGAGTAACTTCAGTTCTGAGTTAAAATGGTGTCCGGTGGCCATAGTCTCTAGGGTTCCTCCAATCTCTGTCAGACCAGTAAGTCTGGTCTTTTTTTGTGAATTTGAATTTTGTTCTACATTTTTCTCCTACTCTGTCCAGGACCCTCTATCGTGATCCCTGTCAGAGCAGTCGGTGGTGGTAGCTGGGAATCATCTAGTTCTTCTGATAGTGGAGGCTGTGGTACTTGTGGTCCATTAGTCCTTTGGACTAACATTTCTTTTGTGTCTTTGGTTTTTTTCATTCTCTTTTGCTCTGGACGGGATGGAACCAGCAGATGTATCTGAGATAGCCACTTGCAAGCTTTTAACCCAGACTCTACCCACCAAAGTAGGATGTAGAACATATTCTTTATGAACTACATTATGCCAATTGGCCTAGATGTCCCCCAAGACTATGGTCCCCAGCCATCAGCCTAGTAACGCCATCTCTCAAGGTATTTGGATGTGTCTATAAAGTTTCCATGAATTTGCCTTGTCACGTTGTACTGACTTCCCCTATGCTGTGTACTGTCTTTCCCTTCACCAGATTTACCACTTATCTACTGGCTAGTTAAGTGATTTCCCCTCCCCTCCTCTCCCCTCCCTCATAACCATTAAAGATTGTTTCTTTCTGTGTGTAAACCTTTTCATGAGTTTTTATAATAGTGGTCTTGTACTGTATTTGTCCTGTTGTGATTGACTTATTTCACTCAACATAATGTCCTCCAGATTCATCCATGTTGTGAGATATTTCACAGATTCATCATTGTTCTCTATAGTTGTGTAGTATTCCATTGTGTGTATGTACTATAGTTTGTTTATCCATCCATCTGTTGATGGGCACTTAGGTTGTTTCCATCTTTTTGCTAATGTAAATAATGCTGCAATGAACATGAGTGTGCATATGTCTATTCGTGTGATGGCTCTTACTTCTCTAGGATATATTCCTAGGAGTGAGATTACTGAATCTTATATTTATATTTCTAGCTTTTTAAGAAAGCACCATATCGTTTTCCATAGTAGTTATACCATTTTACATTCCCTGTAGCAATGCGTAAGAGTTCCAATTTCCCTGCAACCTCTCCAACATTTGTTATTTCCTGTTTTTTTGATTCGTGCCAGTAATGTTGGAGTAAGATGGTATCTCATTGTAGTTTTGATTTGCATTTCTCTAATGGCTAATGATCACAAGCATTTCCTCAAGTGTCTTCTTTGGTGAAGTGTCTGTTCATATCCTTTGTCCATTTTTAAATTGGATTATTTGTCTTTTTATTGTTACAGTGTTGCAGTATCTCATAGACTTTAGAGATTAGAACCTTGTCAGATATGTCATAGCCAAAAATTTTTTCCAGTCTGTAGGTTATCTTTTCACTCTTAGGGTGAAGTCTTTTGATGAGCATAAGTGTTTAATTTTTAGGAGCTCCCAGTTATCTAGTTTTTCTTCTGGTGTTTATGCATTGTTAGTAAAGGTTTGTATCCCATTTATGCCAAATATTAGGGCCCCTAGCATTGTCCCTATTTTTTCTTCCATAATCTTTATAGTTTAGGTTTTATATTTAGTTCTTTGATCCATTTTGAATTAGTTTTTGTGTACAGTGTGGCATATGGGTCCTGTTTCGTTTTTTAAAAGTCAGAAATCCAGTTTTGCTAGCACCATTTGTTAAAAAGGCTGTCTTTTCCCCCATTCAATGGACTTTGGGCCTTTGTCAAAGATCAGCTGACCATAGGTGGATGGATTTACATCTGGGTTCTCAATTCTGTTCCATTAGTCTATGTGTCTGTCATTGTACCAGTACCAGGCTGTTTTGACTACCATGACTATATAGCAGTTTCTTAGATCAGGTAGTGTGAGACCTCCTACTTTGTTCTTCTTCTTCAATAATGCTTTACTTATGATTAGTTTTTCCTTCTCGTGGACATTGGCTAATTTTTTAGAAGTAGATCACCAGGCCTTTCTTCCTAGTCTGTATTAGTCTGGAAGCTCTGCCGAAACCTGTCCACCATGGGTGACCCTGCTGGTATTTTGAACTGTCAGTTTGTCATACTGCTGAACCCTACACCTTTTCAATGATACTCCCAGCTTCAACATCAGCTCTTTCTATACTTTTGACAAAGAAATTTGATCCTCCTGCCTCATTTTTGGTTTGAGAAAAACAAACATAATAAAGACTGCAAAACAGAGTGGAGTACTGTAATGAAAATAACATCATTTTGAAGTCAGAGACCTAAAGGGGAAGAAACAAAGAAGACAGACTGGAGAAAGGATAGGATAGGTATTGTAAACCTTGTTCTCATCTGCTCCTTTTAGATTTGGATTTCAATAGATGCCTCTTCAGTGTGAGCATATGGCCTTACAGGATGGTCTGGAACAGCAGTCCAGAACAGACTAAGGCAGTATAAGCCTGAGCCTTCGAATGGCTAACATGTCCTCCTGCATGAACTGCACAGGATTGGGGCCACAGAGAGACCCACCTTAGTGATCACTCTCTTAAAATCACAGAGTTATGCTGAAATCATTTGCCATATGAGAAGAACACAATCAAAGTTCTAAGAGTTAACACCACAGCTGGCTGCAGTGACGGAAGTATAAATATTACAGTGTACTGGGAATCATCAGACACGTGGTACTGTACTCTGAACTTGGCCTTTATTATTTCTCAGCATAGTGTCCCTTCCAAGGGAGGTCAGAGTTCTGGTCTTTTCTGCTCTGGTAAAACACAGCTGGAGCATGTTTTGTTTTGTTCTCACTTTAATACAGATTTTGACCAACTCGAGTAGGTCTAGAAGACGGTAAACAGGGTGATAAGGATGTCTCTAAACATGTCATAAAAAGGAAGAATTGGAGCTACTAGAGGTGTTTAGCCTGGAGAGATGAGGTCTAAGGGAGTTACTTGTCAGAACTGGTGTCATTTCCATTTCCAGATTTTTTTGTTGTTGCAATAGTAGGGATCCTATGGACTCTGAGTTCAGATGAACCAGGGTTGGAATCCTGGGAGTAATTCTTACTTTGTGATCTAGAGCAAGATGCTTGGCATCTTTGGGCCTCCATTTCCTTGTCTGCATATGGAAAAGGCATTCCCTACTCCCCAGTGCTCTTATAATGATGAAATAAAGTAATAACTCCTCAATAAATGGTAGCTCTCATTATCTTTGTCTATTGAAAGTAACATTTAACCTTAAGTTGTGAGATTTCCTGCCCGAAAATGGCACAAGAAATGAGAGAAGTATGCATATCATTGAAAACAAGAAAATTACCTGTTGTGCTATGCAGAAAAGCATATTTGGGGAGGACTTGCCTCTACATTTTAGAACAAAGCCTTTTCAGTACAATTTGCAGACATAAGATACCTAACAGAGGAATGAAGCATTTGTCTCCTTCTAACTCTAATATAGCAATTCTCAGTTACACCGGGAGCTTGTAGTAGATTTGTAGCATTTAGAGCAACTCCAAGAACACAATACATATCACTTAACAGTGACTGACTTTGTGATATCAAGCCTATTGAATAATAAGTGTTTCTGAGGTTTCAAGTTCTAGGAAGAATGGATTGAAGAGGCCTCTGCCATGAGCTGCCATCTCTTATTCTGGTGCCATAGTTGGCTCATCCATCTTCTGACTGGTGTAGGAAAGGACTGGGGAAAAATATTCCATGGGTACAGAATATCTGAGGGATGTAGGAATTGTCACATTTTAGCACCATTTTTATTTCAGCAATAAAATTTCAACCTTTTTTCAAACGAAATGTGAGCCTGATCGCCTTGGTTTTAAACACGGTGTCAGCCCTTTCTCGTGACTCAGTAGCGAAAAGGGGCTTGCCTCAGTACCACAGCTGGCCATCACAGAGCCAGAGCTCCGGCCCCATCTAGACAACAGGTCTCTTTCCCGGTAATTGAAGGGGCTTACATTTTCAGTATTTGCGTTTAAAGCCTCAAATATTTTCTAAGCAATTTCCATGTCCAAGAAATGTTTTGAGATTTTGTTTTTCCTAAGAAAAAGGAGCTCACGTATTACCCTGCATCAATTTAGCCACAGCTCCCTCAAACCTTTCAGGGTTTGACAGGGCTGTAAGTTGATGGATGCGTGTATCTCTAGCCCTAATTAGTTTTTCTTGTTATTGAGTCAACAAATAAAAGGCCATATTTCTCTTGTCAGCATTTTGTGGCATTTACTTAAGAAAACAATAAGTGTGCAGTATCAGAAACATTTAGATCCAACTGATATGTTCACTGTATATAGAGCACAACAGTTATTACACTTGTGTCAGAGATAAGCCTAGGTTTTTAATCTTTCTCCTTCCTTATTGTTTGAGTTTGCTAAAAGAACAGTGATATGAATGGCTTTGTGTGCATATAGATGTTAATACAGGTATAGAACAAACACCAAATTTATCTCTTCTCCATCAACTGTGCCACATAAACAGTTCTTTAATCACTTGTACCCTTCCAAAAAAAGAAAAGTTTTAATAGTTAAGTTTTAGATGGAGACATAAACACAGGCAACAAAATCTCAATCTTTATAGAAAATCTATACAAATCCTTGCACTTTAAATGTACCCTGGAGAGTAACAATATGAAACATAAATAAATACATGCAGAAGTAAGGATCTCCCAATCCAGAGCGGTTGGAATAGAATCATTGCACCTGTGTCTTCACTATGTGCTGAGGAATTGTTAGCTCTAATTATTTGGCAATAATGCGAAGTGTTGGGTACAGTGTCTGACATAAAGTGGGCTAACCGAAAGGTCGGCAATTGGAACCTGCCAGCTGCTTCAGTGGAGAAAGATGTATAGGGTCGCTATGAATCAGAATTGACTTGATGGCAGTGGGTTTGGATTGTTTGCTTTGTTCAATTTAAGGTTGAAAAGGCAAAATCGTCAATAATAGTTAATGAAGCAATTCGAGATTCCCATACGACAGTAGATCTCAAAGTGTTAAAAGCAGAGGCATTAAACAGAACAACTAGAATGGAAATGATGAGAACGTTCACACATTGTGAAGAATGTAACCAATGTCACCGAACAACTTGTGTAGAAATTGTTGAATGGGAACCTAAACTGCTTGTAAACCTTCACCGAAAACACAATCAAATATTATTTACAAAAAAAAAAAAGTAGAGGCATTATTTCTTCAGTTGATTTTTTCAGGCTGTTGGTTATTCAATGGGACAAATGGGTGAAAATATTAGTATGCAATTTATAGAAGATAAAATAATTAGGTCAAATACTTCCTCCAGTATCTGACTAAATTAAAAAACAAACAAGCAAACAACAACAACAGAAACCAAGATTAAAAAGTACTCTAGACATCTTTTTATGTGGTTCAGATGACAAGCATCCCCTTCAAATCCCGTTCAGGGTTTAAAGTCTGTGGCTTGCACCCCTCCTCATGTTGCCATACAGCTCAACAGATGGTATTCTGTAAGGCAAACATAGACATAAAATAGCCATCCAGCCTTCTAAAACTTGATGTACAAGCATTTTTACATTTTGCTCCTTGTAGTATAATAAATGAAGTTAACTGTGTACACAGCCTACATATGATCATACATAGAATTAAGACCATGAAACCCAGAGCCACCACTTCTTAATCACACCCTGAATCATGGAGACTGTTCAGCATCTTTGGCCTATTTGGAAATGCTGAGTAGATGTAAACCCAGCAGACATGATGGCCTAACACTAGGCATTCGAGAGGAAGAAGAAAGATTAAAGATTATTCTACTGTTTTTTGTTTTTTGGGGGGAGGGGGGAGAAGAATGGAGAAGAGTAAGGCTTTATTCACTCAAGCTTTCTGTAACGATAATGTACTTCAGAATGCCACCACTTTTTATCCTCTGAGAACTCTGGGAGTGAGAATGAAAAATGCTGAGAGTAGTATATTGAACTGGAGACTTGAAGAGAAACAGAGATGAAAACTGGGGAAAAATTATTGCCATCTGGCCTGTCCCCTCCACAAACTCTCCTGAAATGAGACTGTTAGGGGATGGGGTTCGATGCAGTGCCCCATTTCTCCAAGATCATGTGTGTGGATTTATATAAAGGGCAAGGACTGAACTCTCCTTTATTTGTCTATGATTACTCCACAGCCTTAGTTCTAAATTTAGCTATTTTTGGAAGCTAAATCTTTTGAGGGCCTTTAATAATATTTAATATTGTTAAATTTAATTTATTAAAAGATTTACCCTGAAGCTAATAAAGCTTAAGCTCCCAGGCCCCTCACCTGCACAAGCCCTTCCAAGGCCCTTAGAGGGGCCCTGGCAATGTGTCCTCATAATCATCATTTCTGTAAAATTTGTAAATACATTTTAACCATAATAAGTCAAGACTGCTGTCTCTTTTTACTCCATTTAGTCCTGTTCTGCATTTTCCCCCTTTTGATCAGGATTCTCCTATAGAATTTTTGATCCAAATATTCAGTAATGGTAGCCGGGCACCATCCAATTCTTCTGGTCTCGTGACAAAGGAGGCCGTTGTTCATTGAGGTAACTAGCCACACATTCTATATCCTCCACGTTTCTGACTCTCCTTCTTCCTATGTTGCTCCAGGCAAATAGAGACCAATTGTTGTGCCTTAGATGGTCGCTGGCAAGCTTTTAAGACCCCAGGCACTGTGCAAGGAAGTAGGAGGTAGAACAGAAGAACAGGAGCAGTAAACACATTATTAGGAAAATTAGATGGGATGTCCCATGAAACCGTGACATAAGGTTTTCAGTGGCTGATTTTTTGCAAGTAAATCACCAGGCTTCTCTTTCGAGGCATTTCTGGGTGAACATGAACCTCCAACTTTCTATTAGTAGCCTCCACATTAACTGTTTGCACAACCCAGGGATGCCAAATGCATACATACGTGCATCAAAATACAATATTGTTCATAACAGCACTATTTACAATAGCCCCAAACTGAAAATGTTCAAATGCCCATCAACATTAGAATGGTTAGATAAATTATAATATTGTCAGCTTCCTCACAGAGACCACCAGAAAAACCTGTTGATTAAGCAAAGCTTACAGAGTCTTAAGAGTATCTCAAAAGGAGGAAATTAGGGAAGATTATATACAGGGTTTGGAATTCTAGACTCAAGAGGTTAAGTCAGGTCTTTGAAGGTGGGGAACTAATTGGGACTGGGTGAAATTCTTTTTTCTTTTTAATTTTGTATTTTTATTTTTTCCCATACAAAAATTTATACATACATTGTTATGTGAGTCTAATTGCTCCCCCATACCGTGGACTGGGTGAAATTCTTGATACAATATTTTAGGATTGGTAGAGCAAGCAAGGTGAGAGTCTTAAGATCAATTTTATGAGGAGAAAACTGTTGTTCTGATAAGTGTGGTGTTTGTCCATGTAAGCAAACTGTTGTCCTGATAAAACAATTGTTTACACAGACAATCAAACTGTTTGTTTGGAGAAATCACTTTGCAAAAATCCTTGAAACAATCAGTAAAGTTCTTTATTGGTCTGCAATTGTATCTTCCTAGGCAAGAATTTCCTGGGGGGGTGGGGGGCTAGGGGGAGAAGCTGTTATATTGACTCAGGAGGGCTCAGCTCTCAGTCCCATCAGTTAAGTTTATGTTGATGTAAGTAAACTCAGTTCTCAATACAACAGGATGGAAAACAATAATCTCTTAGTAAATGCATCAACATGAATGAATTTCAAACCATAACATTAAAAAAAAACTAATATATGTGATGGAAGTCACAATAGTGGTTACTAGGGGAGGGCATGGATAGTTACTGGAAGATGTCGGTAATAGTCTAGTTTCTATTCAGGGTGGTGGAGCCCTGGTGGCGGAGTGGTTAAGAGCTCGCTGCTAACCAAAAGACTGACAGTTCAAATCCACCAGCCGCTCCTTGGAAACCCTACGGGACAGTTCTACTCTGTCCTATAGGGTCACTATGAATCAGAATCGACTCGACAGCAGTTTTTTTGTTTTTGTTTTTTTTTTACTGTTGTTGTTTTTATTCAGGGTGGTAAGGTCCCTGGGTGGCACAAACAGATTGAGCTTGACTACTAACCTAAAGGTTGGTGGTTTGAACCCACCTAGAAGCACTGTGGAAGAAAGGCTGGTTGGTCTGCTTTCATAAAGATTACAGCCAAGAAAACCCTATGGAGCAGTTCTACTCTATAACACATGGGGTCACTATGAGCTGGAATAGACACAATGGCAACAGGTTTTTTGGTGTTTTTTTGGAAGGGGGACACAGGGTGGTGGTTACATGAGTGTGTTCACTTTATAAAATTCGTCAAGCTGTACGCTTATGATTGGTGTGCTTTTCTGTATGTATATTATCTAAACAAAAGTCTACTTAAAAAAATGGCAGTGACGCAAGGAAAAGGCCTAAATTCTAGCACCAGTTTATATCAAATAATTGTTATTGAAAATAAATGTAACAACAATATTAAAGTATATTTGAACAAAATAGTCCCTTGCAGTTACATAATCCTGTTATCCTTTTTGCCTTGATTCACCTTCTTTCTATTATTATATGCCAGTGCCACTTTGCCTTATTTCATCAGGTTCAAGGGCTAATGGCAGCGCCTTCTTCACCTGCCTGCCTACTCAAATTGTATGATTAAAACTCATCTTCCATCTGGAAAAGAAAACATGGAAAATAAGATGGCAAGGAGTTTTGGGTTATGAGTCATGGCTGGAAGAGAGACCGGGCATTCCCAGTTGCTCAAGTGAGAGGAAGAGATTTAGCAATCTAAAACACAAGTAGAGAGCTGAAGGTTAGGGTCCATAGTCTTGGGGGACATCTAGCTCAACTGACATAACATAGTTTATAAGGAAAATGTTCTACATCCTACTTTGGTGAGTAGCGTCTGGGGCCTTAAAAGCTTGTGAGCAGCAATCTAAGATACATCTACTGGTCTCACCCTATCTGGAACACGGGAGAATGAAGAAAACCAAAGATACAAGGGAAAAATCAGACTAACTCCAGCAGAACTAGATGGTGCCCAGTTACCACTACTGACTGCTCTGCCAGGGATCACAATAGAGGGTCTCAGACAGAGCTGGAGAAAAATGTGGAAAAAAATTCAAACTCACAAAAAAGACCAGACTTACTGGTCTGACACAGACCGGAGAAACCCCAGGAGTATGGCCCCTGGACACCCTTTTAACTCAGTACTGAAGTCACTCCTGAGGTTCACCCTTCAGCCAAAGATTAGCCAGGCCCATAAAACAAACAATAATACACATAGCTACACCATGTATACAAGACTAAATAGGCATACAAGCCCAGGGGCAAGAATGAGAAGGCAGGAAGGGACAGGAAACCTGGATAAATGGAAATGGGGAACCCAAGGTCAAGAAGGGGAGAGTGTTGACATGTTGCATGGTTGGCAACCAATGTCACAAAACAATATGTGTATTAATTGTTTGATGAGAAACTAATTTGCCCTGTAAACCTTCACCTAAAGCACAATTAAAAAATAGATAAAATAAAACACAAGTAGAGTGAACATAGCTCTCAGATGAGAAAAACCCAAGAGCCATACTATCATGTGAGACTGTCCTCTTCTGGAGATTTCAGTCTTTTTGCTTGTGAATGTTTAATAACTGCTTTCATGAATTAAGGAAAGCATTTAGCTTGTCAGCAGTTACCTTCATTCGGTACATTCACAGCTTTGCTGTGGATAAAAACACTGACTGTAATCTACAAATAACACTGCCTTGTGTGTCATCTGTTGTACAACAACCTGCAAATGACTTGAGGAAAAAACTCCACGTTTTCAAATGAAAGAAGGCACAAGATGGGGAAAAAGACAAAGTCAAAGAAAATAGAAGCATAAGGGAATCCTTAATACTTGTTTTCAGTTTCACTTAAGGCATCATGGAACTGTCTCAGGAAAAGACAACCTTTCAGCGCAGTCAGTGAGATAGGCATAATATGCAGCTCATGTACCTAATTTTAATCTGGATTTCTAGACTAACAGCTATGTTTTTGAGAAAAACATGTTTTTCCTTGGTGGTCAAAACCAGGATGTGAAACCATATGCCCCAAAGGGTCTTAAGCAAGTAACCATCTGCAACCCTCAAAATACGCGTACTCAGGAAGGGTGCTATCTGGGTGCTGTTGCCAACAAGATATTTTTGTAAGATAGACAAAGAAAATACATGTAAACATCTTGTGACCATGACCTAAGCATCCTGTGAAACTATCTGTAATCACTAACCATACTATTAATAATTAGTAACCATTCAGAGTGTGATTATTACAATATTCATTGATTTTCCTGTAATTGCCCTCCCTATGGTTTGGTTCCTCTTTTTACCCCATAAGAATACTTGTATAATGAAACTGCCCCGGAACTACCTGGTTCCATTTTCAATGGGCTATGTGGTTCCCCAACTGCAATCATTTTAAACCCTTAATAAACCTGTCTTAACTTGAAATAGTGTTCGAGTTTTTCTCTACAACAGGACATTCTTTTAAGAGTATTACAGGAAAGTACTTTATTATATTTTATATATCTAAGTGACTGAATTATTTGTTTTATGCCCTAAAAAGATGGAGTTAAAATAATTTAAATAGAGTTTCTAATCTTCTTAAAAATCTCTGTATTTTTTGAGTCATAGGAAGCATCACCTTAGGATAAATGTCATTGTATCCAAATAAAATTGTCCCACTCACTTGATTTTATTTGCACTGATCATAATCCATAAAGATCTACGATAAACATCAGTTATATTTAAATCCTAAGGAACTGAAATGGTTGTTTTGTCTGCTTTCCTGAAGATTTCCTTGGATTAGAAGTTTAAATCCTCAGAGAAATTTTTTAAAGAGGAGTTAAAATATCACACAACCCTCTCCCCCAAAATAGAAACTATATAATAAAAACTAATTATATCTAATTTGGCAAATGACAAAGGAAAGAAAGTGCACCATTGTGTAGGTCAGTGCTTCTCAAAGTGTGGTCCCTGAAGGAACAGCAGCAATATCACTTGGGAACTCATTAGAAACAGAAATTCTCAAGCCCCCCTCCCAGACCTACAGAATCAGAGACCCTGGGGATGAGATCTTGTAATCTGTGTATTAACAAGCCCTCTGGGCAATTCTGATGCACACTGAGGTTTGAGACTCACTGATGAGCTGGAATTTACTGGGAGACAATGGGTTTGATGTTGGATAATGCTGCAACGGTTGTAGATGTCTGACCAACTGACAAGCCTTCAGAAACACTAAGTCATCGAGTGAGTTCATCTGTCAGGCTCTGGGACATCTTCCATAAGGGTCTATATATTTTGTAATACACTGCATTTCACATCTACATTAAAATTGTTTTATTTCAAAGGCATCATGCAGTGAAGAGCAGTTTTTAGTACAACCCAAATGTTCCCATGCTTCTCTAGTATTTGGGTAAAAATAAGGTCACTTGGACCTGGCATTTCACTGGCTTAAGAGCCCCTACCCGCAACCTTCAGGACCTAGACCCACCCCAATCAAGGGTGAGGGTAGTTACAGTGGGCCTGTAACAAAGCCTCATCTGGGGCCACTCTCTACCTGAGAGCTCTCTCCTTCCCCCTCCTTTCTGGGAAGTGGGCTTGGGCAAAGGTAGAAGAGTAAGAAGGATGGGCTTGTGGTTTCATTCAGTGGTGGGAGCAGGTTTACAAAAGGAATGAAAGATCTCTGCCTCAGTACCTAGAGATAAATTGTTTCTGTAGCCCTGGGTGTTGCTGAAGGCAGTTACAGAATCGACTAGGACCTGAGTGGAGGCTTTGGGTCCATCTGACTGGCTTCATTCTCCTTCCCTAGGTCCCCATTGACAAAATCTCACTCCCATAACCCTCCTGGAAAAGCGGCCCCTCATGGTCCATGGGCCCATTCAGGCTAGTTGCAGCAGGTTCACCAGCTTAAGCACTTTTCCAGCCTCTGTTTGTGTCACATTTGCTAACATCTTATTAGCCAAAATAAATCACAAGGCACAGCCCAGAGTCTGAATGGGAGGGCCAGGATAAGAGTGTGGATACAAGAAAAAAACAGTAAAAAACCAGTTGCCATCTAGTATGACTCATGGTGACCCCATGTAAATACAAGGAGTGAAGAATTGGGACTATTTTTGTAATCTACCACAACATACTTATTAATTTTTTCCAGTTTGTCAGCTAATAATTCATTCAATGGAATCAGATATCCTTGGTCCACATTAATAACCTGTAGCCATGGTTCGAACTCATGGCGACTGTATGTATGTAGAGTAGAACTGCACTCCATAGGGTTTTCAAGGCTGTGATCTTTCAGAAGCAGATTGCCATGCCTTTCTTCCAAGGTGTCTCTGGGTGGGTTCAAACCACCAACCTTTCAGTACGTAGTTGAGCGCTTAACTGTTTGCACCACCTGGGGGGATTCCTCCACATTAATTATATCAGCATTATATCAGCTTGGCTTGCTGCTAGACAAAAAAAAAAAAAGCCAGTATTTCTTGTTATTAAAAAAAACAAGAACAAAAACAAATCTTGCTTTTGACAAAACACCAATAAAGTAATGTCTGATTTTTATTAAATATTGTAACTCATCTATTAAGTCTTGCCTGAAGACAAGCACGAGCGCCATGAACGATTCCCTTGAGGATGCCCACAGCTCACCAGTGTTGTATCTGGACCACACTTTGGGAACTCCTGATTAAAATGGGGATCCTTTATAAATTTGAGTGTGTTTTCACAGAGATGAGCCTTTGCTTCACACAGCTAATCCTACCAAACATAGCATCTCCTAATCCTAGTAAATATCAAAATATTGATGGTGCCATTTAAAATGAAGATTATAAAAGCTGAGTCAAGATTTGCATTACTATTCAAAGTAATTTCTTAAAAGCATCAGTAAATGGAAAGAACTGCTGTTTATTCATACGTTTTCCATTACATTCATATCCATGAAATTGGCAACGCCTTTCAGCTATTTTCTCTGTTGTCTTTACCTGCTCTTTTCTTACATGTTATCTTTCCTCTGATCACTTTGGATTGATTACGGCAGTAAAAGTCCTTTGGTTTCCATAGTGCTGTCATTTTACTGATTTTTAAACAGAACACTAGGGAATAAGGAGAAAATTTGGGTCTGCTTATAATGAACCACAATGTTTCCTAGCCCTGTAGTTGTTCTGAAACTACTACACCAACAGCCTTTTTATTGAAACTTATTTTGTGAGAAGACTGCCAATTAATACCAAATGTTAATGAATTTTTAAAAAATTAAACCTTAAATCAAATATAAAGTTAATTTGGCTTGGGAGAACCAGTTTTAAATTTAAAGCATTTGCCAAAGCTTTACATTAAAAAAAGAAAAGAAAAGCAACAACATTGCCGTCTAGTCGATTCCGACCCATAGTGACCCTAAATCATGCCAAATTCTGGGTATTGCTATTCCAACTATTTTGTTTGTTTGTTCATTTTTTAATATAACTTGAAGTCCAACAAACTTAAACATTAGCAAAGTATGTGCAAACCTGCATCCATACCTATTCTTATCTCAACCATAGCTGCACACATCTTGCATCTTGGAATCTCAAGGTGCTAAAAGAAAGGCAGAGTATTAACCGTACACTTAATTTAAAAAAAAAAAAAACCAAGTGCTCCTAAAATGAGGTTGGGGGTAGAAGGCCAGGTTGAAGGCTTCTTTCCAAAATTAGAATGCTTTCTACCTCCATTAAATAAATTTATGTTTCTAGGGGATGCCTCCTTTTGCATTGGCCTGGTCCCCGCAGATCCCACGCCCCTGCGCCGCAGCCTCCTGGCTCTAGGGGCCGCTGCAGCGCGGGGCTGGGCCCGGCGCGCTCGGCCTCTCTCTCCTGCCTGCAGCGGCGAGGCGGCGCCGGAGCTGGTGGTGAGAGAAGGTGACTCCGTGGAAGGTGAGAGGCTGCGAGTTCTCGGGTGGCGGTGTCGCCGGCATCTATACGGGGAAAGGACGGCCGCCCTAGTGGACTCACTCCTACGTGCCGCGGACTCGGCGGCGTTCTCTCTAGCATCCCGAACCTTCGCCACTCGGCGGGCGCCCTGAAACTTCACCCTAAGTCTCGAGATCTCTGGCCCCACAAGCCTATTTCCCAACCCGCGCATTCCAGGCGCCTCGCACTCAAGTTGGTGCCTCATCCACGGACACCCCCACCCCAAACATATTACCCAGACCTGAGGTTGGCCCTGAGCACCGACGATTCATGTTGGAGCAGAACCCTCCCATTTCCTCCACAATTTCTTGGTGTCGTAACCCACCAGACCGGTTCTTAGGGGAGAATAGTTATGTAATTGTTTTCATATGATATGCCCTTTTTCTTTTGTAATTGTCCTAACGGCCATGCTTTCCCCCCCGCTGCTCCCCGCCTGACGCTGTCTGGAACTTAACTGTTTGCAGTTTCTTCTGGAAGCTTCGAATGAATTTAAGTAGGTCCTCAATAGCCAACGGTCATGTAGGTACTGCAACATTAGAGGGAAGTCAAATAATACTTTCCAGCCCTCAGATAGTGTGCAACAGCTCTGCGTTAGTTAATTTTGATAAAACCTTTATCCTTTCTTCAGTAAATTCAACAGATTGAAGGATGCTTTTTAACAATTGTATTTTACATTAAAACAACAAATAGAGAATCTATTTTTTGAACTTCAAGTAATTAAAAATTTTGTTTCTCTTTGCTTGAAAAAGGGATTGTACTAGATAACTATAGCTACTATTTATTGAACATATATCCTTGTAAGATGTTACTTAATTCACGCAGTAATTCTGTGAAATAAATACTATTACCTCCTATCCAAATGTGGAAACTCAGGATCAAAGAGGTTAAGTCACTCAAAGGCACACCACATATAAGTAAAGCTGGAGTTTTAGTCTATGCTAGATTACCTCTAGCTATAAAGTCCTGTGAAACTATTCCAAATTTATTTATACTAATCTAAATTACTTTTTGGTGTTCTGCCCCAGACTTTAAGTTATTTTCTTAAATATTAAGATAGTGTGCTAAGTATGTGGAACCCAAATAACAAGTGTATTTTATACTCTAATTAAAATATTTCATCTGTTTTATAATTCCGTAAGTCTTTTAAAAGAAAGGCTTCCATGATTGCTACGATTCCTTCCCATTAACCTTCTGATAATTTTGTTTTGATTTATCTTCTCTTGAGGTGCTTATTTTGTAAAATGTATATCTGAAGATTAAGTTTTTTCCCCCAAGTAACTTTCATGTTCATTATATCTTGTTTTAATTTTCGTGTACAATGTAATATAGTCATGCCAATCCTATGCCAGGGAATCGTTTAGTATCAGTTGCCAAGTATATTCTGGATCATCTTCTTGAGAAAGAATATTACTAAGGGAGGAAAAATCATTTGAAAATAATGGGTCCTGACTCCCTGCCTAGGACCACCTTGTATAGCCTTGCAAGTTGAGCAATATTAATTGAGGGAGGAGGCCCCCTCCCTAGCATTCTCATGCTTTGAGATGTTAATGACTTTCTGGAGTTGTGTGAATGACCCTGGTGGAGTTGTGCAAAGGGGCAGCCCTACTTTTCTCTGCTTCTTCCCTTTCCCATTGTATGTCTTCCTCACAAGAGGATGGGCAGAAGATAAAGGTAAAGAACTTTTTACCTGGGAGGGATATAAGAAGTAATGGCAGTTTAGTCTAGAAACATTTAAGCTCCGGACTACTAGCCAAAAGGTTGGCAATTCTCACCCACCCAGAGGCGCCTCAGAAGACAGGCCTGGCGATCTGCTTCTGAAAAGTCACAGCCTTGAAAACCAATGGAACAGTTCTACTCTGCATACATGGGGTCGCCATGAGTCGAAATCCACTTGATGACAACTAACAGCAACAACAATTTAAAACAACAGTTTTCTTTATTATAGATAAGAGATCAAAGAGTTGGACCATAATGGAAAAATGAAGAGGAAGTAAGAGTAGGAGCACCTGGACAGATTGCGCAGCCAGTGGTGGCCACTCAGGTGCCTGATTTATTAAATATTTCTGCAAGAGCTCCCCACCCTACCAAATGAATCACCAAAAATTACTTAATTAGGAACAGTGCAAAACAAGTTCCCATCATCCCTGCTAGCGTGCATGGGTGGTGTATGATTCCGATTTTAGTGAAATAAATGGGATTTTTTCCCCCAACTTTAAAAATAAACATCTTGAAAGTGAGTGTAGCTGGAGATTGGTCAGTGTCATATGCAAATAAGTGCTAATTACGTACAGTGGTGAAAAAAAAGAATAAGGGAAGAAGTTGGAGAATGATGGGAAACTTTAGAAAGTTCTGAGGGAAATGTGCTAGATGTTTTAACTGTTTTTGTCTTAGGTGCAGTTTATTTGAGTGGTAATGTCAGAATAGGTTATTGCTGTGCTTTGAACCTAGTTCCGCAGCTTTAAAAAATTGAACATACATTAGTTCTGTACTTGAAAATAGCTAGTCAGCTTTTACTTCTAGATTAAAAATTTACTTTTGAAATAGAGAATTGTTTTCCCACAAAGTACTGATGATTTAATACACACCTTTGAAGTAACGACTAAGGTTTTGCATTCTATATACTTTATTGATTCAGCCAGCATTTCTAGAATTTCTGCCACAGGCTTGCACTTACAGCTCTGTGGGCCAGGCATGTGAATAAAGGAGAGCCTTCTATGTGAGAAAAATGTTGTTGTTTTTAACAGTTATATATAAAAAATTCTTGGTTACTAAGATCTTTTTTGGCCTTGATAATCTGTATTTTTTATTTAAAGTATGAATGGTTGTTAAAAATTACTAGTTTACAGATGGTATAAACAAGGTCATACAATTTTGGAAGAACTAGTAACATCTTCAGTGACTATGGTTCATAAAAGGAGAGGCAGCAATAAAAATGAGCTGTCATATTGTACCACTTCTAAAAAATGAATGACATATAATGCAAAATGTTACTTTCATACTTTCCAGGGAGTATCACAAACAGTGCAAATTGTGGTATATTAAATCTTTAAAAACATACTATAGTAGGTGATCCTTTAATTTGTAAATGACCTTTCAGTAAACATTTGCAGTGGTATCCAGCCCAGGTATTCTTTGTCATTTCAGGTAAAGAGTTCAACTTAAACAGTGCGTTATTAAGGTGAATCTGAATGCCTGGAGGTTGCAGTATAATAGAATAGATATAGTAATTATATTAATAATATCTGTTATATAATAGATATAATAACATATGTTATATAATAGATATAATAGTATCTGTTATATAATAGATATAATATCTATTATATATTACGTTGATTGCTTATTTTCTTGATTCTTTACAAAGGAAATGTAGGTTCTGCTGAGGAAAAAAAAGGAGACCAAGCAGTCTTGCAACTAAAATTAAGCCATTATAGTTCATATTGTTGTTGTGTGCTGTTGGGTCAATTTCGACTCATAGTGACCCTATGGGACAGAGTAGAACTGCCTCATAGGGTTTCCTAGGCTGTAATCTTCACAGAAGCAGATCACCAGGTCTTTCTCCCACAGAGTGGCTGGTGGATTCCAACTGCAGACCTTTTGATTAGCAGCTGAGCACTAAACCATTGCATCACCCGGGCTCTTTAGTTCGTGTTTAAAAAAAAAAACAAAAAAACCCCATTGCTGTCAAGTTGATTCCAACTCATAGCGACCCTATAGGACAGAGTAGAACTGCCCCAGTGTAGCTGGTGGATTTGAACTGCCGACCTTGTGGTTAGCAGCCGAATGCTTAGCCACTGTGCCACTAGGGCTCCATGTTAGAACACTCTTAATATATATAGTTTTTACAGACATTTCATATAGGTTGAATTTCAGAACATTCAACATCACTGCATCTCTTTCATTTTAATATAGTGAAACTTAGGTAGGTTGTAGCTAGCCTCCCTTCCATCTTCCTTTCTTAGTTTTTATATTTATTATTTTTGGATCTCAGGTAATGATGAATTAATCATCCTCAATTTCTGGCACACTGCCATCTACACAAATTGTATGTGATGAATTGTGCTCTGAGGACCTTATTCCCAGTATGTTCTTTTTTTTCTTCCCAGTACATTCTTTGACTAAAAAAACACTAACCCCACCTTCCCCTATTACCTTATTTCCCTTCCCAGTAAATGACTTCTAACCATTTTCTCCAGGAGCTTTTTGCTTAATTACATGCAGATTACATGCAGCTGTTTCCCAATAAGAATAGGAAAATGTGTGTGTCTGATCCTGGTTAGAATGAGCTTCACCTTTGTATATGTGCATTCAGGCCTTCCTAATATATATTTTTTTATTGATGTAATTAAATGAAGTTTACATTTCAAGTTAGTCTCCCATACAGAATTTTTTTTTTTAACGTACATTGTTATCAGACCCCAACCGCTCACCCCATTCTGTGACAGCACACTCCTCCCCTCCGCCCCTGGTTCCCCATGAACATTCAACCAGCTCCTAACTCTCTCTGCCTTCCCCTCTCACCGCTGGACAGAAGCCGCCCTTTTGGTCTCTTATATCTACTTGTCTAAGAGGCACATTCTTCACGAGTATCACTTTATGTCCCCCCACAGTCCAGTCCAATCCCTGTCTGAAGAGTTGGCCTCAGAAATTGTTTTAGTTCTGGGGTGATGGAGAGACCAGGGGCCATTCTTTCCGGGGCGCCTCCGGTCTCTGTCAGACCATTAAGTCTGGTCTTCTTACTAGTATTTGAGTTCTGCATCCCATCATTCTACTGCTCCATCAGGGACCCTCTGTTGTGTTCCCTGTCAGGACATTCATTCGTGGTAGCTGGGCACCATCTAGTTCTTCTGGTCTCAGGCTGATGAAGTCTCTGGTTTATGTGGCCCATTCTGTCTCTTGAATCAATACTTTCCTTGTGTCTTTGGTGTTCTTCGTTCTCCTTTACTCCAAGTGGTTGGGACCAATTGATGCATCTTA
>NW_004444162.1:1957694-1972402 GCF_000243295.1 Trichechus manatus latirostris
GTTGGAAAAGAAAGTATACTTGTCTGCTGTTGGGTACAGAGTTCGGTATATGTCTGTGAGATCAAGTTGGTTGATGGTAGCATTTAGCTCTTCTGTGTCTTTGTTGAGCTTCTTTCTGAATGTTCTGTCCTTCACCGAAAGTGGTGTGTTGAAGTCTCCTGCTACTATTGTGGAGCTGTCTATCTCTCTCTTCAGAGCTGTTAGAGTTTGTTTTATGTATTTTGGAGCCCTCTTGTTGGGTGCGTAAATATTATAGTTATGTCCTCCTGGTGTATTGACCCTTTAATCATTATATAGTGCCCTTCCTTATCTTTTGTGGTGGATTTTACTGTAAAGTCTATTTTGTCAGAGATCAGTGTTGCCACTCCTGCTCTTTTTTTGAGTGTTGTTTGCTTGATATATTTTTTTCCATTCTTTGAGTTTTAGCCTGTTTGTGTCTTTAAGTCTAAGTTGCGTCTCTTGTAGGCAGCATATAGATGGATCATGCTTTTTAATCCAGTCTGCCACTGTCTGTCTCTATTGGTGCATTAAGGCCGTTTACATTCAGTGTAATTATTGATAGGTATGGGTTTAGTGCTCTCATCCTGATATCTCTTTTTGTGTGTTGTTCACAATTTCTTTGTTCTCCTCAATTTTCTGTGCTGAGTCATTTGTCTTTATTTTTTATTTTTTTTCATCTTTTTCTTTGTTGTAGATTTTGTGTTCGTTGGGTCTTTATGTTTTTCTACTTTTTTATTTTGATTTGTAGGATTGTTAGATTCCTTTGTGGTTACCTTAATATTCACTCCTAATTTTCTAAGTTTGTACCAGTCTTTTATTACTTTATATCACCTTAACGTTCCCTCCATATAGAAAATCAACGTCTCCATTTTTAAGTCCCTTTTTTTTTTTGTTTTAATATTATCCTTTTTTTTTAATTTACATATTTTTATCTGTTTCCCTATTTTCAGTGTTTTAGCCTTGATGTAATTTCGATTTCTGTATCTGAGTCAACATCTGGTTGCTCTATCCTGTGTTCTAGTCTTGCGTTGTTAGCTGGTGTTATCGATTATCTAACCGTAGGACTCCCTTTAGTATTTCTTGTAATTTTGGTTTAGTTTTTGCAAATTCCCTGAACTTCTGTTTATCTGGAAATGCTCTAATTTCACCATCATATTTGAGAGACAGTTTTGCTGGATATATAACTCTTGGCTGACAGTTATTTTCCTTCAGGGCTTTAATATGTCATCCCATTGCCTTCCAGCCTGCATGGTTTCTGCTGAGTAGTCTGAGCTTATTCTAATTGACTCTCCTTTGTAGATGACTTTCTTTTTAACCCTAGCTGCTCTTAAAATTCTCTCTTTATCTTTGGTTTTGGTAAGTTTGATTATAATATGTCTTGGTGACTTTCTTTTGGGATCTACCTTATGTGGGGTTTGATGAGCATCTTGGATAGATAGCTTCTCATCTTTCATGATATCAGGGATGTTTTCTGTCCACAAATCTTCAACAGTTTTCTCTGTATTTTCTGTTATCTCCCCCTGTTCTGGTATTCCAATCACTCGTAGGTTATTTCTCTTGATAGAGTCCCACATGACTCTTAGAGTTTCTTCATTCTTTTTAATTCTTTTATCTGATTTTTCCTCAAATAAGTTGGCATCAAGAGCTTTATCTTCAATGTCACTAATTCTAACTTCCACTGCCTCAATTCTGCTCCTATGACTTTCTGTTGAGTTGTCTAATTCTGAAATTTTATTGTTAATCTTCTGGATTTCTGATTGCTGTCTCTCTATGGATTCTTGCAGCCTATTAAATTTGGCATTATGTTCATGAATAACTTCTTTAAGTTCTGCTACTACTGTGTCTGTATGTTGCCTGGTTGTTTCTGCATTCTGTCGAATTTCCTTTGTTATTTCTAGAAGAGTTCTGTATATTAATCTTCTGTATTCTGTCTCTGGTAGTTCCAAGAAGTTCTCTTCCTCCAGAGAATTTATTGATTCTTTATTTTGGGAGCTTGCTGAAGCCATCATGGACTGCCTCTTTATGTGACTTCATATTGACTGTTGTCTCCGAGCCATCAATAATTTATTGTAATTTTATTTTGTGTTTGCTTAGTGAGACATAGCTTCTTATTTTGTTTTGTTTTGATATGCCCACATAGGCTGCTCGTGTGCACTAGTTTGATTTTTGACACCTTTTGATCTCTAACGTCCTGTCACCAGGTAGTTGGTTCTGTAGCTAAGTATGTGCACGCCGGAATTCGTTAAAATTTCCTATATGGGATCAGCTCAGGTGTTCAGGCAGTCGGTCACCAAGTGCGTGATACAGGCTCTCACCCCCAGTCCTAGAGAGGCATGGGTGATTGGTGCAGGCACTGGACTCTGGCTGTGGTAGGGGATCACGTGCTGAGCCAGGCAGGGGGCCGATGGCTGCCCCTGAGAGTCTGAAAGAAAAGTGTGTCCCTATTCTCTAGGGTGAATAGGTAGGTGAGTTCTGCAGGCGGGCTAAGAGCACCCTACTATGTTGGCTGCAAAGACTGGAGGGCACCACTCCTTCCTGAACTCCTGTAGCAGGTGACTAGGCACTTCAGGAGCTATCAGCAGTCCTCAAGACCCTGCTGCAGATCAATAAAAGTGCCTACTTGAGGGGCAGGGCTGTTTCGAGGATCACAAATCTACCTGTTCACAGCTGAAGCAGTTGAAGTTAAACTTCAGATGTTTGCCCTGTTGTACTGTGGTAGTGAGGACCAAGGCCGTTGAGCTGGGTCCCCACTAGTCTATACAGGGGTGTATGGCACTCAGAGTCTGCGGACCCCTGATTTCTATGGCCAGCAAAGGAGTTGTGCCGACCTGTGCTCCTGGCCTAGGGGAGCCAGTAGCTTATTTGTTCCCTCTCCAAGGCCGGGAGAGTGGGTCAGGTCGCCTTTTGGGATCTATTTCTGGCCCAGTGGACTCCCGGTGCAGAGTGGGGAGGGAGGCAGTAAAAGGAAGAGAGGTTTTTCCCAAATCCGGTGGACAGCACAGAGATAGGAGGTAAAAGGGAGAGAGATTTTTCCCAAATGGGCTTTTTTTTTTTTTTTTTAACTCGCCGCGAAAGGGTGCGCGCATGTACTTATCCTAACCTCTTGGGAGCTGCTTTTCACTGGTTCGGAGTGTCCAAGCAGAATCTCTGCTGCCAGGTCTCTCTCGATGTGGAAACTGCTTCTCGAGCACGCGCACAGCATAGCTGTTTTGCCTGCTTCACTGCGGCCCAGCGTGGTTGTGTCTTTGCTGTGTCGCTGCCGTGGCTCTAGTGCTCCTCATCTCTTCCAGCGATCTTCCTCTCCAGTATGACTCAGATGGGTTTCTTAACCTTGCCTTGTTCAGGGCTGTCAGACGTTCACATAGAATCAAATCACTTGTTTTTCCAGGTCTTTGTTGTAAGAGGGATATAGGAAGCGTCTAACTAGTCTGCCATGTTGACCACACCTCCCATATTTTTATTTAATGACCCGATTTCAGTTAATGGTACACTCTGAGACTGTGATTTAGTTCTAACGATATGACCGTGCATTAAACATTTCCTACCTGACATTTCTTATAAGCATGACCTGCTTATAGACTAAAATACTGCTTTCACTTTAATGATCTCTTCATTTTGAAATTTTTCTTCCCCACATTCATGTTTAAACTAGCATAAGGAGAATCATCACCGGCCCATGGCTTAGGCACCTGGTAGTCAACACTTGTTACTTAAAGTACTAAATACATTTGTACAGTCCATCCATTTAGAGAGGAAAGATGAAATACTGGACTGGCAGTTTTCATTAGAAGAAAACATTAAAGTAGTAGAAGCAGTAAAATCTCACTGCAAGAAGGGAGAAATAGTTAATTTTGGATTACTCCCTTTACGTTGTCCATATTTTTTTAATGATTAAACCAAAATTGAAGAAAAGGTTAAAGAAGAAATCCTGGGACTAAAACAGGAGTGATTGCAAGGTGCCGTTTAGAGTGACACTGATACAGTTGTTTTTGCATGATGTCTAAGAAGTCCTTGCAAAAAATGGGCATGTAAGTAGAACACTTGTTCAGCAAAAAGCACTAGATTTTGCCAGCCGTCTTGGACATGATGAGTGTCCAACAAGCGTGGGCTGACTGAACAGATTTGAGGCATGACATGGAATTGTTTCAGAAGTTAAAGTGAAGAAAACACTGTTATAGTATGGAAAATTAGTGACTTGTGTGCAGGAAAAATAAACTAATTGCTGACTACAGTTTGGGTGATGTTTTTAATGGTGTTGAAACAGATATTCTTTACAAGTTGTTACCTTATCATATATTTCATGCCAAAGATGGTCTTTGCAAAAGAGCTAAACAGAGATTGACTATTCGACTATAATGCATCTGGGATGGAAAAAATGAGACCACTCATCGCTGGCAAGGCAGCTAATCCCTAGTGCTTCAGAAAGCTCCTGTGCTCCCCTGTGATTGCCAAGCCAGTGCACATGCCTGAATGACAAGGGGTTTATGTAATGAATAGCTGAGAAATGTTGACAGGAGAATGAAGGGATTAAAATGCAGTCTTCTCTCGCTGGTAGACAGTTGCTCTCCACACAACACACTCCTATGCTTGAATCACGTATGTGTTGAATTTTGCCCAGTGAACTGCACAGCCGTTCTGCAGCCATTGGATTGGGTATAATTTGTACAGTGGAAGCACACTACTGAAGCCAGTTGCTGAAACATCTCTCAATTTGGATGATAAAGAGAAAACTGAGAAAATCTAATATGAAGCAAGCCATGAATAAGAGTGCTGAAGCCTGGTTGTCTGTAGTCACTCACAGTTGTGAAGTGTTGCCAGAAAACAGGCATGATTCCTGTGGAATCTCTGGGGGTCGGCCTGAAAGAAGACAGCAAACTAAATGTGGTATTTGGTCCAATCTGCTGTCATTGGTGTCCTAAATCAGTTTGATTTTGGAGACTTTGTGGCTACAGATAACAATTTATTTCTCAAGAATGAGAGAACCTTCAAATCGCTACAGTAGTGCTAACGTGTCAAAATGGTACCAGAAAGTGATGATGATGATGATGGTAGTGACAAGGATAACCATCACATCCTTGAGGAACAAGTGATAGAAGAGCCAACAGTGACCATTTCAGAAGCCTGGCAAGTGTAGAACATGTCTGGAGATTCCTCTCCATTCAAACAGATGTTCCTGACGAAGTATTTACTCAACTAAGTGGCGTAGATGAATATTTCAAGACCACTGCAACATGGACTGTTTTGAAAAGCAGAACTCCCGTATTCTCCACAACTGATGAAGTGCACAAATATTGCTATTATAAAGTTTCCGAAATGGAAGACCTAATGAATAAAGAATACTTGTGTAAACAAAGCCCCATTGAGAAATTTGTCAGTGTTTAAATTGAAATGTTGGACTCTTATTTCAGAACATTTACTGTAATGGAGTTGCAGCATTTCTCCCAAAGAATTTTATTGTCATTAATTTCAGCCTTTGGTATGTTTCTTTCTCAACATTTTCCCCTTCTTCCTCCCCCCAGCTTTAGGTAGCAGGAATGAGAAAAATAAGCATTTGCCTGGTAGTACCTAAACCTGTTGCCGTTGAGTTGCTTCCAATTCATAGTGAACCTACAGGACAGAGTAGAACTGCCCCATAGGGTTTCCAAGGAGTGGCTGGTGGATTCGAACTGCTGACCTTTTTAGGTTGGCAGCCAAGTGCTTAACCACTCCACTGCCAGGGCTCCTGATAGTACCTAGAAGAGAAAAATGTTCCCAAAATGTTGACACTCTAGCTAGGAGAATGAGAAGACAAAAGACACACTTAGATTTAATAGGAAGGATAGATTTAGAGTAGCTAAGAGAAAAATGGATATTCAGTTGGGGAGAGAGCAGAGCATGTCCTTCCCAGAGAGTCACAGACAATCAGAGGAGAAGTGATTACAAACAGCTAGTTATCCTGACTGCTTGGGACTTGTGCTTGGGTGGGCCAGAGGAGGAAGGCGGAGGGGGATGTGGGCCAGGGGTAACGAAGCTGTAGAATATATTGAGCAGAGGGAATGCCGGTATTTCCCTCAGGTTGGTATCTGGGAAAGGCTGCTGGAAGGTGAGAAAGAGTGAAAATGGAAAAGAAAAAAGTGTGGATAACCCAATGACCACTCCATACCCTTAGTACTCCCGTAGTATACAGGATACAACGTGATTCAGACCAACAAAAATTCTTCAGACTTTTGTAAAAGTAGCAAAACAACCTTTACCTACCTCATTGGTATGTGTTATGAGATGAAAACATGATGAACCATTTTACCAAAGAAATCATAAAGTACCATTTGCAAAGTATGTGTTATGCAAAATAATAAAGTAATTGACAGTCATTTTTGGTATGTATCTGTCCTGGAATTGAAAAAAAGAATAAGTATAATAGAATATTTTTAAAAGAAGCTTATGAAAGAAACACCATTATGAAGGAAAAATTGCCTCTTATTTTGTTTTTAGGTAATAAATCATCATTGATCAAGATGTCTTCAGCACCTGAACCCCCAGCCTTTAAAAGTGAATCGCCCAAAGAGAAAGACTTTAGAAACCCAGGACTCAGAGGGGTCCGCACAACAACCTTATTTCGAGCTGTGAATCCAGAGCTTTTCATTAAACCTGTAAGAAATACATCCAGAATAAGGCTTTATGTTTAATCTAACTAGACTACCAGAAATAAAAAGTTTTTATTTTCCTGTAACATTTGATTTTACTATGTAAATTTTATACTAATAAGACCAGTGAATAAAAGCAGGTGGAAGGAAAATCTTAAATTCTGTTTCACTAAATACACATATAAAGTTAAATTTTAAAAAACTAAATATTTTCAGAGTATTTGAGAATTATAATGGAAAATGGTTAGACTTTAATGGATCAACTCCCTCAAACTATTTAAAATGCCATTTTAATAGTTGCATTAGTTTGAAGGAAATTATTGTTTGATTAAGTACTTTAGCTAAATAAGTCCATTGAAATAAAAAAAAATGAAAATCTGGTTATTCTTACAGACTGCAGTTCTAGCTTTTATTAATAATATTTTTATCCAAGGGATATTGGAAACATTTTCTGAAAAATTCTGAAACATAACATTTGTATATTATAAGGGAGTAAGCCAGACACTTATATTTTTGTTACAAATTATTTGATTAGACGAATTTTACTTTAAAATAGATGTACATTTTATTTTTAAGTAAATGTAAATGAAGTCAACTTATTATAAAACATGATAAAAAAAATTTAAATGCATTAAACTTTTATTACAACTTTAATTACGTAGTTGCCAGTGTAAACTGCTGTGAAGTTAAATAGGTCAACTGAACAGTGGAATCATTATATCAAAGTAGAATGTTAAGAACTAATGTGTTGTTTTAATTGCTAAAAGCATTTCAAGAATTGCAGATTTAAACTGCTGTGAACTTGTGGCATTTCTTAGATGTCCATCCAAGTGAAAAAGTTTGACCCTTATCTTTCAATAAGGTTAAGGTTTGAAATAGTAGTAATGCAACAGGTATGGTAACAGAAGCAGAAGATATATACTAGTTGAATAGCGAAAAACTTGTATCACTACTGTGCATTCTCACTGACTTAAGAAAGGCCAATTTGTTGAGTGTACATGTGCAAAAAAGGAGGTTCTTAGTTTGAGGTAGTCAGAAAGTGTGATAAGACATAACAGTTCTCTGGAATTGTAAATATTTTTCCTATATGTAAACGCCCTTTTTAAAAAAAGAAAATTCAAAGCTACATCCTTTTGCCTCATAGAGTTTTGGATTCTCCAGTAGTAAATTAAATTATTGTAACAGCATAATACCTGTTCTAATCACTGTACATTTTTTGAGGTAACAGATTACAGTTCCTAGATAAGAATGCATACACTGTTTGTCATTATTGCTGTGCCTAATATATGTCATGAAAGGCTTTTTGCCAGCTATTCATGAGTCGGGCAAGAAGGATAGCATGTATGCTTCATTTATCACTTCTCAATACAATTAACTAATTTGAGATTTACAAATGGGTGAACTTCAACCCAGACAGATTGTGACTTCTTCATGTCATACAGATAACGCTGAAAACTCTGAGCACCGGACCAATTTTTATGCCTCACATTCCCCCCACTCCTCACCCAGCTGCAATCTACCTCACAGTGGATGTCTGAGATTTCCAGGGTGTAGATAGGAGGAAGATGGGAGGAGAAGCAAGAATCTCCCATAGTTGATTGAATTAAGAACAGGGTAAATGATTATAATTGAAATTATTGCCATAGGAATGCTATTGTGGTAATAAAGACTTGGCATGTTAAGAGGAAAGTACAACATATATTTGGGTCTCCTCAAATTATTAGTTTTAATGAGGCTTTGTAATTTTTTTTTCTTTAATAGAACAAACCGGTAATGGCTTTTGGATTGATAACCCTTTCACTTTGCGTGGCTTATATTGGTTATCTACATGCAACAGAAGAGAATAAAAAGGACCTCTATGAAGCTATTGATAGTGAGGGACACAGTTATATGAGGAGAAAAACATCTAAGTGGGATTAACAGTGCTACAGTTTTATTAAAGGCTGCAAAATCTTCAAATAAAAGACTTTATGAGCTCATAGTATCATGTTTCTTGTTCTAGAATATGTTAATAAGGAAAGAAGATAACAGTTGCAACCAGACCACTATATAATTTTGTCTTTCAAAGCTGCAGCCATTTCATCTTTTTCCACAGAAAGAGCTTCTCAATGTTTCTTCTTATTGAATTCTCTTATAAAAGTGCCATGAGAATGGAAGTCGTTTTTGTAAATTATTAACTTCTCTATAATAAAGGTACTCTGTGCTGTTAAATTTGCATGGTTTTTTCAATATTTTAAGGTGAATTGTGCATTTGTAGCTGTTGTAAGGGTTTAATTTTGTTTTGCTGTTTGCAAAGGAAATGTTCATTTTCTACCTGGCATAGAACCTCTATTTATGAAGAAAAGGAAGTTGTAATTTTAAAGCCTACAGACAACATTAAGGTGTGAGAAATGAAAACTGAGTTGGCTGTGATGAATACTTTTTACAGAATCACCAATGCTTCACATACTTTGTTTTCCATTTCAGCTGTTTTTGGTACAGAATCTTATTTTAATTGAAAAGATACCGTCACCCAGCTACTTAAAGTAAAAACTAAATAGAGAATAACCCAAAGTAATTGGGGTTTCTCTTTTAAAAAAAGGACACTATACTGAGGTTTGATGTTTTTATTTGACTACAACTAAATGTTATCTGTTTTACTTAATGTAAATTAATATGTCACAGTGATTTTGTAAACATAAGAACATGTGTTCTTAGCTAATTAAGCTCTTTAGGCAATTAAATCTTTGCTAAAGAAGGTAAATAGTTTTTTGCTATGCCTCTCTATATAGTATGTTTCATATGGTTTAAAATCAACTTCCAAACCAAAACCCATTACTGCTGAGTCAATTCCGACTCACAGCGATCCTGTAGAAAAGGGTAGCACTACCCCATAGAGTGTCCAAGGCCATAGTCTTTATGGAAGTAAACTGCCATATCTTTCTCCCGCGGAGTAGCTGGTGGGTTTGAGCCACCGACCTTTTGGTTAGCAGCCAAGCGCTTAACCACTGCACTACCAGGGCTCTTTAAAATGAATTTAGGTAGTATAAAATGCTTTTTAAAATTCGAAGAATTATTCTTTGCTTTTGGTTTCCCTGTGTACTTTGGTTACCACAGAAATAGGTTTGTCGATGAGTAAGAACACATACTCTGTTAAATTAAAAACAAAGAGATTTATTGAAGGTTCAAAACAGTTTGAACCGGGGACACGTTTGATCTCACAAAGTGAAAACAAACGCTCCAAAATGGTGGAGTTACAGAGGCATATTTATGGAGTAAAATCAAGAACTAAAGGTGCAACATGCTGATTGGAAGTTACAAGATCAGGGAAGCAGGAGATGGGACAGCTTGAAGTGGGGGCTTTACAGTGATTGGTTGGAAACATGAATGTGGGCTATTTGGATTGGTTAGTTTAAATATGTGGCTAAGGGGGGTTTTACAAGATGGTCACGAGGTAATTAAAACATTTCCTGAGAGCCGCTGAGGGATTTCTGGTAAGAATCTTGTATCAAGACCCTCTCTTAGGAATCTTCTTTCCATAGTTTTAGTTTAACCACAAAGAAAAATGTTTCCTTTGTTATGTACTTAAGTCTGTCTAAGGGTTTGATGGTTGCAGGAGAAAGAAGAAAAGATAAGGTGGAGTCAGGGTTCAGACCTGGGCCAGTCATTCTGAAGCAAGTCAAGCACCTCAGTTTTTGAACTGACAGATTCCTTTCTTTTGATCAAGTATTTCATTAACATCCCTTGATCACTATACATAAATGCTTTCTTCTGCAGGGACTTGTGATGATGACATGTGATTCCTTTAGATGGCTGCTTAGGTAACCCTTTAAGATCCCTGACACTACTGTTTAGTAGTTGGGCACCATCTGACCTCTTCACCCTGCCATGGCTTAACTTTCAGCTTCTGTGATCTTGGACGGGGGGCAGGGGTGGGGGGGCGGTCTGTGTGGAGTAAGGCCACATTGGAGGAACAGCTTGACTGCCCAAAAGACTGGCTCAGGGTGTGAGCTCGAGTCCATTTGGGAAATGGGTCTGATCTGTGTATATAATTCTCCTCATAGGCATTAAATTGGTCTTTTGTGTCATAACATTGGTTATACATTTCATGTAACATTTGATTATTCCAATAATTATAACCACAACAATATCACTAATCCAGTTAGCAGTACATATCTAATCCAGGATCCAATACCTTTAGGTAACCAGCTGAAAATATCAAACTAAGAGGATTCAGATTCTGAGCCTTCTGTTTGTAACCAGGTAGCTTTTTGGTGGATTTTCTCGATATCTTGTTCAACCTCGTGAGTATTGTTAATCCAGGTGCAACAAGAAGTGTTTGCTATAACACAAAGTCCTTCTTTGTTTAATGGAAAATCTAAGACTAATCTATTGTCTAAAACCATTTTTACAAGGGAGTTTCAGGATTCTTGGTGGGCTGCCATTCTGTCAGCAATTTCATTCATGATATATTCCATGGAGGCGGTCAAATTTGAGTGCCCACTCTAATTCACCTACTCCATAAAAAGAAAAGAATGCCCTTAATAATGTATGTCCCATCCCAGGTCTAAGGTGGATGGAGTTGAAATATCCATAGTTGTCAGTAGATCTCTTGGTCCGAGTCAAGAGATTTAAACTACTGGCCCAATGAGTACTTTCATCATAGGAGTATATTTCCAATGGGATGCCTCAATGGCCTACAGTGCATTGGCCTGTCATATTTCATCCATCCAGACAGGGCAATGCCCAAGCATGAGGTTCATCACCTGGGTTTGATATATCACTATAGGGATATTTTGATCCTTCACACAGGAACAAATACCCATGAGGAGCACAAATCATACCTTTTCTGTTGGTAGTGGATGGGAGGGGGGATGGTTTGATTGACCTGATCAAGCCAATTATTTGTTAAAGAGTTGTTACATATGGGTTAGCATCCTAATTCTAGAATTATTGTTTTCCAAATTAGAGTACAAGGCCCTTTTTTTTAGTTACTGGACTCAGGCAAGCTAGACTATTACATATATTTTTTATTGTACTTTAGATGAAGGTTTACAAAACAAATAGTTTCTCATTAAACAGTACATATATTGTTTTATGACATTGGTTAACAACCCCACAACATGTGAACACTTCCTTCTCGACCTTGGAGGACCTTTTTTATGGTGAAAATATACATAGCCAAAGTTACAGCATTTCAGTTTCTATGTGTACAATTCAGTTACATCAATTACATTCTTCCAGTTGTGCTGCTATTCTCACTATCCTTTTCCAAATTATTCCATCACCATTATCTTCAACTCACTGCCCCCTAGTCTTCCCATCAAACCTTTTGAGTTGCTGTTGTCAGTTTGATCTCACATAGATAATTCTTTTTTTTTTTGGACCTTAGATGAAGGTTTGCAGAACAAATAGTTTCTCATTAAACAGTATACATATTGCCCTATGACAATGGTTACCACCCCACAACACGTCAACACTGTCCCTTCTCAACCTTGGGTTCCCTATCACCAGATTTCCTGTCCCCTCCTGCCTTCTAGTTCTTGTTCCTGGACTGCTGTGCCTCTTTGGTCCCATTTTGGTTTATGAGGCTGTCCAATCCCTGGCTGAACAGTGAACTTCGGGAGTGACTTTACCACTGAGCTAAAAAGGTGTCCGGGGGCCATACTCTCGGGGTTTCTCCAGTCAGGCCAGTAAATCTGGTCTTTTTTTGTGTGTTAGAATTTTGTTCTACATCCTACTCCAGCTCTGTCCAGAACCCTTTATTGTGATCCCCGTCCGTGGTGCTAGCTGGGCACCATCTAGCTGTACTGGACTCAGTCTGGTGGAGGCTGTGGTAGCTATGGTCCATTAGTCCTTTGGACTAATCTTTTCCTTGTATCTTGTTCTCTTCATTCTTCCTTGCTCCCAAATGGGTGAGACCAGTGGAATATCTTAGATGGCTGCTCACAGACTTTTAAGACTCCAGACGCTACTCACCAGGATAGAACGTAGAACATTGTCTTTATAAACTGTGTTATGCCAGTTGAGCAAGGTGTTGCCCAAGACCATGGCCCCCACAGCCCTCGGCCCAGCAGTTCAGTCCCTCAGGGAGTTTGGAAGTATCTACGGAGCTTTCGTGACCTTTTCTTGTACAACTTGTGCCGGCTTCCCCAGTGCTGTGTACTGTCTTAACCCCTCACCCAAGTTACCACTTATCTGTTGTCTAGTTCCCCCCCTATCCCTCCCATCCCTGGTAACCAATAGTTTGTTTTTTTTTAATTGTACTTTAGGTGAAGGTTTACAGAACAAATAGTTTCTCATTAAACAGTCATTACACATATTGTTTTATGACATTGGTTAACAACCCCATGACATGTCAACACTCCCTTCTCGACCTTTTTTTTTTTTTTCCCTTTTGGTGAACATATACATAGCCAAAGATACACCATTTCAAAAATTTCTACATGCACAGTTCAGTGCCATCGATTACGTTCTTCCAGTTGTGCTGCTATTCTTAGATGAAGGTTTAAAGAACAAGATAGTTTCTCATTAAACAGTACACATGTTGCCCTGTGACAATGGTTAACAACCCCACTACATGTTAACACTGTCCTTACTCAACCTTGGGTTCCCTATCACCAGCTTTCCTGTCCCTTTCTGCCTTCTAGTCCTCCCTGGACTGCTGTGCCTCAGTCATGTTTTGTTTTACGGGGCTGTCCAATCCTGGGCTGAATGCTGAACCTCGGAAGTGACTCCACTACTGAGTTAAAAGGGTGTCTGGGAGCTATACGCTTGGGGTTTCTCCAGGCTCTTTCAGGTCAGTAAATCTGGTCTTCTTTGTGTGTTAGAATTTTGTTCTACATCCTTCTCCAGCTCTGTCCAGAACCCTCTGTTGTGATCCTAGTCAGAGCAGTCGGTGGTAGCCGAGCACCATCTAGCTGTACTGGACTCAGCCTGGTGGAGGCCTTAGTAGCTGTGGTCCATTAGTCTTTTGGACTAATCTTTTCCTTGTATCCTGTTCTCTTCATTCTCGCTTACTCCTGAAGGGGTGAGACCAGTGGAGTATCTTAGATGGCCGCTCATAGGCTTTTAAGACCCCAGACGCTACTCACCAGGGTAGAATGTAGAACATTGTCTTTGTAAACTGTGTTATGCCAGTTGAGCTAGATTTTCCCCGAGACCGTGGTCCCCACAGCCCTCTGCCCAGCAATTCAGTCCCTCAGGGAGTTTGGATGTGTCTATTGAGCTTCCATGACCTTTCCTTGTACAAGTTGTACTGGCTTCCCCAGTATTGTGTACTGTCTCACTCTTCACCCAAGATACCACTTATCTATTGTCTGTTTAGTTCCCCCCCACCCCTCCCATCCCTCGTAACCAACAAAGGTTGTTACTTTTTGAGTGTAAACTTTTTCATGAGTTTTTACAATAGAGGTCTCATACAATATTTGTCCTTTTGTGATTGACTTATTTCACACAGCATAATGTCCTCCAGTTTGATCCATGTTATGAGATGCTTCACAGATTCATCATTGTTCTTTATCATTGCATAATAGTCCATTGTGTGTATGTACCATTGTTTGTTTATCCATTCATCTGTTGATGGGCATCTAGGTAGTTTCCATCTTTTTGCTATTGTGAACAGTGCTGCAGTGAATATGGGTGTGCATATGTGTATTCGTGTGACAGCTCTTATTTCTCTAGGATATATTCCTAGGAGTGGGATTGCATTTTGTAGTGCTTTTTTTTGTGATGGTGACATTTTCTTTGTTCCTCTTATTCTCCTGTGCTGAATTCCTTTTGTTTGTGGATTTTTTTTTCGTTTTTGTAGGCTTTGTTTTTACTGACTTTATGTTTTTCTTCATTTTGATGAGTAGGTTTGTTAACTTTCTTTGCGTTTACCTTGAAATTTACCCTTATCTTCCTAGATTTGAACCAGTCTATTATTACTTGATATCGCCTTGCCTTCCTCTCCGTTAGAAGGTTCTATATCTACACCATTTATTACCTCTTTTATTGTTCTGATGCTGTTTTCATTTACAGATTAACCTCTCTGGTTCCCTGTTGTAATTCTTTTGGTTTTGGATAGTCCCTAAGAGTTCATTTCCTAGGTTGGTATCTGGCTAG
>NW_004444162.1:1973741-1985047 GCF_000243295.1 Trichechus manatus latirostris
TGCCTATGCTGCTTGGTTATGGGATGTTCAGCACATGGTGCAGGTAGGCAGGAAGGAGGGGGTAGATTGTGATGTGTGGAGCTAAGATGGGTATGGGAAAGATGAGAGATAGGAGAGAGGAACAGGAGCCAAAAACATACACACAAACAAAAAAGAGTGCTAAGGGAGCTTGCTATTGGAGTGGAGTCATGAGAGACTGAGAAATGGGTAAAAACAAAAATGAAAAAAAAAAAAGAATAAATTGAGAAACTCGAAGTGAAGAAAGACAAAAAGGGAATAAGAGAAGAAAACAAAACAAACAAACAAAAAAACCAAGGAAAAAGAAATGCCCCCAGAGATGTCCCTGTGCTTCTGCACAGAGTAAGGGAGTAGCTTCCAAGCCATGCCGTACTGCCTGGCTAGAAGGGGCTTCCAAGCCAAGAAAAGAAAAAGAAAACGAACAAATCAAAACAGAACAAATCAGAGCAAACAAAAAAGCCCCAGGGGTCCCACCATTGTGGCGGCACTGACCAGGGAGCAGTTTCACAGTTGAACAGTGTTTGGCAGCCTTTCAGGAAGAAGCAAAGCTGGCACACGGAGCCAGGTATTTTAGAGAAAGGAGGGGTAGGTGGTGAGAGGTAAGGAAGAAATCTAAAGAAGTGGAAAAAAGCAACAGCAGTAGCCACCAAGAAGGCACTCAGGGAGCTGGCCAGTGCAGGTGGGTGGAATCCACGCGACTCCAGGGTGAAGCTGTGCTTCCCGGCCAAGAGACCGTGGCTACAGGAAGCAGAGGAGGTGAAGAAGGGGGATGGAGAAGGGTGGGGAGTAGGAAAGTGTGTATCACTGGTTACCGGTTGTTCTGTCTCCTCCTGGGAGCTCCGTGAAGCTGGTTTCTCATACCCCCGTTCACTGATCTCTGATAGGAGTCCAAGATGGCGGATCCATGCTGCGTTAGCTGATAGGGGACCTCTGCATATATATCTCTCTTCACTCTCTGTTCTCTGTCAGTTTCTTATTCCATTCGGTGCTTGGCTGAGTTCTTTATCTTTTCATTTGATGCTTAGGGTTTCAGGATTGACGTGTGACGCTGTTTGACTGAGTTTTTCTGATCTTTGTTGCCCTATTATTTATATTAGCTGCAAGGAGACTCATTTGAAATCTAGGGAACTTGGTATATAAGACTAAAAACTCATGGGGACAATCTTCAGGGGACTTCCATGCAGCATCAGAGCAATTCTTAGTTTTGATAAAGTTTAAGTTAAAAGAAGGAATTTAGGATTAAACCAGTAATCCAGGGGAATGCTGTAATCTAAAGCATGTAGTTTATTTAAAGGTGTTGTCAAAATTGACAATTCAGGGGGCACAGAGCTATAATTCAGCACAAGAGAAGCTAGGGGATCTGAGTTTTCATGCACCATTTGTGGGGAAGGATGGCATATTCAACAGTTAGTTAAATTAGCAGTGCTAGCTACTGATTAATCTAATGAAAGCATTTTCTTTCCAAACCTTGTCAGAAGCAAAGCTGGTAAAAAAAAAAAAAAAAAAGGTTAAGAGCGTGAAAAATTTCATAATGATTAATTCACCAGTTAATATATCTAAGTTGATAAAACAAGGTTTTTTCAAAGGCAGTAAGTATTAAACTTCAACAACTGGCATTACTAAACAAAAGTAAAATAGATTTCCTCAGTTGCTTGTATGGGAAAAAGAAAATGTTAAAGCAGGGGATTATACCACAAGAATGCAATAAAGTGATCAACAAAAGAACAGCCAAAACTATAAAGCAGTGTCCAGAGATTTTAAGAACTTGCATGGGGTCATGTTTTATTATCTTGAGAAGAGCTGTCTACTTCCAAAGTCATCTGCTTCTGGCTGTCTTGGTGTTTGAGAGTGATCCGTAAATCCCCAGTGGGTTCACAAATCCAGGCAGGTTCTTTGGACTTCTTTAACTGTGAGAGATGGACCCAAAAGTTCACTTCTTCTAGCTTGGTGGTACAAGGGTTGGTCAGGAGCAATGAAAAGGGTCCTTTCCAACCCGGTTCTGAAGAATGCTTCAGTTGATGCTTTTTCCAATAGACAAAATCACCTGGGAAAACTCAAGTCAGTGTAAACATTTACTGACTGTCCAGAAGCCAGTTAGCAAACTCCGTGACTGCAGTCAGTTCAGCTGGTTGAGCTGATGTGACTTCAGGAAGGGTACTGCTTTCAAGAACTTCGGCAGAGGTTGTAAGAGCGTAGCCTCCCTGGTAATGAGAGCTGTTGGGGTTTGGTCTTAAATATGACTCATTCACAAATAGAATCAATTCAGGGTTAAGAGGAGTTTCCTTCTGACAAAAGTTTACTTAAGTCTAAGCAATTGTGTGGGGGGTGACTGCTGTCATCTGGAGTGGGTGAAAGGGTGGCTGGGCTTAAGCAGACTACTGTAGGTGGCTGAATGTTAGAGGCAGCCAGGAGAAGGACATTATAAGAAGTCAGCCTGTAGAGAACACAACAGAGAAGCCCTGATGGAGCAGGAGAAAAGTGGGGTGCAGAACTCAAATCCTAGTAAAAAGACCAGACTTAATGGTTTGATTGAGACTGAGGGACCCCGGAAGACATGGCTCCCAGGCCCTCTCTTAGCCCAAAACTAAAACCATTCCTGAGGCCAACTCTTTAGAGAAAGATTAGACTGGACTATAAGACATAAAATGACACTTGTGAAGAGTGTGCTTCTTAGCTCAAGTAGATACATGAGACTAAATGGGCAGCTCCTGTCCAGAGGCGAGATGAGAAGGCAGAAAGGAACAGGAGGTGGTTGAATGGACACAGGAAATCCGGTGTGGAAAAGAGGAATGTGCTGTCACAGTATAGGGAGAGCAACTAGGGTCACATAACAATGTGTGTATAAATTTTTGTATGAGACACTAACTTGAATTGTAAACTTTCACTTAAAGCACAATTAAAAAAAAAAAAATTCAGAGGCATAAGAAACAAAGAAGTCAGGCTGCTAGCTGACAAACGCTGTTTTAAACTGGAGTTTAAAATGGCGGACACTGCATGCAAAACAAACATCCAGGAAGTTTCCTAAAACTATCCCTGCTGTTGCTTCCACTAGTCTGGCCATGGCAGCAACTGCTGTAGGGCAGGGAGGGTGTCTTAGCCTAGGTCCTCCAGAGACGCAAAACCAGTAGAGCATATAAATACATATATACAGATTTATATCAAGGAAACAGCTCATGTGATTGTAGAGGCTGGAACGTCGCAAGTCCGTGGATCAGGATAGAGGCTTCTCCTAATTCACGTAGCTGCAGGGGCTGGTGAATCCAAGATCAGCAGGTCGGAGAGCAGGACTCTTGTTCACAGGCTGTGAAGAACGACGAATCCCAAGATCGGCAGGTAAGCTGCTAGCTCAAGTCTCAAGAACTGGAGGTCACATGAACAGGAGGCAGCTGCAGGATCCAGAGCAGGCAAAAGCCAGAATGTCCAGTTATATTCAGATGCAGGCCACACACCCAAGGAAATTCCCTTTCAGCTGATTGGCTCCTCACAGCAGATCCCATCATGGGGGTGATCACTTATAAACACTGAGAATAATGGCCCAGCCAAGTTGACACACAATCTTAACCATCACAGAGTGTAACCTCTGGGGACTGAATCTAGTTGGAGGCTATAGTAGCCAACTGATCTTTATTGTCCTCCATGTTTCTAGTGAGAACCCCTAGGACATTCCCAGATACCTCATGAATGAAGAGTGAAAAATCTGAATGATAATTAGGGAACATTAAAGCTGGGGTATTAGTTAATGACTTCTTGAATGTCAGTATGTCCTTTTTACCATCCTCTAAAAACTGAAGTGGTTAGGCTCTGATGCCTTTAGGTATTGATACACTGTTTGGGGCAGCAAAGAAAAATTTGGCATCTAAATTCTGCAATATCTATAAAGTCCCAAAAATCCGCTTAGCTATTTTTTTGTACTAGAGACAAGGAAAGCAAGAACAGTTTCTTTTGGGGTCAGTAGTGATCCCCTTTGTTGAGATTATATGTCCTAAATATTTGATGGCTGGTTGCAATTTCTCTTTAGAGGCTTTGTGCTCACCATCAGCCAGATGTTTTAACAAAAGAATGCTGTCTTTGAGACAAGCTTGCTGAGATTTAGAGCAGACCAGTAAATCATCAACATATTGTAATAAACTGGATCCATGGGCAAATCATAAAGGTTGTAGGTTTGCATGTAAAATCTAAGAAAAATAAGTGGGAGACTCAGTGAAGCTTTGAGGTATCACAGTCGAAGTGTATTGCCAGTCCCCACAAGTAAAAGCAAACAAATATTGGCTATTGGGATGTTTGGGAATACTGAAAAACGCAGTGCAAAGTTCAGCCACTGTAAAGTGAGAGACTTCAGGGGGCATATTAGAAAAGAGTAAATGTGGATTAGAAACCACAATGCAGTTAATGGCACATAGACCCTGTATAAACCTCCAGCTGTGATTATTTTGCTTTTTAACAGGGAAACGAGTATTAGAGGTGCTAGGGCAGGGAATAATTAAACCTTTATTGAGAAAATCCTGAATTATTGGAGTAAGTCCTTCTTTTGCCTCTCATTTTAAAGGGCACTGTGGGATTTTAGGTAAAGATTTGGAGGTATCAACTTGAATTACAGTGGGGTCTGCTGATAGCACCTGGCCAACACCTGTGGAAGTTGTGGCCCACAGGGTTTCTGGTACCAAAGAGAGACAGCCTAAAGGGGCAAAAGGGGCAGAGGAACTTCCTTCCTGTAGGAGCAAAGTAAGTGCTTGTAAGTAACAAAAAGCCTCCTGTAAGGTTCCCTCAATTTCATGGCGTCTGTCAGGGAGTTCTAATAATATTTCCCCCTTTTCATTAATTTGTATATGACAATTCCATTTAGTTAATAAGTCTCTTCCTATTAAATTAACTGGAATATAATGACTAAATAGAAATAAGTAGAAAATGATATAGATCCTCCATAGGACCGAAAGATTTGGAAATGGGCTTAGAGTGAGTTAGAGTTTATTCTTGATTAGCAACCCCCACAACTTTAGAAGTTTTGGTACTCTGGGGCAGAGTCTTCTATAAACGTGGTGTTGATGGATAGGGTGACACCAGTGTCAATTAAAAATTTACAAGTTTCCCCATTAAGTTGATAATTGTTTTTCTATTTGAGGATTTAAAGCCACCACAGGAAAACCCCATATTGTCCCCAGAGCCCCGTCATTCTGATTTAGATTGAGTTTTGTCAAATGGTAGGTTGCTCATTTTATTCTTTAACTTTATACAGTCTTTCTTAAAATGCCCAGGTTTTTTGCAATAATAACAAGTACCAGCTTTAATGCCCCCAAAGGGCTTAAATCCCTTTAGATTAAGAGACTGTAATTGCTGTAATTGTAAAGCCATCAACTTATTAGTCTTGGCAGTTTGTTTAGTTTCTAACGTTTGAGCAAGTTCATGAGCTAACTAGTCAGTTTGCCATTGGGGTGCCTTCCAATCCAGCTGGTGCCTTTTTACTAAGGCTGAAAGCTCAGAGTTAAGGCTGGACACAAAGGCTACATTAAAAGCTCCTGATGCCCCTGGGGTAAAAGTGTCAATCCCAGAATGTTCAGTAAATCTCTGAAGGAGCCAATTTTGGTAACCATAAATGCTTTAATCTTTTTTTCTGTACACAAGAGTGGATTTTTGTCTAGTCTATTATACAGGCAAAGGCTTTACTAAGAATGTCAAGTAAATCCTTCCCTTTTTCCCGGGCTTCTTGGAGCAGATCATCAGCTATCTTGATTGTATCTAAGGCTAGACTAAGTTGGAGATCTTTCCAATCAGCATTTTCCAACCATAATTGAGCATCCCCATTGCTTGTTAGAATGTGAACCAATTGATATAAATCAGGTAACCTGGGTTGCTAAGCTTCAATAAGGATTTTAAATTATTTAGAAAATTTATAGGGGTCCTCTCATACATCTGGAAAATCTTTAATAATGCTCTGTAATTCAGGAGCCCTGGTGAGTGGGAATTGACAGCAACAGAATTGGTGGCGCAGTGGTTAAGAGATATGGCAAGCTATGGCTGCTAACCAAAAGGTTGGCAGTTCGAATCCACCAATCGCTCCTTGGAACCCTACGGAGCAGTTCTACTGTGTCCTGTAGAGTTACTATGAGTCAGAATCAACTTGACAGCAACAGGCTTTTTTTTTTTTTTTTAAATGTAATTCAGTACAAGTCCAAGCAACAAAGGACATGCTTAGCTCTTTGGGAGTTTCCCTAGTACCTACTCCAGGACCTGGAGGTCGGATTTTAAAGGGCATTTCAGTGACAGATTTTTCTTCCTGAGGAGATTCCTTAGGAAAGAAAGTAAGTTCTCAGAGTGTGATAGGAGAGGAGTAAGAAGGTAGGGACGGATACAGAGAGGCTACACTGAGGAGCAGAGGGAATGTGGGTACACACCTGACATTCTAACTTTTTATCTTTTAGTCAATTTAGAAATAGTATCTTGCATGGAAGCTAGCCTGCTTTCTTAGTGTCTTTCAGAGGCTTCCATGTACCAATCAAAACAAGCATTCCATTGTATTTCTGAATTCAGGAGCCTTTTCTTTCTGTGTAGAAAAACTAGTTTGTTTAGGTCAAAGGAACCCCAAATGGGCCACTGATGTTCTAAACTGTCCTTAGTAAAGTTATGCCAGCACTCTAGAAACAGGCAGGTACGGGGGCTGAAACATTTTTTCATATGAGTGGCTGGTGTACCTGAAGGCAGTGCTGCTGAGTCCTTAGAAATGGCATTTCCCATCTTACTAAAACAATATATTGCACATGCTAGCAAACCTGAATGTGCATTAAAGAAAAATAAGTGAGTTCAAACTTAATGGGCTGAGACTTTGATCCTCCCCAAATCTGTGCTTATTAGACTTGGGAAGCTCGTGGTAACAGCCACACCAGATGTAATTTAGCAATGAACCCATCAGAATGCTTAAAGCAAGTTGAAAATGAAAGCAGAAGAGAAAGCCAACAATGAAGCTCGAAGATATCAACACAAGGAAGCAGAGCTTTATTCAAGAGGCCTTTTACCTGGGATAACTCCTGGGAATCCATGGAGATGGATGAGCTTCAAGGGGTTCGTGCTTGGTACCAAAGCTCCAGGTCCTCAACGTTCTGGGGTCACTGGAATAATTGTGCCTTTGAATCCCAGTTATCTGACACCAGAAAATGTCAACAAGTAAGAACATGTACTCTGTTTAAAGCAAAGAGATTTATTGAAGATTCAAAACAGTTCAAACTGGAGACAAGTTTGATCTCACAAAGTAAAACCAAACGCTCCAAAATGGTGGAGTTACAGAGGCGTATTTATGGAGTAAAATCAAGAATTAAAGGTACAACATGCTGATTGGAAGTTACAAGATCAGGGAAGCAGGAGGCGGGACAACTCGAAGTGGGGGCTTTACAGTGATTGGTTGGAAACATGAATGTGGGCTATTTGGATTGGTTAGTTTAAATATGTGACTAAGGGGGTGTTTACAGGGTGGTCACAAGGTAATTCAAACATTTCTTCAGGGTTGCTGAGGGACTTCTGATAAGGGTCTTGTGTCAAGACCCTCCCTTAGGAATATTCTTTCCATACCTTTAGTTTAACAGAGAAAAACATTTACTTTGTTATGTACTTAAGTCTGTCTAAGGGTGTGATGGTTGCAGGGGAAATAAACAAAAGCTAAGATGGAGTTGGGGCTCAGACCTGAGCCGATCATTCTGATACAAGTGCCTCAATTTCGGAACTCTCACACAGGGTTCTTCTATTTTGCATCTTAGGCATTTTAATCTCACATTGCTGTCTTTTAGAATTCTTTTATTCTTAAACAAAATAAGTCAACATTTGGCAGCAGGGGGTATTAGTTGGGTGAACTATCAAGAGATTTTTGTAGCACAGAAGGGCAGCAGAAACTATAGTGTGCAGCCTTAAGCCATGTGACATCTTTGTGAATGAACAAAGGTAACAGTAGATTCAGTCAGGCACACATTAAAAATACTCAGTATGAGGGAAGAATCACATTGAATTTTAGAAATAAGTACCTAACTATGATACTTTTTACAGGGTGGTTACAGGTTCTAGCACAGTCTGCATGTGCAGAGTTTCAAAGGCTGCCTGGCTGTGTGTTAATATTTTCATCTGTTCTCTAGGGAATGAGGGCATAACCAATAAAAATAAAATATCTTTTAAAATAGTCATAAAATTTTTGAATATTGGACTTCACCTAGTCCAATCCCTTCAGTTAATGGTTAAGAAAACAGGCTAAGAATGGTTAAAGGATGCCTGGATCTCCTTGCTCTAGATCTAAGGATCTTTTTACCACACCATACTGCCTCACCAACATTTGTTATTTTCTCTTTTTTTGATTCGTGCCAGCAGAGTTGGAGTGAGATGGTATCTCATTGTAGTTTTGATTTGCATTTCTCTAGTGGCTAGTGGATAACATTGTGAAGAATGGGAATTCTGAACACTTAATTGTGCTCAGGAAGAACCTGTACATAGAGCAAGAGGCAGCTGTTCGGATAGAACAAGGGGATACTTTGTGGTTTAAAGTCAGGAAAGGTGTGCGTCAGGGTTGTATCCTTTCACCATACCTATTCAATCTGTATGCTGAGCAAATAATATGAGAAGCTAGACCATATAAAGAAGAAGGGGGCATCAGGATTGGAGGAAGACACATTAACAACCTGTGTTATGCAAATGACACAATCTCACTTGCTGAAAGTGAAGAGGACTTGAAGCAGTTACTGATGAAGATCAAAGACCACAGCCTTCAGTATGGATTACACCTGAACATAAAACAAAAATGCTCACAACTGGATTGAAAAGTAATATCACTATAAACAGAAAATATTGAAGTTGTCAAGGATTTCATTTTACTTGTTTCCACAATCAACACCCATGGAAGCAGCAGTCAAGAAATCAAAAGACCCATTGCATTAGGCAAATCGGCTGCAAAAGACCTTTTTAAAGTATTCAAAAGCAAAGATATCACTTTGAGGACTAAGGTGCACCTGACCCAAGCCATGGTATTTTCACTCGCCTCATATGCATGCAAAAGTTGGACAATTAATAAGGAAGACTGAAGAAGAATTGATGCCTTTGAATTGTGGTATTGGCAAAGAATATTCACTATGCCGTGGACTGCCAAAAGAATGAACAGGTACGTCTCAGAAGAAGTACAGCCAGAATGCTCCTTTGAAGCAAGGATGGTGAGACTACGTCTTATATACCTTTGGCATGTTGTCAGGAGGGACCAGTCCCTGGAAAAGAACACTATGCTTGGTAAAGTAGAGGGTCAGTGAAAAAGAGGAAGACCCTCAATGAGATGGATTGACACAGTGGCTGCAACAATGGGCTCAAGCATAACAATGATTGTGAGGATGGCGCAGGACCAGCAGTGTTAAGTTCTGTTGTTCAGAGGGTCGCTATGAGTAAGAACCGACTCTACGGCAGCTAATAACAACAACATACTGCCTTTAGTTATAGACATCCACTTAATAAGTAAGCAGCCATATCAGCCCTTACTTCAGAGACATTCCTGTATTGTGAAACTATTGTGTAAATGATTGTTGATTGCCAAATCCCCAAAAGGATCATCAGAACAGCCTGTTGATTAAACAAAGCTAAGTTGATTAAACCTACTGCACTAAGGGACAATGCCACTTTGACAAAGTCAGTTCTGTCTGAGAAGAAGATGATCAGGAAGATGTTTACACTGTTTTGGAGTCTGGGCTGAAGTGGTTAAAGGAGGGTCTTTCATTGTGGGAATCTGTCTGAGATAGGGCAAAATTCATGATATAACAGATTGCATCTTGAATTAAGTCTTGATAAGTAGACTGTTGCTTGATAAGCGATAAGCAGTCTTTTTGCTCAGAGGTAAAAAGATCTTGTTCTTATAAAAGAGTTAGCTATTTTCCCAGATGAGTAAACTGTTTGATTGATAAATTGGTTTTCAGGAATTTTCTGAAGCAAACAGTGAATTTACTTATTGGTTTACAGCCTTCTTTTCCGTAGGGCGACCAACAATCCCAGTTTTCCCAGCACTGAGGGTATTCTTGGGATGCAGGACTTTCAGTTTTAAAACAGTTCTGTGCAAACGGAGACAAATCAGTCACTCTACTTTCTGGGCAGGAATTTCCAGTAGCAAATAGAAGAGTCACGTTGACACAAGTGGCCTCAGTTCTAGTACAGATAGTTAACCTGTGTGGCTGCATTTGACTCAGTAGGAATTCACATATTTCTTCTTTACCCTGCTCCTGGTCCTAATTAACTCTTTTCTGGCACCACTTGATAGAGGACTTAAGTCAGTTGTTAGATCAAATGAGTCGATATTAATTGATTCGTGTAAAAACTGCAGTGTAACTTTTGTGACACACTTAGCTGAGGGCACCATAGGAGTTTTATTGTTGAAATTAATCCCATTTATGGCATTGATTCTTTATGAAATCAGTCCTGTTGGGTACATGCTATGTATAACATTGTTGAATAATTTAAAAAAATTCACTGATAGGCAGAATTTCTAAGGCTGTTTTTTCTTAAATTGTAGGAACAAATTAACAATATTATTTTAAAAACTAAGCTTAGTGATATTGAGTGCTAACCTAAGGAAAGTAATTTTTCCTTTAAAATACTGTATTTCTGAGTTTCAGTGCCATGGCACCAAAATGTCACATTTGTATTTGTAAATAACCTGAAGAAAAAAAAAAATCAAGCAACTTCCTGCAGTGCTGGCTGTAAAAGAAATCAGTTCTTTAAAGAACTCATTTAAAAGACAGCATCTGACGTGAGACTTCTGGCAAAATAGCGATCTAGGCAAAAGCACCACGCCGTCTCTCCACAACAAAGATCCGAAAAACTAAGCCGAACAGAGAAAACAACAATCCTGAAACCCTAAAACATCAAATGAAGAGATAAAGAACTCAGCAAAGCACCAAATAGAGTGAGAAAACTGACAGAGAACCGAGAGCAAGGAGAGATTCATGCAGAGGTCCCCTACCAGCTAACGCAGTGTGGATCTGCCATCTTGGACTCCTATCGGAAACCAGCAAATGGGGTACGAGAAAGCAGCTTCACGGAGCTTCCAGCGGGAGACAAAACAACCGGTAATTTGCGATATATGCTTTCCCACCCCCTACCCTTCTTCACTCCCACTTGGCCTGCTCTGCTTCCCATGGCCACAATCTCTTGTCCGGGAAACAACAGCTGCTTGGATTCCACACATCCAAACAGGCCGGCTCTCTGAGTGCCATTTGTTGGCTGCTGGTGTTGCTTTTTTCCGCTTCTTTTGATTTCTTCCTTACCTCTCACCACCTCCCCCTCCTTTC
>NW_004444162.1:1993754-2011447 GCF_000243295.1 Trichechus manatus latirostris
GAACCCAAGGTTGAGTAAGGATATTGTTGATGTGAGATTGTTAACCATTGTCATAGGGCACCATTTGTAGTAACTGTTAAATGAGAAACTATTTCGTTCTGTAAGCCTTCATCTTAAGTGAGAATAGCAGCACAATTGGAAGAGCGTAGTCATTGTCACTGAACTGTGCATGTAGAAATATTTGAAATGGTGTATCTTTGACTGTGTATTTTCACCAGAAAAAACGGTTGAGAAGTTGGAGGGTTGACATGCTGTGGGGTTGTTAACCAATGTCATAAAACAGTATGTGCACTACTGTTTCATGAGAAACTATTTGTTCTGTAAGCCTGCACCTGAAATACAATAAAAAAAAAGAAATTTAAAAATAGAAAAAAAAGGGAGCATCTGAGAAACTGAAAGGCTGCACCAAACTCCCTTTTGTCATTATTTCAAGTAGCTTTTGTGAGCAAAGCTTGTCTTACCTAGCAACAGTTGCTAAGTAAGTTGACAACTTGATTTTACAGTCTGGGAGGAGGTATTTGCTAAATCCCCAAATCCAGCACCCCTGCCTTATGTAGCAGAGGCTTTCAGTGCCGTTTTTAACAGTAGGCACATGACCACTGTCTTACCATGGCGAATCATTTCACCCTCACCAGCATCTAGTATTGGCCTAAAACCTTGAACCTGTTTCAACTTCCTTAAACTTCCAGCTTTTCTTAAAACTGCTTTTTCTGATCCTAAGAATATTTTAACTGTGCATAGTAGAAGAATCTTAAATTTAACTATGATCAGAAATCCAAATTACTCAAGTTTTGTTTGCTGTAGTGTTTGTAATAAAATAATTCCAACAGCTCCTGTTGGGGAAACCTTCAAACGGATCTATGAATACAAGCCACTTAAGACACGCTTTTATACACACAGAGATATACTGGGTAAGTGACTTTACTGTTTTCCTTTGTTCTAATTTTACATAGCATTATATGTAATTCTTCCTGTTACCCAGACTTTATCAGCTCTTCCCTGGCCTAAGTCACTTGTCCCTAGAGGGGCATCTGTTTGGCATAATGAGAAGAATATAGGTTGGAATCTCAGCTTCTCCACTTACCAGTTGTGTGCCGTGGGCAGGGTATTTAGCCTCTCAATCTGTCTATATGTAAATAGGTATATTAATACCTCCATGCAGGTTCTTATGAGGCTTTAATGAAATATTTGTACCTATTATATAGCCTGGCATATAATAGACAGCGTTAGTTCTTTTCTCCCATACCCATACTTGGGCACCTTCCACACATATAGGATAATACCCTAATAAGTGGGTGAAAGAAACTATAAACTTTAATTAGTAGCTGGTGATATAAATGTAGGTACACATAGATAACATGAGAATATTTACTGTATATACACCTCTCATAGGCAAATCAGATTGTAATTACATATTTCTATCTTCTCTCCTTTGTTCCCATCAGAGTTTCAGTCTGATTTTCAGCCTTATAAATGTTTTCCTAAGGACTCTCAAAATGCTTCTCTGACCGTCTCTTCCTTTAACATGGCAAACTAATGGTAATTTGACTTCACTTCTGATCTTTGGAAATACAAGAAGCTAGAGAGTGGAAGGCGTTTTGAAGAAACAAAAATGTAGAGTGATATTAAATTGGAATCATCCTCTAAAAGTTTGTCATACCAAAAATGATTTTAACTTTTAGTAAATGTTTGTTGTTGTTGTTAGATGCCGTCAAATCAGTGCCGACTCATAGTGACCCTATGTATAACAGAACGAAATGCCGCACAGTCCTGGCCATCCTCGTGATCGTTATGCATCAGCCCGTTGTTGCAGCCACTGTGTTAATCCATCTCATTGAGAGTCTTCCTCTTTTTTGCTGACCTTCTAGTTTCCCAGGCATGATGTCCTTCTCCAGGGACTTGTCCCTGCTGATAACATGTCCAAAGTATGTGAGACTTTGCTTCTAAGGAGCATTCTGGCTGTACTTCTTCCAAGACAGACCTGTTGGTTCTTTTGGCAGTCCATGGTATATTCACTATTCTTCACCAACACCACAACTCAAAGGCATCAGTTCTTCTTTGGTCTTCCTTATTCATTGTCCAGCTTTTGCATGCATATGAGGCAATTGAAAACACCATGGCTTGGGTCAGGCACACCTTAGTCCTCAAAGTGACATCTATCACCAAGCTAAGCACCATGAAAGATACACTGTGGTATAAGATGTGCTCTCTAATTTCAAGGAGTTGATCATCAAGGCCTAATCACATAAAACAGTTAACAATTCAACAAATGTAAGATGTGAGAAATGAATGGAACAAAGAATAAGTATTAAACACTAGATCACTATGTGTGGTTTCAGCACTCAAGGGCTCGTCACCTGCATAGAGTTCTTGAGCTGCCTCTGACAACACACTCTGGCAGGAGATGGGCAGAAAACCAGCGCCCAACTCAAAGAGCTCAGGTCTCATCTCCGGGTCCAGCTCTGTCCCTGTGTATCTGATATTGTATGGTCCTCTAACTTCTCTAGGCTTTTATTTTTTTGTCTGGGTAGGAAGGGTACTGTTATGCAAATGTTATTAGTTGGTAATCAAATGAGATCACTGACAGAGAAGTGCTAAATTTAAATGTTACTATTGTAACCACTACTTCTGAGCTCACTATAGAACTGAAGCAGCTAAACTCATGAAGACCCACACACTAAACCGTGGCGTGTTGTTACTGTTGTTGTTAGGTGCCCTCGAGTTGATTTCAACTCATAGTAACCCCATGTGACAGAATAGAACTGCTCATAGGGTTTGCTAGGCTGTAATCTTTATGGGAACAGATCCCCAGGTCTTTCTCCCATGGAGCCCCTGGGTTAGTTCAAACTGCCAACCATTCGGTTAGCAGCCAAGTGCTTAACCCTTGCTACACCATAAACTGCAACATATAATGTATTGAAGAAGGCATTCTGCACCACTCTCCTGATGGGGATAGCACCAGCACCCAGATAGGAGGAGCAGAGAGAGAGGAGCTGTATAATGTTTTAATACATCTTCAAAACTGGGTCCCTGTCCTACTTTGGGTGTGTAAAGTGTGCTTCCTTTTTGCAGAACATTTATTTCACTTTAATTCCCTAGTTGCCTACTGTGTGGACTGATGTGATGAGCGGAATGGCTGATTCAGTCCAGACCAAACAATGCTGTGAGTTCACTTCTAATTTGTTAGGGAGAAATTTACCCCAATTATTGGTATTTTTAAAGAAAAGATTGAAGTCTAAAATGATATATCTCTTAGATAGCCTTAGTAAATAACTAGATATTGGTGAAAAGGAAAGCCAGGAAATAGTCTGTGGATATTTGTGATCATTCTTCTCCAAATACACAGATATTGGAGCAAGTATTCAGAATAAAGAAGAGGAGTTTCGAGAAGCTATACTCAAAGAACACATTGCAAAAGCAGAGGCTGAAGTGTGGGCTAAGGTAAAAGAAGTTAGAAATGAACCTAACATGCATCTTTATAGTTCTTTCACTTTATTGATTTATCCCAAATTATAACGTAGCATAGTCAACAACATAGATTATGGAATCAGACAGAACTGCCTTTGAACCCCGGCCATCTGTGGGACCCTGGGCAAGTTCCTCAACCTCTGGAGTCTCAGCTTCTTAATCTGTAAAAAAGGGATAATAATACCTTATGGGGCTGTTCTACTCTGTCCTGTAGGATCACTATGAGTCAGAATCAACTCAACAGCAACAGGTTTGGTGTTTTTTTTTTTTTTTGGTAGTGCATTGCTGAGAGGTTCAGTGATATATTGTGCCCTCTATATGGATGACTCCTGACTCCTGCTCCCTTTATTCTCATTTGATTAACACAAATAAATAAAAGAAGAAGAACCAAGAGGACATTCTTGTTGACAACTGTTTATTATTCCTTAAACTTTAACATGCAGACCATCTGTGCAGTATTTAATACCCCCGGACTAAGTGCCTGTTTTTTTCATCATGGCCTGCTCCCCTTTTTATCCCCTTTCTCTCCTCCACTTCTCTCCAGAATCCTTGATACCCTACCCGTATGACTTCTGAGTATCACAGGGCCATTTGAATGTGTCAGGGCTCAGAGTGACATCCCAGACACATAACTGAAGCAAAGCCTTAATCTCCCAGCCCCTACTTCTTCTAATCAAAAGTAGAATGACATAAATGATTTGCTAAAGAGAATTAAATGTTTTCTGAGGGTAGGGAAAACCACAATTCCTAGAACAATGTTATTTCTCAGTTTCTTTATAAAATGGATATCATAGCAAATAGCACTGGAATTGTCCAGTATGAGTCCCAGCAAAAGTTTAGTATGGAAGTATTTTGAAAGGAAAACATACTCCAGTACAAAGGGTGATATATATAAAAATCTTAGTAGTCATCTATTTTTATCAATAATAATAAAATTAAAATCAATTGTGAACCATTAATTATATATCTTGATAAAAGGGAATGATTTGTGAATGATCTACAGTTTAAATATGTCTGTCTAATATTCTAGGCCTTCTTATCAAATAAAGTAATAAAGCTTCTTTCTGAAGACTTGATGCAGGGGATCAGGAATGACACTCAACCTCTTGACTCAGCTCCTAGATTTGTACATCTTTATACTTTTCAGTATTTTCCAGACGTTCTACAATGAGCACGTATTATTTCGATAAGCAAGCAAGAAGTAAAGTGCCAAAGAGAAAAGAACCCAGCAGCCTACAGTAAAACTGCCATATCTTCAGCAATTCCTGAAACAGTGTTATGAACCAAGTGTTGAGATGTGTTAGGGCATCTCTGGCTAAGGCAGCCAGTTAGCTTTGGGAAGTTTGAGCTGGGAACAGAGCAAGTAATTAGGGACTCCATGGTGGTTGCTAATTTTCAGTAAACTTGAAAACCTGATTTATCAGCATCCCAAATAATGATGAATTTCCCTATGCTTATCGTGATATATAATAGATAAATGGATTCTTTTTTTCAAAGGCCAAAGAACGCCAAAAACAAGCAGTGGAAAAAGCACTTGAAGAAGCAAATGACAAACACAGAATTGACCTTCTGATTCTGGAAGAGAAACATCAAAAAGATCTACAGGTTTTTATACAGGCTTATTTGTTGTCTTTTTAAAAGATACGTTAGTGAAAGCCCTGGTAAGGGCAGGAGGAAAGAAAATAATATATAAAATCTATGTTGGTGTTTGTGAGGTTCTAGTAGTAGTAGTAGCATTTAGAACTTATCTAGATTCCTTAGTGGCAAGAACCAGGATCAGCCCAAAGCTGATTTCTGTGAGGTAGAGGTCAGACATACCTCCACTCTCCAACTTCTTTATCATTTCTGATACCAGCTGTCTTCCCCCACAGCACTCTCTGCTTCTGTGCTGGGTTGGATAATTCGTTGCAATGACCATACTCACAGTTAAATGGTTTATTAAGGAAGTAAGAAGGTGCAACTCAGGATCAGGATCAACAGGCTACAACTCGGCATCAGGATCAGGAAGCATGTAGGCAGAGTCTGGAAGGCTCCCCAAAGTAGAGAGTACATCCCTCCTTGAGTTCAGGACAGCTCTCTCAGCAAGCAGGACCTCCTTTCTGCCATGCACATCTCCTGTCAGCCATTCAGGCCTCCTTTCAGCCCCCTCAGAACAGGCCTCCTCTTGGCCCTCTCAGGAAAGGCCTCTGTGTTTGGCCTTCCGGCCTTTGGCCTCTCCACTGCCCACTGACCCAGCTCATAGCCAGTGTAGCATCTTTGTTCAGCTCTTTTAGCTACATTCCTAGCAGTAGGTTTCTGCTATCACCACCAACTTTGCCACAGGGTCCCTTCTAGGCCTGTTGCTGCTACCTCTGCCGCACGACCTCTTCTGGGCTTCTCACTGTCTTCAGTGTTACAGTCCTTGACTCATGTTACAGCTATTTTAGGAGGATCCTTACCTCCTCTCTGTCTAGTTCTTCCCTCTTCTTGCCTCACTTGCCTTTTCTCCTTTCTTTTTTACTCTTTCTGAAACCTCTGTGGGGTTCACTGCAAATTTCTCGTCAGTATCAAGGCATGACCCTCCCAGCAGGGCCTTGAATTGGCCAGTCTCCTTGGGAGACCATAGTCATTTCATTTGCATAGTCTGTTTTATATTGACTAATCCCTGCAAAGTGTGTAAAATAAACCAATCACAGGGCAGGCTGCAGCCCAGGGCCAGACAAAAAGTATCAAATCATCAAGTTGCTTAAAGCTTACCCAGGAAATGTCAATCAACCTTGACAAAAGTAACAAACCCTCTGGGGGTAGAAAACTAGGGCAAATGTAACTCCTCAGGGCTTAGGGGAAAAGTCTCTCAAGCTGTTTTACCAAAGAACCAAAGCAAACGGCCACATAAAGGAACTCAGTCCACCACAGTGTTTCATAGAGGTTGGTTGAGAGTTTCATAGAAGAGTTGTGGGATCTGTGAGGGGTGGCATTCTCTATGATGAATTCTATGGCAGCAGTGATGAGTGAGTGAAGGAGAATCCCATAGCCTTACCCACCACATTTCTTGCCACTGGCTCTTTCCTCTGTCTCATTGCCTTTCTTTGGGTCTTTGATCCTGAATGCATCATGTTCCTTCCAGCTTTGCTGTATTTTCCAGAATGCTCTTCCCATACCTTCACCTTGCTTATCATCCTTCAGATCTTAGCTCAAACATAACTTCCTAAGGTAAGCTTTACTGGGCCAGCTCTGAACTTGCTGCCCATACACTGTCGTGATACCCCTTTCTCTGTCATAGCAGTCATCGTGGTTGTAAAGATCCGATGGTGTGCTTAGTTGTTTAATGTCTGACTCCCCCACATGAGCACAGCCTCCATAAGGGTGTGTCTGTCTTGTCACCACTTTTGCCCCAGTGCCCAACACAGTGCCCTGAGTTAACAAGTGCTTAAATAGTTGTTGAAAGAATGAAGCCAGCCGTTCTCCTTCTTCCCCTGGGCTCTCTGATTGCATACTTTAGCTAAATTTACATTTGCTGCAGTGCCAAGAGGGACATCTGAGCTGCAGGGACATTTCTTGCAGGACCAGAGGTCAAAAAATGAGGGGACTCTTTCTAACCTGTGACCTGTTCAAGCACATGACTCTTGGTAATTAGTAAAATTTCTGGGCAGAGGCCCAGGCAGTCAGTGTTTAGTTCAGTGCCTCAGTTACAAAATCTGCTCAGAGGAGAAGGATATGGAACTATTTTCACACTTTGGCCAAGAGAGGGACAGGACAGGACATGGTTCAGGTGTGATGATGCATGGGCAGAAGCTGGAGGGAAAGTGGCAAAGGTCCGGCCCCAGGTTTGGCCTAACTTAATGAGAACATAACTAATGAACAGGTCAGGACCACTGGCCGATTTATTCATTGTTTGGGCAGTGAGCACCTACGTATATCAGATCTGAAGTAGGTAAGAGTAAATGGACGGTCCTTGTCCCCGGGAGACTTGCTGACAGGAATGGGGCTCCTCCCCAGGGTTCCTACATGGGAGTAGAGTGCTTACTACTTGGTTCCAGTCCCCTACCTCAGCCAGGCCTTGGCGTGGTCCCTGAGGGGTTGGCTGAGTGACCCACTGACCATCCGCTATTTCAGTTCAAAACACGAAAAGCATTTATTGCATGTCTTAGGCAGGTCTGCTATCCAGCTGGCATGTACCAGTATGGCCAGACTGGTTCCTACAGTATTGAGATACTTCTCTATCAGTTGATAAATTGCCACCCCCCAGACCACCTATCACTTGGTTGTCCTGGTTGCTTCCCTGTGCTCCCTTCATGGTTTGACTGAAGACTGGAGGGACTCAGGAAGACATTGTGCCCGCACTCTCTGTTAGTCCGAAACTAAAGCCATTCCCGAGGCCAACTCTTCAGACAAAGATTAGACTGGACTATGGGACATAAAATGGTACTTGTGAAGAGTGTGCTTCTTAGCTCAAGTAGATACATGAGACTAAATGGGCAGCTCCTGTCCGGAGGCAAAATGAGAAGGCAGAGAGGGTCAGGAACTGGTTGAAAGGACACGGGAAATCCGGGGTGGAAAGGAGGAATGTGCTGTCACAGTACAGTGAGAGCAACTCGGGTTACATAACAATGTGTGTATAAATTTTTGTGTGAGAGACTAACTTGAATTGTAAACTTCCAATTAAAGCACTTAAAGCAAAATAAATAACAGGCTAACTCTTGGCTTGGTAGGGGCTCCAGCATCCTGCCCCAGTGCTACAGCCAGGGCCATTCTGATAGGTGGCCCCTGCCATACTGGTTGATACACATTTTGAATAACATTCATAGTGTTAGGTTCTGAAGATACAAGGATAATTTAGATACGATCCCTGTTTCAAGGAATTCACATCCTAATCTTCCTTTTAGTAGTTTGATTGTACCCCATATAGCCTTTGGATGGAGCTGATGCACTTAGTGCTTCTGTAAAAGGAAGTCCTGAGAAAATTTATAGAGCAAACGTTAGAGGGAGGTTGACCTTTCTGAAATATTTGTCTAGGGTTTGAGAATTTACACTGAAACCATCATCTCAGGGGTGTTTCTTATAGATGAAGAAGTGATTTGTCTAGAGGAATGTGTAGGATTGTTATTTTAGCTGTAACATACACAGACATAGACATCAGTACTGTTTCTCAGGGATTGCCTTTGAACCACCTGGTTATCTGGGAGCTTAACGTGCAGATTCCTGGCCCTCCTCTGACCTATAGAATCAGAACCACTGGTAGCATTTTTAACTCATGACTCAGGTGATTCTCACATATATTAAAGTCTGAGATCACCAATCTGCAGCAAAAAATCAAGTTCTCCTAGAATGTTGTTGCTGTTGTTGTTAGGTGCCGTCGAGTCAGTTCCAATTCACAGTGATCCTGTGTACAACAGAACAAAATACTGCCCCATCCTCACGATTGTAGTTATGCTTGAGCCCATTGTTGCAGCCACTGTGTCAGTCCATCTCGTTGAGGGTCTTCCTCTTTTTTGCTGACCCTCTACTTTACCAAGCATGATGTCCTTCTCCAGGGACTGATCCCTCCTGATAACATGTGCAAAGTATGTGAGACAGAGTCTCGCCATCCTTGCTCCTAAGGAGCATTCTCCTAGAATACCTCATATTCGCCTAGAATACCCAATATTAAATACTCAGTAATAAATTCTGGTATGTAGAGACCACTATCACTCTTATATTATGTTAGGGATTTGGGATAAGTCTCAAATGTCTGCTATTAGATAAAATGTCAGGATCTTATCTGATGGACAGGTGGTACAGACAGTCCCTGGTTATGAATGAGATCCATTCCTAACTGTGCCTTTAAGTAGAATTGGTAGGTAAGTCAGAACAGGTGCATACGGTTCTTATTTAGCCTTCCCTAGGTGTGAGAAAAGGCGCAAAGTCTTTTCAGTGATGTAAAAGCTGCACGTGTAGCAAGTGAAGGTGATTGTGATGAAGAATTTGTTGCGAGTAGGGGTTCAATCTTTTCAAAGTGAGGGCAAATTTACATAACATTAAAAAGCAAGTATGTGTTGTCCTTAAGTTGTAAGTCGGTTCGTAACCTGGGGACTGCCTGTATTTTAGAAAGTTGTTTATCTTATTTAAATACAATAATATTAAAAAGTAAATGACAAGATGGAAGCTAAGGGAAAATAAGAAAAATTAGGTAGGAAATGTGATGAAATCTGGGTGAATTTACAACTTAAAAATGTATGTAAGCCATGAGGTCCTTTGCAATTACCACTAATTTGACCTTGAGCTTTCTGGCAGCCAGTGCAAAGGGAAATTCCATGAATCATTGTGTCTATAAGGTCAAACAAATCTGGTGCTCAAGAGAGGCCCAGACGGTCCTAGTTGTGATACCTGAGAGAAACTTCTCACGTGGGAGACATTCTCCATTAGATCTCTGTCAAACATCTGTATAGTAAACATGATGGATTTCATAAGGCTGCTGCTTATACAATCTTGAAATGTAGGCTGGGTCACTCAAAATGCATTCCAGTAAAAGTAGTTTAATCGGGAAAACTCCCATTGAATAAGAACACGCCAAACAGTAGATTTTTAAATTATTTTTGTAGCTTTAATATATATTTCAAATGCTATATGAGGCAGTGAAATAATTTCGGTTTTACTAAATCATTACATAGAGAAGGCTAAGTTTGATATTCTGAATCCTGTCCTAGAACCCAGCAAAAATAAAGGGCTGGGATATCATTTTAAAATATATGATTCAAATAGAAATGCACTTTTATGACAATATTTCATTGATTTAAATCTTAACTACCTCGCAATCGCAATTATTGAGCAAGTAATTGAAAGTAGAGAAATAAGTTAAAATATCCCCTAAGGAGTCAGATAAAGGCCTCTGGTTTATTACTCATAGCAGAACCTCTCCACCCTCCACTCAGATCTTATTTATGCTTTTGACAACCTGAATCTAATAGACATGGTTGTTTAATTTTCCAAATCTGAAATAGAGTAAATGCTGAAAACTAGAAATGACGGGAAGGGGCACAATGACAGCAGTTAGGATGAGGAGTCCTCAGCTCAATGGCATGAGAAGAACAAGAAACTTTATAAAAAGTAGTCATCAAATCTCAAAATGCACAGTAGTCTGTGATCATTTATGACAGAGACAAATGGCCTTATGAATTTGAGCAATTATTATGTACAATATAACATTTTTAACCCAGGGCAATAATTCATCTTTGTCTACTGAGCCCGGATCATCAAGAAAATGTAACTCGTGCTCATATGTTCTTTTTATGTTAAAGATTTAAGTGTTAAATTTTTAGAAATGTTTTCATTCAAGATATTTATTATCAAAAAGTCTTAGTGTGTAAGGGACAAAGCTTCTGCAGTGTGGAAAACCCAGCTAGCACTAGTAAACAGCAAATGTTTTCCAAAAAAAGATTTTCTAAATACATGAAATGAGGCCACTCCGGAGAGATTCTCAAAGCTGATGTCTGTTTCCATTCTTTGTTTTTCACCCTTGGAGTAGCCAAAGTGAGAAGCTGAAAACGTTCCTTCTGAAAGTCTGACTAGCAAATGGTCCCTGGGTGGTGCAAACAGTTATCATGCTCGGCTGCTAACTGAAAGATTGGAGGTTCAAGTCCACCCAGAGGTGCCAAGGAAGAAAGGCCATTGAAAACCCAATGGAGGGCAGTTCTACTGTGACATATATGGGGTCACCATGAGTGAGAATCAGCTAGACAACAACTGGTTTTATATAGCAAATATTTTGGTTGTTGAAATGCTTTTCTAAGATGCTAAGAGCTATTTCAGTTTCCCCTGAAACTTAGAGTTCTCTTGACTTTTTCTTAGCTTCAGCTGTACATTTCTTTTTGGAAACATTGTAAGTGGAGCTGGCTTCCTCAGGAGCCACCACAGAAAGGGGTGGTGGTGGGTAAAGGGATATGAGCAAGCTTCAACCAGGGGAACTCTGCTTTTATTGGTTTTATTTTTTTCCACTTCTGGGTAAGATTTCTTTTTTTATTTTATTTTATTTTATTGTGCTTTAGATGAGGGTTTACAGAGCAAATTAGGTTCTCATTAAACAATTAATACACATATGGTTTTGTGATGTTGGTTGCCAACCCCACGACATGTCAACGTTCTCCTTTCTCGACCTCGGGCTCCCCATTACCAGCTTTCCTGTCCCCTTCTCCCTTCTTGTCCTTCCTCTGAGCTGGTGTGTGCCTATTTAGTCTTCTTTTGTTTTATGGGCCTGTCTAATCTTTGGCTGAAGGGTGAACCTCAGGAGTGACTTCAGTACTGAGTTAAAAGGGTATATGGGGGCCATACTCTCGGGGTTTCTCCAGTCTCTGTCAGACCAGTAAGTCTGGTCTTTTTTTGTAAATTTGAATTTTGTTCTATATTTTTCTCCAGCTCTGTCTGGGACCCTCTATTGTGATCCCTGTCAGAGCAGTTGGTGGTGGTAGCCGGGTGCCACCTAGTTGTGCTGGACTCAGTCTGGTGGAGGCTGTGGTGTTGTGGTCCATTAGTCATTGGACTAATCTTTCCATTATGTCTTTGGTTTTTTCTTCATTCTCCCTTGCTCCAGATGGGGTGGGACCAGTGGAGTATCTTAGACGGCCGCTCACAAGCTTTTAAGACCCCAGACTGCTATTCACCAAAATAGGATATAGAACACTTTCTTTATAAACTATGTTATGCCAGTTGAGCTAAATCTCCCCCAAGACCATGGTCCCCAGCCCTCAGGCCAGTAATTTGGTCCTTCAGGAGTTTGGATATGCCTATGGAGCTTCCCTGACCTTGCCTTGGTCAAGTTGTGCTAACTTCCTCAGTATTGTGTACTGTCTGGGTAAAATTTTATTTGAAGAAAGGATTCTGTAGCTATAAAAACAAACAAAAAATTAAAAAAAAAACAAAACAAAACACTGTACTATCTTTTAAGACTGTGATTTCTGGAATGAAAAATCAGTTGATGAATTTCTTGAAAGACTCCAGCATCATAGTCAGCAATGAAGCTAGAAACTGGCAGTCAAAAATCTTATTTCTATCTCTAGTTTTTCCACTGACTTACTTTGCGATAGAACTTGATTTATGTTGTCTTAATGTCTTCCCAAAAATAGAGGTAAAAATTTACCTTTAAACGAAAATTTTGAAGCTCCTGAACAGAATTAATTGACCCTCTGTCATGGTTTGAATTATGTCCCCAAAAAAATGTGTTTATCAGTTTGCCTGGGCCATGATTCCTGGTACTGTGTGATTTTCCTATATGTTGTAAATCCTGCCTCTATGATGTTAATGAGGGAGGATGGGAGGCAGTTGTGTTAGTGAGGCAGGACTGGATCTACAAGACTGAATTGTGTCCTGAGGCAATCTCTTGAGATATAAAAGAGAGAAGTGAGCAGTGAGACAGGGGGACCTCATACCATCAAGGAAGCAGTGCCAGGAGCAGAGTGCGTCCTTTGGATCAGGGTCCCTGTGCCGAGAAGCTCCTAGTCTGGGGGAACACTGATGAGAAGGCCGAGAGAGAGAAAGCCTTCCCCTGGAGCTGACACCCTGAATTTGGACTTTTAGCCTACATTACTGTAAGGAAATAAACTTCTCTTTGTTAAAACCATCCACTTGTGGTATTTGTTATAGCAGTACTAGATGGCTAAAGACACCCGCCTTCCTGGCAAATATTTTTACAACACTCTTTGCATGATTAGGTTGTGGGTCTCCTCTACTAGACAGCAAATCACTTGAGCATGAGGACCCCAGCATTCTTCTTGTGTTTGTATCATCTAGCTGTGCCCAGCAGTGTGCCTGGCACATCGTGGAGGTAGTATTTCCAAAATGATGACAGGTTTTCCTTTAGGATTGTTTGTGAGTCTGTTTTCCTCAAGTCCTGATTCGACTAGCGCCTTTTTTCTTTATTTGGCCTAAGACCGTCCATGGGCCCTTCTACCCAGGAACAATGGAGCACTTGCTCCTACCCATTGCCATAGAGTAGATTCTGACTCATGCTGACCCCATGTGTTACAGAGTAGAGCTGCTCCGTAGGGTTTTCTTGGCTGTGATCTTTGCAGAAGCAGATTGCCAGGCCTTTCTTCTGCAGAGCTGCTGGGTGGGTTTGAAGCTTTAGATTAGTAATCGAGTGCAAACCATTTGCACCACCCAGGAACCTTCACTTGTTCCTGATCCCTCCATTAACAAGAAAGGACCCCTTAACTCTAATGGGGAACTAGAATGTTTGAGTGAAGGTAAGGACTGGCAGACAGGTTCCTGTAACTGCAGGAATGTGCAACTGTTTTCTGCATCAGCCTTAGGTTCCCACCTACCCAGGAAACACTTAAGGAGACACAGTAATTATTTCTGCCACTTTCGAGGACTGACCTCCTGAGGGAGAATTGTATTATATATTTTAAATTATATATAAAGATAATATGACACTATAGAATATTTGGAAAATTGAGGAAAAAGACCATTAATCTTATCCTCCCCCCGCAATGCAACTATTTTCATTTTTGAATATTTCCTTCCAATATTAGCTATGTACGTATTTATCAACATAGTTTGCATCTCTCCGGTTTTATTTAATGTTGTGTAAATGCAAGGTTTCCATGTTGTACACGGTTTTCTTCTAAATCATCAGTGTTAACAGGTGTATATCCCGTTAGGTCAATGAACTATGATTTAAATAACCTCTTAGTGTGCATTTTTGAACATTAAAGCTATAATGTCTAAACCTAGTTTTAATGTTGCTTAAGGATGTAGTGGATAAAACCAGGTTAGAGATGCATCAAAACATGGAAGAAGAAATGAAGAGAGAAAACTTGGCTGCAGAACAACGCATGGTCCACAGAATCCAAAGGATTATGATGGAGTGCCACAGGGAGAAGGTCTATGCTGTGGAGTTAGCCAGGGCTGAGGAAAGGCAGATAGCCCAAGAAGAAATCCAGGCCCAGAAAAGGTATTCCAGAAAACATAGTTGCAAATTAGTATTTTACTTTTATCAAAATCAACTTGGAGAAAGGGATAAGGTTAAGGTATATATGTGGATATTGCTCAGTTTTTGTTTTTACATTTTTATTATGGAGTATATCAAATATATAGAAAAATATATAATATATTCTAGACTATGTATATGTGTGGTTTAAAGGAAAATAGCATGAATGCTCAAGGACCTACCATCCAGTTTAAGAGGCTGAAAATTACCAACATTTCTAAAGCTCCTATATGTTCTTCCCGGATCTTCTTTCCTTTCTACCCATCTCCAGGAGGTAACTATTGTCCTGAATATTGTGTTTCTTATTCTATATCACCAGTTTTAAGAGGCTATGGAAAGGAATCAAGAAACATTTTTCCATAAACACATAAAATTCGACCTCGATCAACTAGCCTAGATCATACTCTATTGTGGATGCGTTAGTTTTTGGTTTTTTTCTTATTACACAAGTAATGCATGATGCTATAGGAGAAGTTGACATTATGGAAATCTATAGAGCAAAAATTTCAAGTCCCAACTCACTGCTTCTCATCTCTGGCTTCCAGTGACAATCATTTTCAATACTGGGGTCTGTATCCTTCCATACCCTTTTGATGTATTTACAACCATATATAGGTGCATAATCACAAATCATTTTATATAAATTAGATCCTATGTACATATGTTTTAAGAATACCAAGGTAACCATTTTTAAGTATGTAATGAACATTTGATGGAATTGGCCAATTTTCACAGGAGCCATTCTTAGGGATTTCCAGGTCCAAAAAAAAATCGAAATTTCCGGGTAGATGTTAAGTGACTTGCCGAAGGTCACTCAATGTTAGCGGCAGAATCAGAACTGAAACCTCCATGTTGGGCCTCCTAGACTAGGGCTTGTCCCTTCTGCTTTGCTGCGCTGAGTTAGCAAGCAAACAAATTCACTTGTGTATAATTAACTGATAAGATCTTCCTCCTTAGAACCGTTTAGAACAGGGCCCCAGGTAAAATCCTGTAGGAGGTGCAGATAAATAAGAAGAGGGCTGCAGCTGTGGCATTTTCAGTGGTACCTCCCTTCTTGCATAAACTACAAATCATTTGTGTATATAGAAAAGGAAGGCGACAGAGGATTTCGAGATGAGGTTGGAGAAGGTGGTACAACTCCCGAAAGGGTTGTGGTCCACGTAGTGGAAGATAGTACCTTCTTTTCCTTTCTCCTCATCCCCTGCCTGCCTGCCTGCAGGAGCTCTGCCTCTTCCATTGGAGCCTCTGGGGCCACTCCTCACTCACACCAGCAGTCTCTTGCTCTCCCCCTTTCTGTATTGCTTTCACCCCTCTGGCCCTTTCCTCAATTTTGAATGGAGCGTTTTCAGCGTCCACCTTTTATTGAATCAGGAGACTAAGATTAGGGAATGTCCATGTCCATCATTTAAGTATATCTAACTCGAACATCCGTTTTGTTCACTGTTGTGTCCTAAGTGCCTTGAAGAGAGCCAGGCACATGGGAGGCATTCTTAAAATTTGGACAAACAGCCCAAATTTGTTCTACTCAACTGACCCCACTCTGCAGCACATCAGATCCTATCTCTAAACTTTGCTTGATTCCAGCATTCTTTAGAGCATTTGCAGAAACTAATATATGGAGAGACACTATTGTTGAAAATTCCACTGTAGAACTTTTGACTATAAAGTTTCATCCAAGGCTTAGGGTTCAGAACACTCACATGTTGTATAAAATTTGTTAAATGCACAGAAAACATTTTTATGGGTTGAGGTGGTAAGATTCTGAACAAATTACCTAGGAGACACTGGACTCTTTCTCTTGAAGTTAAAAAAATAAATAAATAAACATCTCTGCTTGGAAAGGTTCTAAGCATTTTCTAGCCCAAGGCAAAGGCATGAATGAAGTGACCACTCAGGAATCTTTGTGGTCATGGCTAAAATTCCTAATGACAGCTACCCTTTATTCAACACCCAGCACATGCAAGGCCCTTTGCATACTTCTTGCACTACTTCCCTCATATTCTTTCCTCGGGGGGTTCTATCATCCTCTGTATCTTCAGATAAAGACCCTGAGCATTACAGAAACACTAAGCAAACTGCCAAAGGTCACATGAAAGGAGGTGGCAGGGCCTGATTTGCCACAGAAGCTTATGACCTTCCATTATGCTACCCTGCTCTACAGATAGAGACATTATGTGAGATATCTAGAGTGTTTTCCTCTTTACTGGAATTTATCAAGTTTCTTGTGTGTATTTGGCACTGAAGCTCTGGCATGAAGAAGTAAGGGCCCTTCCTCAGGATTACATGAAATAACTAAAGTATGGCTGCCCCATATGAGCAAACCTAGATGGACTGGTACAAATAACACATAATTGCTGCAAGAGTTCAAAGTCCTACAAAGAGCAAGCAAAGGATGGGTGGGATGTGTAGTGAGGTACGTTTCTTGGAGGAAGTTAGTCTTGGGTTGGACCTTAGAGAGAAGAGAGACGGAAGAATGAGAACAGCATGAACAAAGACATGGAGATGGGGAGGTGTGAAATATAATGAGGTACAGCCAAGGCATGGTATCATATAAATGCACTGCTGGAGTTTGTCCTTTGGAAGTGTCCCCTGCCCCCTTACCATCAGGGCCTCTATAATGCCTGCAGCCCCAGCTTAGGGGTATTACTAATCCTTCTGTCAGACCAGGGAGAAATGGGTTCCCAATGTCCCAGGTAAAGAATCAGAATGTATTTTCCTTATAAACACAATGGCTAGAAACAGTACTAACAGTCTTGTTGCTCAAGTGAAAAATAGATTAATAGCTTATTTTGGGCTAATAAGGCAAACTGTCTGCTATGTTCAACAGTGCTTCAAACACTTAATGTACATTGAGTTTGGGGAGCAAATTCTTTCATAATTTAAGAATTTCCTGTGAGGAAATGAGGCACTATATCTTACTGTCTTAAGATCAAGGGTTTTTATTACTGGACATAGACAAGAGGATTGAAATTGAAAGTTAGAAGATGAAAAGTTCACTTAATAACTAGGAGGGAAGGAACACCTATTGATATTTTCCTTTATATCTGTGAGCAATAAATTTCATACCATTTCAACAACCTCCTAAAAATAGTGAGGAAAAGAGCTAAGAGAGGCCCTAACGGGAGCAAAGGACAAATCAATTGCTAGAATAGGTTCTCCAAGCTTTATTTTTTCCCAAGGGCCCAGTGGAGTTTTGTTATAGATTTTAAATTATATTTTTATTTGGTAACTTATTTTGGAACCCACTTTTTAAAACACCAGATTAGGCTCTCTCTCTCTCTCT
>NW_004444162.1:2019407-2025873 GCF_000243295.1 Trichechus manatus latirostris
AGGGTGAGGTGGTGAGAGGTAAGGAAGAAATCAAAAGAAGCAGAAAAAAACAACACCAGCAGCCAACAAATGGCACTCAGAGAGCCAGCTAGTGCAGGCTGGTGGAATCCAAGCAGCCGGTGTTTCTTGGACAAGAGACTGTGTCCGCAGGAAGCAGAGGGGCCCAAGTGTGGGTGAAGAAGGGTAGGGAGTGGGAAAGCGTATATCACAAATTACCGGAGCTCTGCAGCCCGTCAGGAAGAAGCAAAGATGGCACACGGAGCCAGGTATTTGAGCGAAAGGAGGGGGAGATGGTGAGAGGTAAGGAAGAAATTAAAAGAAGCAAAAAAAAGCAACACCATCAGCCAACAAATGGCACTCAGAGAGCCAGCCTGTTTGGGTGTGTAGAATCCAAGCAGCCAGTGTTTCCTGGACAAGAGATTGTGGGCGCGGGAAGCAGAGGAGTCCGAGTGGGGGTGAAGAAGGGTGGGGGTTGGGAAAGCGTATATTGCAAATTACCGGTTGTTCTGTCTCCCGCTGGAAGCTCCGTGAAGCTGCTTTCTCGTACCCCCTGTTTGCTGGTCTCCGATAGGAGTCCAAGATGGCGGATCCGTGCTGAGTTAGCTGGTAGGGGACCTCTGCATGAATCTCTCCTCACTCTCCATTCTCTGTCAGTTTTCTCACTCCATTTGGTGCTTGGCTGAGTTCTTTATCTCTTCATTTGATGTTTTAGAGTTTCAGGATTGTTGTTTTCTCTGGTCGGCTTACTTTTTTGGATCTTTGCTGTGGAGGGACGGCGTGGTGCTTCTGCCTAGAGCTCCATTTTGCCGGAACTCCTATTACAGCTATTTTGAAAGAGTTAAATTCCAGGCCAGCACCACCTTTAAAATAAAATTGTAAGTATTTCAAAATTTGAAGCTTATGGCCTCATAAATATAGAGATGGCAGATATTATCACGTCTTAGTGGATGGAATTTAAAAGACAGGACGGGTGGCAAATCTTGGAATGTCTGTATTAAACTAGGAGGGAGATAAGATTATTTAACCACCACAGATGTTTGAACCCAACATTTTTTTTTATTCTCAAATCTTAGGTATTCTGCTTAAACTGGGTTAACCACAGATATCTACTGGAAGTGTATCACAGTGGCTAAGAACTTTTACTCTGGACTCTGACTGTCTGGGTTGCAAAGCTGGTTTTGTCACTTTTACTAATTAAGTGAACTTGGGCAAGTTACTTAATTTCTCTGTGCCTCAGTTTCCTCATCAGTAAAATGGGCATGATAAAATAGAACAATCTCATAGTGTTATTTTAAGGAATCATTGAGACAGTATATGTACAGGATGCTCATCAACCTGCTGGCACATGCTAAGAAGTCAATACAGTTGGCTGCTATAAATTATATATAATTTCATATATTATAACCAGAGGTCTATGAACTCAAACAGCAGAGGTCCTCAAAGTGTGGTCCAAGGACCTTTAGTGTCCCAGAGACCCTATCAGGAGTCCCATAAGGTCAAAGCTACTTTTTTAATAATATTAAGATGTTATTTGCCTTTTTCACTCTCATTTTCTCATGAGTATACAGTGGAGTTTTCCGGGGGTTATATGATGTATGACATCACAATAGATAGAAACAACGTCAAAAATCCAGGTTTTTTTTTTCCTATTAAGTCAGACATTAGTTTGCAAAAAATGTAAAAAATGCCACTCTTCTCACCAATACTTTTTTTGTTTTGGAACTATAGTTTTCTTCATAAAAATGTTATTTATGTTAACATGTAATGGATTTATTGTTATTTTACATGAATTAATAAATATATTTTTAAATGTCTCACTTCAAATTTCTAATACTGTTAATGTCACTAGATATTACCCCTATAAACAAAAGTTCTTTGAGGTTCTCAGTAATTTTAAGAGTGTAAAGGGGGCTGAGACCAAAAAGTTTGAGACCACTCTCATAGAATACTGCTCAGATGAAATCAAGATGAGAGCCAAATCCAACCTGTGACGAAAAGTTTTCTCCTCTTTGGCTAAAGGTAAGCAGCTGGATTTATATAAAGAAATACTTTCCCTAGGGGTTTGGAACTCTGACTCTATTTCTTCATTTTTAAGCACACTGTCTCCTATTTTTCTGGCCAAGGTGGACTCAGTTCCCTAAAGTTGCCATAAGACACTCAGACTAGTAGCCTATGCCAAGCCCATGGTAGGGGAGTCGATGGACAGCCTCTCTGCTCTGAAAAATGTTCTTTGATTATTAACAGCTAATTCAATCCAAAGCTGATCTGTGACAGCCTGTCCCAACTGGGTGCTCATCTAAGCAATGCAATGGTTTCTCACACATCTGTGGTTAAGGACAAATTATTTTATTTTTAGTGGCTAATCCATCTAACTTATAAATCTGTGCTATCATTTGTAGGAAGGCCATGGAGGAACTTGTGCACGCTGGTGTATCTGTTGTTAAGGATCAGAGGAAGAGTGTGAATCTACTGATAAAGGAAAAAGAACATGAAATGAACGTCTACTATGGCATGGCTCATAGGCAGAAGCAAGAAGAGGTTCAGGAAGTGCTTCAAGAAGCAGAGAAAACACATCAAGCTACACTTGGAAATGTGATGGATAAACTGGTTAACACTCAAGGGGAGCTGTTGTCCATAGCAAAACAACTGGGAATCATGACAAATTGGAAAGATTTTCTAGAGGAGGAATTACAGGAAACCAGGGCAGCATTTCAAAAATACATCAATTATACTTTTCCTTCGCTTTCACCAGGGCAAGCCGATTTTATTCTGCCAGAAAGAAAGAAAACACCTTCCGATCTTGCTATTAATGAGAAGGAAATAACTTAATTAGAAGTCTTCAACTGGAATTTCACTACAAAAGATATCATTCCAAAGACCAAATAAATCCACTCAAAAAGCATTTATTGATCCCAATTATGTGCAGTGTACTACTGGGTTGTAAGCATTTCAGTAGAAGACCAAAGTATTCAAAAGCACATTCCAGGCTACAGTGAGCTTCAAGTCTAAATGAGGAGAGAAAACAGTGAGAGGAATCAAAACTGCTTAGGCGAGAAAAAGGTTACTTGGAAGAAGTCTAAACACACTTCTGGATCTGGCTGTATTCATTTCAGCATCACACATGTAACTATTTTAGTGTGTGTTGCAGTTGAAAACAAGTAAAGGGACATGTTCTTATATTGTTACCATTGTGGAGACGTGTGTTAACTTCCAGTATAGAGATATTATTTTGTGAACTTCAAAAGTATTGTAGATAAAAAAGAAATTTCCCTCAAATTCAGTAGGATTCAATTTAAATTCTGGAACCCCCATATAAAATAATTTAGAAAGAACCCTTGTATTTGCCAGTCGTGTAAGAAAAAATACATCTTTAGACCCCCTACCTCCAGGGAAGGGCTGTCTCTTGTGTTTATATCCAAACCCAAGAGTATCTTGAACACATCGCTTTTGGGTCAAAATGCAAAAAACTTTTAAGTACTGCAATACTCAGGGCAAACGCATTTTAACATCTACTAAATTGAAGAAAACCCAGGCAGTAACAACTTCTCCAAAAATCTATCCACTGTGATGTAACATACTTAAATTATTAATCACTGACCTATATTGGTGGTTTACAAATTTTAAACCCAGAAAGCAGTTTTCAGTAAATTAAAAGATACTGTTCTCAAGCAAGCCTTAGGTGGATTTGTTTACATTGACCATTCTGGGATTTCCTAATGGTACAAATAGCAATTTATTTACAATTGCATTAACGAGCTATACTCTCCTTAGCGTTTCACTCTCTGATGCTGCAGGACTACTGCAACCCAAACTAAGTGACTCCCTAGGGACTGGAGGTGCTTTACACTGCCTTTTCTTGTACCTTCTTCCCAAAATAACCTGTGAGACAGGCAGGGCAATGGTTGTTATTATTTCCTTTTACATATGGTAAAATAAAAACCATGCACTAAGCTATTTACATGTGTGAGATACTTTAAAAACATTTATAAACATAAATACTTGGGGATAAATGTGGCAAAAAATGTGTCAGACATGTACACAGAAAGGTATAAAGAATTGCTGAGTTGTATTAAATATGACTTAAATAGAAATATATACCTTGGTTATGGACCAGAAAACAGAATATTGTTAAGATGTTAATTATTGCCACATTGATCTATAGATTCAACGTAATCCTCATCCATCAAAATCCCGTTTTTTGAAAAAATGGACAAGCTAATTCTAAAGTTTGAATAGACAGGCAAAAGAACTGGAATAGATAAAACAATTTAAAAGGCAGAACAATGTTGGAGGACTGACATATTTTATACAGCTAAAGTAATCAAGACAGTATGGTATTGGCATAAAGATAGACATATAGATCATAGAAAAGAATAGAGAGTCTGGAAATTGACCCACACATATAAGGTTAATTAATTTTTGACAAAGGTGGCAAGGCAGTTCAATGAGGAAAGAATAATCTTTTAAAGAAATTATGTTAGGAAAATTATTTGCAAAAAATAAACCATGGCCCTTATGTCACACTGTATATAAAAAAACTAAAACTATAAAAATCTTAGGAAAGTATGAGAGAAAATCTTTGTGACCCTGACTTAGGCAAAGATTTCTTCAGTAGGATGAAGAAAAGCATGAATTATAACAAAAATTTCATAAATTGGACTTTGTCAAAATTTTTAGAATTTTCTCTCTAAAAGGCACTATTAAGAAAATGGAAAGGCAAGCCAGAGAGGGGGAGAAAATATTTAGGAAACATATGTCTGACTAGAATTTTAGGGCAGAATACATAAAGAACATTTACAATTCTTTAAGAAGACAAACGCTGCCCCCCCAAAAAAGATACGAACACTTCACCAAAGAAGATATTCAAATGGCAATTAAGCACGTGAAAAACTGTTCAAAATTAGTCATTGGGGAAATGAAAAAACCACAATGAAATACCACTACACATGCACTAGAATATCTATAAGTTTTAAAAACTGACAACTCCTAGTACAGACAAGGATCTGAAGCAATTGGAACATTCTCATACATTGCTGGTGGAAATGTAAAATGGTTCACTCACTTTGGTAAACTATTTGAGAGTTTGTTTTTTATAAAGATAAACATACACTTAGCATATGACTATTTGACACTAACCATATCACACAGCAGTGATATTCCTGTGTACTTAAGAGAAATGAATCCTATGTCCATACACACAAGTACTTGGACTCAATTACTCATAGCAACTTTATATGTGCCCCAAATTGGAAATCATCCAAATGTGAATCAGTCGGTGAGCAGATAAGTAAATTGTGGCATACCCATGAAATGGAATATAATTCAACAGTAAATAGGAATAATCTACTGATACATGCAACAATGGGTGAATCTCAAAAGCCTAATGATAAAATATCATCCTCAAAAGATTACTACTGTATGATTCTATTTATACGAACTTCTGGAAGAGGCAAAATTCTCATGAAAGAAAACACATCAGTGGTTGCCCAGAGCCAGGGGTCATGGGGGCAAGGGGGTCAAATGTGAAGGGGTAGGGGGAACTTCTAAGGTAATGGAAATGTTCTATACCATGATTTGGGCAATGATCACATTACTAACATACATTTTTCAAAACATATCTAATTGTACACTTAAAATTGGTGAATATTATTGTATGAGTATTAGACCTCACAAATCTGATTTTTAAAAATCATTCATAATTACCCCATCCAGGAACAAACCCTGCAAATACTTCCCTTCTAGTCCTCATTTGTGCATCATAGCAGCATAGTGGTCTGGAGTCAGGCTGCCTAGGTGCGACTCCTGGTCTACCAGTTTGTAACTGGCTGACTGTGGACAAATTCCTCACCAATCCTCAGGTTTCTTCATCTACAAAATGGGAATAATAATTCTACCTGGCCAGTTGGGGCGTGGTGAAGATTCACTAGAATGCTTAGCATAGTAGCTGAGATGAAGAAAGTACACCAAATGTTAGCTATTATTATTTTTCATCCCCACAAAAATAAGACCACAAGATATATACACATTTCTGCATTTCTTATACAGATCCTACAACCATTTATTCTAATTTTTAAAATGTACCAATTTCACTATATTTGTTTACTTCCATCTTTTTTTAAATTTTTTTATTGTATTTAAGATGAAGATTTACAGAACAAATAGTTTCTCATTAAATAGTCAGTGCACGTATTGTTTTATGACATTGGTTAACAACCCCACGACATGTCAGCACTCTCCCTTCTCGACCTTGAGGACCTTTACTTTGCTGAAAATATACATAGCCAAGGTTACACCATTTTGAAAGTTTCTACATGTACAATTCAGTGACATCGATTACATTCTTCCAGTTGTGCTGCTATTCTCACTGTCCTTTTCCAAATTATTCCATCACCATTATCTTCAACTCACTGCCCCCTAGGCTTCCCATTAAACCTTTTGAGTTGCTGTTGTCAATTTGATCTCACAT
>NW_004444162.1:2025973-2042622 GCF_000243295.1 Trichechus manatus latirostris
AAAACCCCCTTAAAAAACAGGAAAAAAAAAAAACAACATAAAAAAAGAAATGCTCTCAGGGATCCCTCTGCACATCTGTGCAAGCTCAGGGGGTAGGTCCCAAGCCTCACAGCACTGCCCAGCCAGAACGGGCTCCCAATTCGAGAAAAGAAAAAGAAAATGAAAACAAACAATTGATAACAAAACAAAACAAAAAGCCCTCGGATCCCACCAGCGTTGGCAGCACAGACCGGGAAGCTCCACAGCCCCTCAGGAAGAAGCAAAGATGGCACACGGAGCCAGGTATTTGAGCGAAAGGAGGGGGAGGTTGTGAGAGGTAAGAAAGAAATCAAAAGCATGGAAAAAAGCAACACCAGCAGCCAATAAATGGCACTCAGGGAGTTGGCCAGTGCAGGCAGGTGGAATCCAAGCAGCTGGTGCTTCCTGGCCAAGAGACTGGCCGTGGGAAACAGAGGAGGCCAAGTGGGGGTGAAGAAGGGTGGGGCATGGGAAAGTGTATATCGCTGTTTACCAGTTGTTCTGTCTCCTGCTGGAAGCTCCATGAAGCTGCTTTCTCGTATCCCCTATTTGCTGGTCTCTGATAGGAGTCCAGGATGGCAGATCCTTGCTGCATTAGCTGACAGGGGACCTCTCCATGTATGTCTCCACACTCTCTGTTCTCTGTAGTTTCTTATTCCATTTGGGGCTTGGCTGAGTTCTTTATCTCTTCATTTGATGTTTAGGATTTCAGGGTTGCTGTTTTCTCTGTTTGGCTTAGTTTTATGTATCTTTGCTGTGGAGGGATGGTGTGGTGCTTCTGCCTAGAGTCTACTTCCGTCTTTTTATGTATTTTTATATATATGGGTAAGGAGCCCAGGTGGCACAGTGGTTAAAGTGCTTGTCTGCTAACCAAAAGGTCAGCCATTCAAACCCACCGGCCCGCTCCTCAGGAGATAGATGCGGCAGTCTGCTTCCATAAAGATTACTGCCTTTGAAACCCTGTGGGGCAGTTCTACTCTGTTCTATAGGGTTGCTATGAGTAGGAATTGACTCGACAGTGGTGGAGTTTTTGGTTTGGATATATATGGGTGTGAATTATAATTTATCTACTGCTTGTAGGCTTTAAAAATATATTTAGGTAGTGTTGGACAGAACTTTTTTTTGTTTTAACTGAATTAGTACCCTGGTGGCACAGTGGTTAAGAGATTGGCTACTCACCCAAAGGTTGGCAGTTCAAATCCACCAGCCGCTCCTTGGAAACCCTATGGGACACTTCTGCTCTGTCTTATAGGGTCTCTATGAGTCTTAATCAACTCGACGGCAACAGGTTTTTTTTGTTTTGTTTTGTTTTAACTGAATTAATCTTATGAAATGCCTGTTGACATTTAATACAAAAATTCTTTTACTCAATTTCTTTTTTTCTCTTTTGTCCTATGGATTATATTTATTTACTAAAGATGTTAAGCACATTGATAAGGAATGGAAAGTCGCAAGATAGAATATGCAGTTTATCTGAGTGTTGCGCAGAAACCATTGAAATTTGCCTAAATCTTTAAGAACTCAAGTGGAAATTATACTTACAAATTTGAAGGTCAGAATCACAAACTATAGTCTGAATTGGAATGAACTGGAAAATTGTTTCAGGACTATAAGGTTTCTGTCTAAAAGAAGTTAATCAAAGGCATATTCTGGTAAGTCCCTTATAACTGTGATTTTGAAAAAAAAAAAAACCACTTTAAGTTATGCTTTAGCATGAGATGATCAGAAAAATGTGACTAGAGGGATAACGGAATCGCTGAGGCACAGAGCCCAAAACTAGTGATGGAGATGACACTAAGCTAGCAGTAGCAACAAGAAATCCAGGCAGAATTAGCTCAGAGACAAAACAGGACCAGATTCTGTTTTCAGTAATTAAAATATGCTAAAGACAATAGCTAAATTTGAAGTGGGAGACTGGCATGCAGCAGAATTGTCAAACAATAGCACTTTAATCCATAAACCCTCCTTCTAAATGCGAAATTATCCAGGCTGCTATAAACCCGTTGCCGTTGAGTTGATTCCGTCTCAGATCAACGCTATAGGACAGAGTAGAACTGCTCCATAGGGTTTCCAAGGTTGTAATCTTTATGGAAGCAGACTGTCACATCTTTCTTCCCGCGGAGCGGGCTGGTGGTTTCAAATGGCTGACCTTTTGTTTAGCGGCCGAGCACTTAACCACTGTGCCACCAGGGTTTCTTTCAGGCTGCTGTAGCCCTGGCAAAAGGCAGGAGTGTGTCTGTTGAGTTTTGCAAAGAGGCCAGCAAGGCTGAGCAGAGTGAGTCAGAGGGAAGGAACAGCAGGTGAGGTAAGTAGGGTGAGGAAGATAATGGCAAGCAGATCAACGTGAGGCTTGTAAAGACTTGTGAACAGGGAACTAGTGTGAATGGTGGAATTTTATGACTTAGGATTTTAAAAATCCCTCTATTTCTCTGTGGAGAATAGACTGTGGGAGACCAGGGTGGAAGTAGAGACAGACACTGGGAGGCCATGAGTGGCAGTGATCCAGGTGAGAGAAGATGCTGGTGGCCGTGAGCAGTGGTCAGATTCTAGAAGTATTTTCAAAGTAGAGTCAACAGGCTTTCCTGCGGAGTGTGAAAGAAAGAGTCAAGAATGGCACCAAAGTTTTTGACCTGAGCAACTCGGAGGCTGGGGTTGCTATTGATGGAATGGGAAAACTGCAGGTAGAGCTAGTTTGGAGGGAAAGATCAGGGATTCATTCGAACATGTTGAATTTGAGACATTTATTAAGCATACATCCATTATTATACATTATAATAAATATAATCTTCAGGTGGTATTTAGAGCCACAAGCATATTACTATTTATGAAAGCAAAGAGAAAGCAACCAAATGCTTAATCATTCCCGTATATGTATAAAATACCAATTTTTCTAGATATATACACAAAAACTGATCATTTGGTTGCCTCCAAGAAGAGAACTGAGTGGCTGGGGGTCAAGTGTTTACTGGAGCCTTATTTTCCATTATATATTGGTTTATACCTTTTAATTTTGAACCTATAACTATGTTACATTTTCAAATTAATATAATGTTTTAAAAACAATAAAAGTTACCAGCCACATTATAAAACTGCTGTATAATTGTGCCTGAAAGCTGTTTTGTTCTCACTGTTCAAACATTTTTAAAAGGCTGAGTAAAGGATAAATTAGTTTAACTAATTCCAAAGATTTATTAAACACGTACCACATAAAAATGCTGAGATTTTTAAAAATATTAATTAGATTCAGTCTCTTCTTCAACATGATGATGTGTTGAATCTGAGTGTAAATCTAAATCTGTCTTGTGGAACTAATTAGTAGCGAAAGCTACACCTTTCAACAACACACAGAAAAAAACCTGATTTTTAAAGATGGGCAAAGGACTTGAATAGACTTTTTTTCCAAAGAAGATATACAAATGGCCAATAAGGACATGAAAAAATGCTGATAAGCAGCAGTCATCAGGGAAATTCAAATCAAAACCACAAGAGATACCACTTCAGCTCCACTAACTAAAAACCCATTGCCGTCGAGTCAATTTCAACTCATAGCAACCCTATAGGACAGAGTAGAACTGCCCCATAGGGTCTCCAAGGAGCAGCTGGTGGGTTCGAACTGCCAATCTTTTTTGGTTGGCAGCTGAGCACTTAACCACTGTGCCACCAGGGCTCAGGGTGACTATTATCTGAAAAATGGGAAATAACAAGTATTGGTGAGGTTGTGGAGAAATTAGAACCCTCATCCATTGCTGGTGATATTGTAAAATGGTGCGGCTTCTGCGGAAAATAGCTTGGCAATTCCTGAAAAAGTTAAATATAGAATTACCATAAAAACCAGTTGCCCTCAAGTTGGTGATTCCATGTGTGTCAGAGTAGAACTATGCTCCATAGGGTTTTCAGTGGCTGATTTTTGGCAGTATATCACCAGGCCTTTCTTCCAAGTTGCCTCTGAGTAGACTCGAACCTCCAACCTTTACGTTAGCAACTGAGTGTGTTAACAGAATTATCATATGACCCAGTAATTCCACTCCTAGGTATATACCTAAAAGACTTGAAAGCAGGGACTGAAACAGATACTTGTACACCAGTGATCATTGCAGCATTGTTCACAATAGCTGAAAGGTAGTAACAATCCAAGTGTGCATCAACGGATAAATGGATAAGCAAAATGTGGTACATCTATACAATGGATTATTATTCAGCCATAAAGAGAAATGAAGTTCTGATACATGCTGAAACATGAATGAACCTTGAAAACATACTGAGTGAAATAACTCAGACACAAAAAAGCAAATACTATATGATTCCACTTATATGAAATACCTAGAACAGGCAAATGCATAAAGACAAATTTAGTGGAGGTTACCAGGAAGGGTGGGAGGGAGGAATGAGGAATTATTGCTTGAGGGGTACTGAGTTTCTGTTTGGGATGATGAAAAGCTTTTGGAAATAAACAGTGGTGATGGTTGCACAACATGGCAAATGTATGTAATTAATGTCACTGAATTGTACACTTACAAATGGCTAAAACTGCAAATTTCTTGTTATATATATTTTACCAGAATACATTTTTTTAAGTTATACTTTATGTTTATTATCACTAGCAAGGAGCTGATTTTATAAAGCAGAGTTGCTGGGGGTTTTGAACACAATAGAGTATGTAGGTATCATATCTATTTTTGATCCTCAGAGAACATTCAGGATTATTTTATAACCCAAAACTAAATTAAGTAGCTAAAGATAAGAGCCAGTCATATATAGAAAGGAAAAATAATACAGTGTACTTGATCTACCTCTTTTAATTCTTGCTTAATAGTTTCTGTTTTGTTTTTAATTTTAATATGGAAAAGAATAGAGAATAACATAAGAAACACATATGGCCCACCACCTACAATTAACAAAAGTTAGCATTTGGTCATGTTTGTTTTATATATTTTAATAAAAGATATAAATATTACAGATAAAATCTGGGTCTTCTTTATTCTCCTCTCTGGTTCCATTCCTCCTTATCCTTAGAAATAACTGCTCTTCTAAAGTGAGTGTATGTCGTTCCAATCCTTGTTTTCACTTCACATTTGTATCCATAAATAAGAGATAATATTGTTTTGTGTATTTTTAAAATTTAAATAATGCTATTATTTTATACAATTTGCCTTTTTTCACTCAACATTACTTTTATGAGACCCATCCATGTTGATACATATCACTGGTTTATTTTCTAGAGAAAAGTGAAGTTACAGCAATTTTTATTTAGTTGTTTTTCACAAGGAAATCATGTATGAACTGGAGATGGATTGTTCGCTAAATGGCCTAAAACATTAAGACTGTATTCCCAAACTGTGTGCCAAGATGGCCCAGGGTGCTGTAGCAAATTCTTAAGGGTGGTGTAGAATATTTAAAAATTTCAAGGGAAACACAACGCCATCTGTCAGATACTATGAGAACTACTACTAAGTTCTTAAGATTTGGTAGGTACTTGTTTTGGCCTAAGGGTGTCGTGAAAAAATTACTGACACACTAAAAGCATTGGGAATTGATAAAGTTTGAGAACCTCTGTATTAAGAATAAGAAATCTGTGAAACTGTGTTTTCTATCAAGCCCCATGATCTGGTGTACAACTACAGGAATTACAGGCAGAATGCCTTGGAGAACATAAATCTATTTCATTGATAAAAACATCACAGTGAGTGATGAAATGGAGCACCTGGAAGGAATGGTTTAGTGTTTTAAGTCCCTGGCAAACTGTCTAAGATAAGCTTCTAAATGTGATTTACTTTAAATATATGGTTTACATTTAAAAAAAAAAATGCCCCTTATGCTATGTTAAAGATTAAATGTTCACTTAGCCATATTTACTTGTGCCAAGGGCAGGGCAAAAGTTGATGGAGGGGGTTTTAGGGAGGGGAGATGGGTATTGAAAGGCTACAACTGAAGAAGAGAAGAAGGAAGACCTCAGGCATGGTCTTTAATAAATAATAAAAGGCCCTGCTTTTACTCACAAGTGGTGTTTTTGAGATTAACCTATGATCCATCCCTTCCAATACCCCAGGAACTCAGCTGGAGGAATATTTATTGAATACTTACCCCCATTTTGTCTCAAAGGATTGCAGCAGAGGCCTGGCTTTAGGAATGCTTGCATTCTTACTTAGACATCACTAGGAACGCTATCAGGGACACCCTGAGATTTTCTGCAGGGATAAAGGGTGGTTAAGAAGATAGGAAAAGTGACAATGTCATTCTCCCTGATTATGGCACATCCACACGTTTTGCTCTCTGACTCCAGGACAAAGCCCTGCCTGCTAAATTTCAGTGGTCCCTATTTTACATAAATTCAATTTAGTATTTCTGACAGGATATAAATTTGTTTTTATTTAAACATAGAAGGGTCCTAGAAGAGAAAAATGGATTATCATTTTATAAAATATCATAAGGGTAGGTTATAAAATCTTTAAAACTAAATTTTAAAAAATCTGAATTTGGGTAATTTTCTGAGCTTGAAAGGGAAAAAGAAGTAGCTTTCGGTGGAAATGGCTTTTGAATTTTAACAAAATTAATTTCTTATGTTGCTAAGAAACTTGACCTGTTTTTTTCTTCCTGAGTAAGTGACATCCATCTCCCAAGAGACGGTCTGTGGCCATTATGATGTCACCTTGATGGAAACTTGAGGACATAAGTGGATCAGATGTCTGGAGTTTTCATAAAGCAGCAATAACATTTGAAAATCAATACTTATCTAACCTATTCCTATTTCTTTGGGAGGGGGACCCTTCCTAAAATATCATCAACCATATTCTCTTCCAATTATAAATGGATTCAAATGTAATATTTTATGACCCTTTTCAGAGAAATATACAATTTGGAGTGTTTTCTGAATTACTGGAATTTGAAAGTGAAGCCAGCCTTGAAGTCATGGAATAGTTTTGTAAAAATTGAAGCCATCCCAAAGGTCAACATTAGATTCATAAGCATGTTTGAGCTCAGATAAGTACCTGTGGCAGATGTTTTTCATTTTTCCTGGCAGAACTATGATTTCTTTATAGGTAGACTAGGTAGACAAACACCCCAGCAAGGGCCCATTGACTCTTATGTCATAGATTCTAAGGTAAAATCTGGTACTTAGTAAGGAACACAGTTTAGCTCCCAAGTGGAATAAAAATATATATGAAAGCTTTTAACAATCCAATTTTTTCAAATCTTAGATAGGGAGTTTAGGCTGGAGACAGCAGGCTCAGTTATTCATTAAGCATTCGTGGAAAACCTACTGTGCGCAGCATTGTGGTAGATTTGTGGGGGCTACAGAGATACATAAGACAGTAGTGGGGAAGTCATAGGTTCGTAAACAACAATAGTAACAACACAATGTCTAATCTCGGCAGTGTCCCAAGAGAGGTATTAATAAATGGCTGTGGGAGTTCTGAGAAAGTTAAAGGCTAGTTTTGATCTGGCCTTGAAGGACCAGTCTGATTTCAATAGGCAGATTTGTCAAGAAGAAGGAAGGGTAATCTAAGCATAGAGAATTTATGAGAAAAGGCACAGTCAGAAAATACAGTCTAGTGTACATAAAGGAGGGGGTCATGGGAAATAATGCTGGAAAGAGAGGTTAAGAGTTAGTCATGGAACTCTCCAATGCCATGTTGGAGAATTGGAAATTTGTTTGCTAGGCAATAACATGATCATGAACATCTTCAAAATGGATCAGAGAAAGATGTCCTCAGCAAAATCAGAAAAGAAAGAACCAAATCAACCAAGTAATATTCCAAATCCACAATGCAGGTATCCAGACCAGACCAGTTGCCGTCGAGTTCATTCTGACTCATGGTGACCCCATGTAGGTCAGAGTAGAATTGTGCTCCATAGGGTTTTCAATGGCTGTGACCTTTCAGAAGTAGATCTCCAGGTCTTTCTTCCAAGGTGCCTCTGGGTAAACTTGAACTTCCAACCTTTTGGGTAGCAGCTGAGTCTGTTAACCATTTGTACCATTTGGGGACTCCAATGCAGGGGTAAGGAGCTTTTTTTTTTCTTTTTTCACTCAAAAGATACTTGCCTATTAAAAGAAAATAGGACAAAATGGTTTTGCTATCATTATCCATTTTTGTAATTTGGAACACTCTTTTCTAGTGAGGTTTTGAGAAGACCTACATGATTAACAAAATAACACATGTGAAAGAGCTGTGTAAAAAATAAGGTCCTATTTATTTAGTTATTTCTTCTCAAATAACTTGTAACACAATTTACATTAATGGGAAAATAATATAAAATTAAACACATGAAATGGAAATGTATCCATAATATAAATAATATCCTTTAGAACAAAGTAAGAGAGGAGGAGAGGCAGGGTGGGGATGGGGTGGGAGGAGGGAGACGAAAGAGGGAGATAGGGGAGATAGGATGAGAAAGGAAGATGGGGAGTAAAGGAAGTTGGATTGAGGGAGAAAGAGAGGGCCCATAGGAGAGAGACATTGGGGTGGATAGCGCTTAGGTATACAGTAAGCAAGAGGCTTCAAAAGTTCCTCATGTATTCACTTCGCTCTGCTTCTTCCCCTCATCTTCCATCGCTGGCACACTCATTCCAAAGTTCTGGGCTAGATACTGCTTGCTTATCTCCAAGTTAAGGAATAAAGAGAACTTAAAGGTCATATCTAGGTCATGGTTTACATGATTACACGATGGTTTAGAAGGTTTCCAGCCTATGATCTGATAAGGCTTTCAGAAATTGCCTACCTTTGCAAAAGGCTTCATAAGTTAATAATTTTATTGCAAAGACATTTCACTGTTCAAAGTGCCTTCATATCTATTATCTCCTCTCATCTTCCAGCTATGTAGGGCAAGAATTCTTTCCTCATTTGACAGATCAGGTAAAATAGCTATAGGGTCTTCCTGAGTACAGCCATCTGTCTCCCAAAGGACCATCTATGGCCATTAAGACGTCATCTTGGTAAAAACATAAAGATATGAGTGGATCAGATATCTTCCGAGTGAGTGGAAACTGTTTGTTCTTAATTAAACACCAATAACATTTTTAAATTAGAATTATATAAGCTGTTCCTTTCTTTTTTTTTTTGGAGAGAGTAGTTTATTGTAGTGAAAAGGCTATCAGGCTGAAACAGAAGATTCGAGTTTTAATAGTAATAATGATATAATTAAGCCCACAAAACCAAACCTATTGCCGTCAAGTCAATTCTGACTCATAGCGACCCTACAGGACAGAGTGGAACTACCCCATAAGGTTCCCAGGGAGCAGCTGGTGGATTCAAACTGCCAGACTTTTGGTTAGCACCCAAAAATGCTTACTAGCACCATAGCTAGTAAGCACTTACAACAAGCCAGACACAGTGCTAAGTCCTTCACATGCACTATTTCCTTTCTTCTTCAGCACAATTGTATGAGGTCAACAATATTTTTTGATAAGTGGTAAAACTAAGGCTTAGAGAACTTAAATAATTTGGCGAAAGGTTTTAGTTGAGGCTTCGTCTCTTTCAAACAATTTAAAACCTCCTTGTGTCTCGTTTCTTCATTTGTAAAGAAAGACTAAGATGATTTGAGAAAAGAATAAAGATACAATGTATGCATCAAAGCAAGAGGGTCTGATACACTATATCAGGGGTTGGCTAAATTTTTTTATAAAGAACAGCCAAACCATCTCTGTCACAAGTACTGAGTTCTGCTGTTGCAGAACAAAAGCAGCCATAGACATCACATAAACTGTGTTCCAATACATATTTATGAGCAGTGAAATTCGAATTTTATATAATTTTCACATCACAAAATATTACTCTTCTCTTGATTTTTTTCAACTGTTAAAAATGGTAAAATTCATTTTTAGCTTGCAAGTCACACAAAAACAGGCCGTGGGCTGGATTTGGCTTTTAGGCCTTAGTCTGCTGACCCTTATGCTATGTGAAGATATTGTAGATATGCATGTTTATGGAAGATTTTCTTATAAAAGTTTCACCTATAAAACAGACATGATAGATACATTATTTATAAATGATCAGGAAGGTAATGTTATTCAAGTAGAAACGGGTTCATCTATCCCCACTAGTAACCACTGATTCTCCAGTGCCTTATAATTTTGTTGTATGCCTTACTATGGGGACTTGCCAGAACACGTAAGAATCTAGAAATTCTGGGGCTGGATGGGCTGAGGACTCAGTAGAGGGCAAAGACCAAATTGATTCCAAAGGCAAGCTTCAGAAAAGATACATCTAGGTAAAGCATTGTTGCCAGGTTAAGAAATAGTGTTTTTTGTTTTGTTTTGTTTTGTTTTAAAAAATGAATCAGGAATTTAATACAAATTAATGAATAGTTTTTTGCGCCTCTACAATTATGGATCTAGGTCTGTTCAAGGTGGTCAGCTACCTGGCCACTGCGGACAAACATATGGATGCAGCATCAGTAAAAGCGACCACAAATGTACTGTCCTCCATCTTGTCTCCACGTGCAGTCTTCTCAGTGATCGCCCCCAGGCACTACACCCCAAACTTCAGCACCTAGAAATAAAAATGCATATCAATACCTCGAGTCCATGCTTGTAGGTACATGTACACATGTGCACAGCATTGCGTGGTGCATTCCTGGGCAGTCCTTTCATCTTGTTGGCTTCTCTTAAACACTTAGGGATTCTGGTATGAGAATTCCTTTCATATCCTGATACCCTGACCAAAGGAGTTTGTTTGTGACCACCTAATACTGTACATAGAAATATCTCATACAGACATTAGACTTATTATATTTTCCTGTTGAGACTTAAGAATAGGTCTCATTTGTTCGTTCTGCTGGCACTCCATAGTATATTCAATATTCTTCACCAACATCACAATTCAAAGTCATCAATTCTTCAGTCGTCCTTATTCATTGTCCAGCTTTCGCATGCATATGAGGCTGTTGAAAATACCATGGCTTGGTTAGCCACGCCTTAGTCCTCAAAGTGACATATTTGTTTTTTAACACTTTAAACAGGTCATTTGCCACAGATTTGCCCAATGCAATATGTCATTTGATTTCTTGATTGCTGCTTCCATGGGCATTGTTTGTAGATCCAAGAAAAATAAAATCCTTGACAACTTCAATCATTTCTCCATTTATTATGGTGTTGCTTATTGGTCCAGTTGTGAGGATTTTTGTTTTCTTTATGTTGAGGTGTAATCCATACTGAAAGCTGTGGTCTTTGATCTTCATCAGTAAGTACTCAAGTCCTTTACACTTTCAGCAAGCAAGGTTGTGTCATCTGCATATCACAGGTAGTTAATTATTAGGTTGTTAATAGTAAATGCTAGCTGTTAGTATATCCTACCATGAAGCACTGTATGATGAAGTGCCAACAGGAGAGGCCTCTATGGGATGGAGCAGTGATGGGGTCTTCATGAAGGAGGTAAGACTTGAGCAGAGACTGCAGGTTGGGGACAACTGGTACAGACAATGACAAGTTCAGGAAGGAACTGTAGGTGGAGGGGCTAGTATTGCCAAAAAACACTAAGGAGCAAACTGGCAAGGATATTACTACCAATAGCCTTATTAACACCAGCACAACAGGACATTCTTTTGAGGATTGCAATGTGTTACAACTGTGATATGGTAAGTGTTGAAAGAATATTTTCTGACTTGCAAAAAAGACAGGCTACTGTGGATTGCTTCTCCCTAAATTATTTATATCAGTTTCTAGGATTCTGCTAAATTGTTGGTCTAGATTATTGGAGCTAAGCCTAAGCAGTTATGTAGTTGGGAAAAAAACTGGAAGAATTTGTAGTTGTAGGATCCTGTTTTGATAGCAGGTGGCTCTGTTACATATGTGTAAGAAAAGTGGCACTGTAGTCTAGATGGGAATCATTTAAGCCATTTGAGCACTGAGCAGTTGTCACCTATTTTATGTCATTGAGGCTGAATTTGGAGTCAAATCTTCGCATTGATTTTTGTGTAAAAGATTACATTAAGCAGCAGGAGGGTTTTTCTTCCTTCTTAAGAGCTATGCTTGCCTCTCAGGATGACAATATCATTATTATTCTCTCTGGGAATAAAAGTCAGACACTTGGCAGTACATGATCACACCAATTCTCTCATAAAGGTAGCCATTCAGTTTTAACAGTACCTCATTCATACATTCTGTAGACATCACAAATTTGGACCTCTAAGCAACTTCAGAATTAGGATATTTTAGTAACAGTACTGAAGACCCACCAGAAACCTTTTCGTTTTTCATAGTTCTTTGATATTTAGACTCCACAGAACTCAGCTTCATCTCACTCAGTAACAGAAGTGAGTAATAGTGCTAGTCTCTCTTTCTGCCAGGTGGACCTCCTGAAATTCAAGTTGGTAAACTCAGCTCCATCCTGGCCAGCTTGGCCTGTTGTCTCATTCCATTTCTCCATGTCTACCTGAGCTTTGCTAGAGTCCTCCATTCTTGAGTACTGCTGGAAAAAGTCCACAAATGGAGCAAATTTGGGCCACTACAGATTTAAAATAATAGGATTATAGAGCTGGGATGTCACTTAGGGCCCCTCTGGTTCAAAGCTCTCTTTTTATGGTTTTCTAAAATGAGGAAACCAGAAAGTTTAGTTAGTCTATCAGTTCTGCCTTTGCCTCTGTAAATCAAAAACCAAACCAGTTACCATCAATTCTAATTCATGGTGACCCCATGTGTGACAGAGTAGAACTGTGCTCCATAGGGTTTTCAATGGCTGTGACCTTTCAGAAGTAAATTGCCAGGCCTTTCTTCTGAAGTGCATCTGTGTGGATTCAAACTGCCAACCTTTCAGTTAGTAGCCAAGCGCTTAACCATTTGTGCCACCCAGAGACTCCTCATTTGCTTCTGTAGGCAAATCTTACTCTATATTCCCAAAACGACCCTATGGACTGTCTTCTTACTTTCTTGGCCATACCCAGAGCATTCTATACAGGACAGACTTGAGGGCAGCATCATACTAGAAGGGGCTGCAGGGACCTGTCAAGAAGCTGCATTTGCATAGCAAACCACTCTTTCTACTTCGATTGTATGTTCAGTAGGGGAGCGTTGTTGTTGTTCAGTGTCATCAAGTCGATTTTAACTCATAGCGACTCCATGTGACAGAGTAGAACTGCCCCGTAGGGTTTTCTAGGCTGTAATCTTTACATGAGCAGATCGCCAGGTCTTTCTCCCACAGAACAGCTGGGTGAATTCAAACTGCTAGGCTTTCAGTTGGCAGCCAAGCACTTAACAGTTTGGCCACCAGGGCTCCTTATTGGAAGAATGGGATTAGTCTAAAGTACTCATCTCCAAGCCACTCCTTTGTGCCACAACTGCTGTGCTCCCTGCCCTCCTGCTGACATGATGATTGTGAAGTTTGTTTCAGTGAGAAGATGGAGAATATGAGGGCTGAGCACTGTTGAGCAGGTTTCTCCTCACCACACCACACCGTGTTTGCCCTCACCATACCACACCGTGTTCCCCCTCCTCAATCCTTTCAGTTGTTACTAACGAAGTGCATTCTTGTTAATGCTATTGTTAAGCAATAAAATTAAATCTAATTTAAATCATTATTTCTTTAATCATAAAACCCTTTGAGAATCTGATGAAGCCATGATCTCTTTGTCCAGAAATAATGCCCATATACACAAAAGCATGAATACAGTGTCAGGTCCTCACTGTTTTTGAAGTCCCTCTTTGTTCGTCCGGTTGAAAACCTCTTAGAGAAGTTAATGGTTTTCTTTTAAAAAGCTATCCACCCTATCTGCAACATCAGATTCTTTCTCTCTTCATCGGATTTTTTCTAATAATAACTGCTAGCATTTCTTGAGTGCTAACTTTGTTACAAGGGGCCCTAGTGGCGCAATGGTTAAGCACTCAGCTGCTAACTGAAAGGTCAGAGGTTTGAACTCACCAGCAGCTCCTCAGGAGCAAAGATCTGGCGATCTGCTCCCATAAGGATTACAGTCTAGGAAACCCTGTAGGGCAGTTCTACTCTATCCTATAGGGTTGCTATGAGTCGGAATTGACTCACACACAACCATAACAACCTTGTTACATGGTCTCTGCTAAGAGCTTCTCATACATTAAATGATACAATTATCACAAGAATCACATGGTTGGTAGGTACTCCTGTGCAGACTGGAAAAGTGAGACTCAAACTTCCTTGGAAAAGTTTAAACAAGATCATCAGGTGATTCTTATCATTTTAGCAAGATCCCCAGGTGATTCTCATTTATAAATAAGAATCACCTGGGAATCTTGTTAAACTGTAGATTCTGATTCAGCATATCTGGGGTGGAAATGTAAATTCTCAGCAGGGTGTCAAACCGGAACGAACTGGTTTGAAGCCCTGGTTAGCAGCCAAGCGCTTAATCACTGTGCCACCAGAGCTCCAGGGAGAGAAGATTAGTCCTGGAGATAATGAGCTTGCAGTGCCAGTGAGATATTCATTATTGCCTTCCTAACTGCAGTGTGCCAGGAGGAACTGGTATTCCAACCTTCTCCGTAGAGGAACAACTAAACGGAAATAATCTGGTGGTCTTTTGTGTCCTTTTTCAGTGATAAACAGAACAGTTGGTAGAAGGGAATGCACTTCTTTTATTATTTCAGCAAAGCAGGAATTTAAAAAATTCCTTCTCACAAAAATGAGGACCTCTGGACTACAAAGGCAAGGCAGGTTTCTTGATAATTAATAAAATTTTCTTTCTTTAATAAGAGGTTTTAGACTGTACCAAATTAAAGTTTGTCCTTGGAAGCCAATCACAAAGGTAAGATTGAAATTAGAGCCAGACCCCACCCTCCAGGCTCACATCCAACATCTGCTTTCTCAAGCCTGTGAGCCTAGGGGTTAGTTAGCTCAGCCTCCAGCTTCTAAAACCCAGGGCACCACTGAAAACTATAGTTTGAGTCATAGTAATTGAGGGAAGAGGATACGTTTAAGAACAGTCCCTCTTCCTAGCAGAGTGCATAAAGGGGAGTTTGGGGTATGTGGGGGGTCATAAGGCAGGAGAGTCAAAGATGGAATCAGGAGAAGATTTTCTTCTGGAGACCTGTAATTTAAATGCCTACTCCTTTTCTCTCCAAAATTATTTCCTTCTGACAGTGCCCTAATCTTTTAATAAAGACATTAAGCTAAACATCTAAACTTTCTCCCTTTCTTTCACCCCTGTACTCACCTCCATAACCCAAACAGTCTGGCATGCTGTGTTCTTAGGTGCTGAAGATTTGACAAGATAATGGTCTCTGCCTTTAAGGAGTTTATGGTCTAGAAGGGGAGACAAACAAGAAAATAGACCACTTCCGTAGAGTACTGAGAGCTCTGTTAAACGTAATCACCACACCCGATATAGAGGGGTCCTAAACCTAATATCGGCAGGTTAGGAAAGGCTTCGTAGGAGAGATGGCTTCTGAAGACATGGAGGGATTAATCAGGGGAAGGACAAGACATTCAGATAGAGGGAGTAATCTCTGTGAAAAGGTCTGGAGGCTAGAGAGAATTGGGAGTTTTAGACCAATGACTAATTCAACATGGCCAGAGAATACAAAACTGAGGAGAGGAAGGAGGCAATGGTGAGAGCTGAGGTTGGATCATGAAGGGCCTTGTATGCTGTGTCAAGGAGTTTGGACTTCACCCCAAGGCCACTGAGAATCCTTCACAAAATTTTAAGCAGGGAAAATAATATGATCAGATTTATATTGTTGAAGGGTCATTTTAGTATAGGCAAAGAACGGGAAAAGTACAAGACGGGAGGCCGGGAGCTCAATTAGTTGACTGTTACAGTAATCCAGGTAAGAAAAGATAGTTGCCTTAATTAATACAGGAATAGTGGGAATGGAGAGAAGTGAATTGATTCCAGAGACATTAATGAAGACTTGGTCGTTAATTAAGGATTGAGGAGGTGGGTATGGCAGTGAGTGTCACCCTTCAACAGGGGTGACAAGTCCATTTAATGGGGAAAGAATAGTCTCTTCAATAAATGGTGCTGTGACAATTAGATTTCCATATGTAAAAGAATGAAGTTGGATCTATACCTCACCCATATAAAAAAATTAATTCAAAAGGGATCAATGGCATAATATAAGAAGTAAAACCATAAAACTCTTAGAACATAGGCATAAAACTTGAAGACCTTGTTTTTTACAATAGATTCTTAGACACGATACCAAAAGCTCGAGCAACAAAAGAAAGAATAAATTGGACTTCATCAAAATGTAAAACTTTGTACATGAAAGGACTTTATCAAGAAAGTGAGGAGACAGCCTACAGAATGGGAGAAAATATTTGGAAACCATATATCTGATGAGACTTTAATATTCAAAACATATAAAGAGCACCTACAAATCAACAACAAAAAGACAACCCAATTTAAAAATGGGCAAAGGACTTGAATAGACCTTTCTCTAAAGAAGATAAACAAATAGGCAATAAGCACATGAAAAGATGCCCAATGTCATTAGCCATTGTTGTTAGCTACTGCTGAGTTGATTCCTACTCATAATGACCCCATGGATCCTGTCTTCCTGATTAGGACCACATACATAAAAAAATTTTTTGTATTGTACTTCAGATGAAGGTTTACAGAACAAATAGTTTCTCATTAAACCGTCAGTGCACATATTTATGACACTGTTTAATAACCCCACGACATGTCAACACTCTCCCTTCTCCACATTGGAGGACCTTTTTTTTTTT
>NW_004444162.1:2043442-2045525 GCF_000243295.1 Trichechus manatus latirostris
GCTCACAGGCTTTTAAGACCCCAGACGCTACTCGCCAAGGGAGAATGTAGAGAATGTCTTTATAAACTGTGTTATGCCAATTGAGCTAGATTTTCCCCGAGACCATGGTCTCCACAGCCCTCCGCCCGGCAATTCAGTCCCTCAGGGAGTTTGGATGTGTCTATGGAGCTTCCATGACCTTTCCTTGTACAAGTTGTGCTGGCTTCCCCAGTATTTTGTACTGTCTTACCCTTCACCAAAGTTACAGCTTATCTATTGTCTATTTGGTTCCCCCCACACACCCCTTCCATCCCTCATAACCAACAAAGATTGTTACTTTTTGTGTGTAAACTTTTTCATGAATTTTTACAGTAGAGGTCTCATACAATATTTGTCCTTTTGTGATAGACTTATTTGACTCAGCATAATGTCCTCCAGTTTGATCCATGTTATGAGATGCTTCCCGGATTCATAATTGTTCTTTATCATTGAATAATACTACATTGTGTGTATGTACCATAGTTTGTTTATCCGTTCATCTGTTGATGGGCACCTAGGTTGTTTCCATCTTTTTGCTATTGCGAACAATGCTGCAATGAACATGGGTGTGCATATGTCTATTCGAGTGATGGCTTTTATTTCACTAGCCTATATTTGTAGGAGTGGGATTACTGGATTGTATGGTATTTCTATTTCTAGCTTTTTAAGGAAGCACCATATCATTGTCCAAAATGGTTGTATCATTATGCATTCCCCCCAGCAGTGCATAAGAGTTCTGATCTCCCTGCAGCCTCTCCAACATTTGTTATTTCCAGTGTTTTTGACTCGTGCCAGTAAGGCCGGGGTGAGATGGTATCTCATTATGGTTTTAATTTGCATTTCTCTAATGGCTAGTGATCACAAGCATTTCCTCATGTGTGTGTTGGCGACTTGAATGTCTTCTTTGGTGAAGTGTCTGTTCATTTCCTTTGGCCATTTTTAAATTGGATTATTTGTCTTTTTCTTGTAGAGGTGTTGGGTTTTCTTGTAGATTGTAGAGATTAGACCTTTGTCTGACTTGTAATGTCCAAAATTTTTTTCCCAGTCTGTAGGTTCTCTTTTTACTCTTTTTGTGAAGTCTTTTGATGAGCATAAGTGTTTAATTTTCACAAGATCCCAGTAATCTAGCTCATCTTCTGGGGTTTGTGTGTTGTTGGTTATGGTTTGTATTCTGTTAATGCTGTGCATTACGGCCTGTAGCACTGATCCTATTCTTTCTTCTATGAACTTTATAGTTTTTGGCTTTATATTTATGTCTTTGATCCATTTTGAATTAGTTTTTGTGTATGGTGTGAGGTATGGATCCTCTTTCCTTTTTTTGCAGATGGACATCCAGTTTTGCCAACACCATTTGTTAAAAAGACTGTTCCCCATTTGATGGACTTTGGGCCCTAGTCAAAGATCAAGTGACTGTAGGTGGATGGATTTACATCTGGGTTCTCAATTCTGTTCCATTGGTCAAGGTATCTGTCATTATACCAGTACCAGGCTGTTATGACTACCATAGCTGTATAGCAGGTTCTGAGGTCAGGTGTGTGAGTCCTCCTACTTTATTCTTCTTGTTCAGTAGAGCTTTACTTATCCGGGGATTCTTCCCTTTCCACATAAAGTTAATGATTAGTTTTTCCATCTCTTTAAAGAATGTTGTTGGTATTTGGATCGGGATTGCATTGTATTTGTAAATTACCTTGGGTAGAATTGTCATTTTCACTATGTTGAGTCTCCCTACACATGAGCATGGTATGTTTTTCCATTTATGTAGACCTCTTTGGGTTTCTTGCAGTAGTGTTTTGTAGTTTTCTTTGTATCGGTCCTTTACATCACTGGTTAGATTTATTCCTAAATATTTTATTTCTTTAGGGGCTATTATAAATGGTATTGCTTTCCTGCCTTCATTTTCATCGTTCTCTTTATTGGTGTATAGGAATCCAACAGATTTGTGTATGTTTATCTTGTATCCTGCAACTCTGCTGACTCTTTCTATTCGTTCTAGTAGTTTTCTTGTGGAATCTTTAGGGTTTTCTATGTATAGTATCATATCATCCGCAAACAGGGACAGTTTAAC
>NW_004444162.1:2046623-2070517 GCF_000243295.1 Trichechus manatus latirostris
ATCATTTTGTCCCTTTCTTCTTTTTTGATATGTGCATCTATTGCTATAAATTGTCCTCTGAGGACTGCCTTTGCTGTGTCCCAAAGGTTTTAGTATGATGTGTTTTCATTCTCATTTGATTCTAGGAATTTTTTTTATTCCATCTCTGATTTATTCTATTACCCAGTGATGTGTAAAATGGTGTTATTCAGTTTCCATGTGGTTGATTTTTTTTTCCTAGCTCTTCCTGTTAATTTCTACCTTGATGGCGTTGTGGTCCAAGAAGATACTTTGTATTATCTCAGCATTTTGGAGTTTCTTTCTAGATGCTCTGTCCTTTACCAAGAGTGGTGTGTTGAAGTCTCCTACTATGATTGTGGAATGGTTAATTTCCCTTTTCAGTGTTGTTAGAGTTTGTCGTATGTATTTTGGAGCCCTGTCATTGGGTGCATAGATGTTTATGATGGTTATGTCTTCATAATGGATCACCCCCTTAATCATTATATAGTGTCCTTCTTTGTCTTTTATGATAGATTTTGTGTTAAAGTCTATTTGATCTGAGATTAGTATTGCCACTCCTGCTCTTTTTTGGTAGTTGTTTGCTTGATATATTTTTTCCAACCTTTGATTTTTAATAAATTTACATCTTTGTTTCTAAGGTGTGTCTCTTGTAGACACCATTTTGATGGATTCTATTTTTTAATCCATTCTGTCACTTTCTATCTCTTTATGGGTGCGTTTAGGCCATTTACATTCAGTGTAATTATTGATAGGTGTGAGTTTATTGCCGTCATTTCATAGTGCTTTTTTTTTTTTGTGGTTCTGACGTTTTCTTTGTTCCTCTTACTCTTCTGTGCTGAATTCCTTTTGTTTGTGGATTTTTTTTTTCATTTCTTTTGGTTTTGTTTTTACTGAGACTTTATGTTTTTCTTCTTTATTTTGATGATAGGTTTGTTAACTTTCTTTGTGGTTACCTTGAAATTTACCCTTATCTTCGCAGGTTTGAACCAGTCTATTATTACTTGGTATCGCCTTGCCTTCCTCTCCATTAGAAGGTTCTATATCTACACCATTTATTCCTTCTTTTATTGTTCTGATGCTGTTGGTGTTTACAGATTAATCTCTCTGGTTCCGTATTGTAATTTTTTTGGTTTTGGATAGTCCTTAAGAGTTCAATTCCTAGGTTGTTATCTGGCTAGTACGATCCTGTGTCCTAGATTCAGCCTGTGTTCTGATCTTGTTTGTTCTCTGATTGAAGGACTCCTTTTAATATGTCTTGTAAGTTTGGTTTGGTTTTTACACAGTCCCTTAATTTCTGTTTATCTGGAAATGATGTAATTTCACCATCATATTTGAATGAGAGTTTTGCAGGATATGTTAGTGTTGGCTGGCAATTTTTTTTCTTTCAAGGTTTTATATATGTCATCCCATTGCCTTCTTGCCTGCATGGTTTCTGCCAAATAATCCGAGCTTAGTCTTATTGTTTCTCCTCTGTATGTGACTTCTTGTTTTTCTCCAGCTGCTCTCAGGATTCTTTGTTTGTTTTTGGTTTTAGCGAGTGTGATTATGATATGCCTTGGTGATTTTCTTTTGGGGTCTATCCTATATGGGGTTCTTTGAGCTTCTTGGATAGTCAGCTTTTCATCTTTCATAGTTTTGGGGAAGTTTTCTGTCAGCAATTCTTCAATGATCCTCTCTGTGTCTTCTGTTTTCTTCCCCTGTTCTGGAACTCCAATGACTTGCAGATTTTTGCTTTTGATTGTATCCCACATAATTGTCAGGGTTTCTTCATTTTTCTTCATTCTTTTTTTTTTGATGTTTCCTCAAACAGAGTTGTATCCAAGTGTTTGTCTTCAATTTCGCTAATCCTATCTTCCAACGTTTCAAATCTACTCCTCGGCCCTTCTATGACACTGTCCATTTCTGAAATCTTGTTATCTTTTGGATTTCTAATTGTTGTTTTTGTATGATTTCTAGTTGTGAATTTATTTTAGCATTTTTTTCCTGTATTATTTTCTTGAATTCTTCCATTTTTTTGTCTGTATTTTCCATGAATTTGTCTGTCTTTTCCATGAATTTGTCTATTTTTTCCTCATTTTTGTCTGCTTTTTGCTTCAACTCTTGGATAATTCTGAATATTAGAGATCTGAATTCCCTATCACATAGTTCTACTGCATTTTTTTCTACTGGAAAGTCATCTGGTGTTTTATTTTGGATTCCTACTGGAACCATCCTGTCCTGTTTTTGTAAATGTTTTGATATTGTCTGCCATGTTCAGGGCATTCAATAGATATTTTCTTCGTTTATTTATTGTAGATTTGTTTCATCCTGATTTTTTGTTTTATTTGGTTATGTCTGAGCAGGCAGGCTCTGCATACTTTGTTTTTTGCTTGTCTGTGGGCACGATACTTTTCACCTCCTTCTCTAATGGGCAGGGTCAGTCACTCAGGTATGGTACAGCAGGGCAGGTCCAGCTGAAGGGGAGTTGCTGGGATGGGTTGTTTGTGGCAAGTACCAGGGCCAACAGGGCAGACCAGGAATCAGTGTAGGGCAGGTTCCAGTAGGCCATGCTTGTGCTGCTTGGTTGTGTGATGTTCAGCACATGGTGCAGGTAGGCAGGAAGGATGGGGGAGATTTTGATGTGTGGAGCTGAGTATGGGAAAGAGGAGAGAGAGGAGAGAAGAACAGGAGCCAAAAACATGCACACAAATAAAAAAGAGTGCTAAGGGAGCTTGCTATTGGAGTGGAGAGATGAGAGACTGAGAAATGGAGAAAAACAAAAATTAAAAAAAAAGAATAAGGGTGAAAGAAAAAAAATGAATAAATCGAGAAATTGGAAATGAAGAAAGACAAAAAGGAAAAAAGAGAGAGAGGAAAACAAAACAAGGAAACAAACAAACAAAAAACCCAAAAAATAAAACCAAAAATAAAAGAAAAGAAGAAAACAAACAAACAAACAAAAAGAAATGCCCGCAGGGATGTCACTGTGCATCTGTGCAAAGTAAGGGAGTAGCTCTCAGGCCGAGCTGTACTGCCCGGCTAGGTCTCCCAAGCCAAGAAAAGAGAAAGAAAACAAACAAACAAATCAAAACAGAACAAATCAGAAGAAACAAACAAACAAACAAAATCTCGGGGGTCTCACCAGCATGGCAGCATAGGCCAGGAAGCAGTTTCACAGTTGAGTGGTGTTTCACAGCCTTTCAGGAAGAAGCAAAGATGGCACACCGAGCCAGGTATTTGAGAGAAAGGAGCAGGAGGTGGTGAGACGTAAGTAAGAAATCTAAGGAAGCGTAAAAAAGCAACACCAGCAGCCAACAAATGGTGTTCAGGGAGCTGGCCAGCGTGGGTGGATGCAATCCAAGTGACACCAGGATGAAGTCTCTTCCCAGCCAAGAGACTGTGGCTGCAGGAAGCAGAGGAGGCTGAGTAGGGGTGAAGAAGGGTGTGGCATGAGAAAGCATATATCGCTGATTACTGGTTGTTTTGTCTCCTGCTGGAAGCTCCGTGAAGCTGCTTTCTCGTACCTCCTGTTCGCAGATCCTGATAGGAGTCCAAGATGGTGGAGCCATACTGCGGTAGCTGATAGGAGACCTCTGCATGTATCTCTCCTCACTCTCTGTTCTCGATCAGTTTTTTATTCCATTCGGTGCTTGGCTGAGTTCTTTATCTCTTCATTTGATGCGTAGGGTTTCAGGATTGATGTGTGACTCTATCTGACTTAGTTTTTCAGATCTTTGCTGCAGAGGGATGGTGTAGTGCTCCTGACTATAGCGCCACGTTGGGCGGAAGTCGAGAATAGATCTTTTAATCTGTACACATCCCTAGGCAGCAAATCAAAAAATAATTTTAAGAAAGAATAACCACTATTGCCCCCATTTAAAAAAAAAAAAAAGACTTGGATATAATTCTACTAGAATTCATTGATATAATATTTTTTTCATTTTGTATTCTTTTAATTTTTATTTCTTTTGTAATATATGAAAGAACAAGACCTTCTGCTTGTATAGTTGCAGTCAAACGTTTCAATTTTCCTGCTGATTCAAGTTGTGAAAATCTGATCCTATGATATTTCAATTCTCCACTGATCTAAAAACAAAGGGGAAATGAAGATTAAATGCTTTCACTCATCATTCATTTTACCTTTTGAAATGGTTGCCATTCACAAATGAAAATAGGTTTTTAATGGTCCGACTTATGAACTTAAGAAGTGATGCCACTTTTGTATCAGAAAACCCAACCACTTCTTTTTTTCTTCCTCCTTTTGCATATCTGTGGCCCTGTAACTAACTTCTAAAAGGGAATCTCTCTAAGGAAGGTGATTAAGAAGTGACTTCATGAGCCTCCAGACTGAAAGGATGTGAGAAAACAGACTAAAAATAGTTCATGCTTATCCTAACAGAAACTGGAATAAGAATGACTTGCTCTGTTCTTGCTTGTTCTACAATTTCAATGAAACTTGACTAGGGAGGAGTAAAGAATTAGGGTCAATAATTCAATCAATATACCACAAAAGGTTAAATAATACTTCCAAAGTCACTTCTATTGTAATAGGGATTGAGCTAGGGTGAGTGTAGCATAAAACCCAAATTGCAGTGGCTGAATAAGACAGGGGTTGATGTACTCTGACGTTATGAGAAATTCAGAGGCAGCCAATTAAGAAGGCTGACATGGCTGCTCCGTGATACTACCAGGAACTCAGTTTTCTTTTAGATTTCTGTTCCATTATCCTTAAGGTGTGACCCCCATCTTCATGCTCACAAGGCTGCTGGAGCTTCAGCCAGCACATCATCATTCTGACTAAAAAGAAGAGGGACGGAGATAGACATAGGATGACTCTGACATCCCGTCCAGTGAGTCTACTTATATTTCATTGGCCAAGACCATGTCACAGGCCATCCCTAGCTGAAAGAGGAATTGAGATATCTTTTGTTTGTTCCAGCAGAGAACATTGTCACTCCCAACACAATCAGGGTTACTAAGGAAGAAGAGCATTGATACTGGATTGGCAACTAGCAGTATCAGACACGCTCAGAAAGTATTTGTACCAGGATTTTCCCATTAGTTTAAAATTATACTTAACATGATGGTATTATTCTTACCACCTTAAGAATAATATTTTAATTTTATAAGTAATATATGTTCATAAACAATATTTTGATAGCTATGGTAAACTATAAAAAAGAAAACAGAAATCAGTCATGATCTCATCATCCAGATATAACCACTGTTAAAATTTTAGCACCTTGCCTTCCTTTTGGTTGGTTTACTTTGTATACAGGCAGTCCCCAGGTTACGAACATCTGATTTACAGACAACTCGTACTTGCCATTTAACGTTATGTAAACTTGCCCTCACCTTGAAACGATTGAACCAGTCCCTACCCACAACAAATTCTTCATCACAATCACCTTCACTTGCTGCACGTGCAGCTTTTAAATCATTGAAAAGACTTCAAGCCTTTTCTTGCACTAACGTAACGCTAAATAAAAATGATATACACCTGTTGCCAACTTAGAACTTCGACTTAAACGCAAAGTTAGGAACGGATCTTGTTTGTAACCAGGGACTGCCTGTATTATAGTTCCCAAGTTGGGCTCATTCTCTACAATTGGCCAACGCCCTCCTCCCATTATTTTTTCTTTATTTTATAGATCATAAGATAATAATATATACTCATCACAGAAGTCTAGAAATACCAGAAAAAGATAAATAAAAATAATAACTAACCCATAATTTTATTTCCAGATCCAAACTTTGCTATGATGTTGATAAATTACCGACTAAAAAGTCGATTAACATACATTATATATATGTGTGTACAGATGAAAGTAGTTGATGTCATGCTATATATTAGTTTTGTAGTTGGCTTTATAAAAAGATAAGATAAACATTTCTTAAGATTTTTGTTAACATTATTTTTAATGTTTGTCTAGTATTTCATCTTGTCAATATTACTTAAATATTGGGCATTGAGATTTCCAGTGTTGGGCTAGTATCAATATTGCTACTCTGAACATCTATTTTTACATAAGCTTCATCCACATTCCAGGAAAACATGCTAGAAAAGGAAAATAAATAAAATCCTTTAATATTATGACTTGTGCATTCTTGTGTTTTTTTGTATTGATTCATTTCCTAGTAATCTGGGAATGTCCTTAAAGTATATTCTGCATATTTGTTTGCAATTTGAGACAGATTACCGGCAGTAGCTTTTTTAAAATTAAAACTTTCATGTTCTGCTCCTGATGTCTGTTTAACCTTGTATCATACTTTCATGTCAATAGGCAGGCCTAACGAACCTTATTTTTAGGGGACAAAACCTTATTATTCCAACTTCGAACAGAGATGTGTTCTTATCATGTGCTTCTTGAATGTGCAGTTTTCTCTTCTGGCATTTGGGAACATCCTACCACAGACTTCCTCTGAATAACAGGACATGAAATGACACTGCGATCTATTTCACTCTTGGCTTTTAAACTAGACGCTTTTATAAGAACGCCACTTCTCCACTATATAATCCTTCTGTTTTCCTACCCCATCTGAACTGGCTCCTCCCTCTCTTCCCAGCCTTTTGAAAATGCCCTATAGGTTAGCCACAACAATGGGCTCCAATATATCCAAGTTCATGAAGATGGGGATGGCGCAGGATCCTGCAAAGTTTCCTACTGTTATACATAAGGTCTCCATAATACTTTCGTTTTATGTTTGACACCCTTAACCACTGAGATGAAGCGAACCTGCCTTTCTCTGCCTGGGTTTGGGCCTTTCTGGTTTTTGGTGGTTTTTTAAAGTTAGCCCTCCCGTCTTTCAGAGAAGACTCTCAGCCCGGCAACGCCTCCTCCACCTTGGCCCCGCCCCCTTCAGTCCCGAGCGTTTGATCACCATGGTTACACGGCCGCTATGGAAACCACCCGCCGCCGTAGAGGCCAAGGCCGCCGAGCAGAATCCTGTAGACACGGCTTGGCCTCTCAATTCGGGCCCTGGTCAGCCCGCTCGGTGTTCCGCGTCCTTGAACCAGCAGTGTATCCCGCGAGGAGGCGAGCTGCGGGAAGCGGGCTGAGCCCAGGCGGCTGGATGACCTCATCCAGCCTCCAGGAGACTTAACCGTCAGCCAGCACCCATCTAGCTGCGCCGGCGAGCGGAAACCTCGACTACTTCCGGCCGGAGGCGCCCAGGTCTTCAGGTTAGACTTGTGACCCGCACTGTGCCGGCGCCTGGACTTTCCCGCCTCTGCTCGGCGCCATTGTACCCGCAATCGCCAGAGCGCGGGAGATTTAGTGCTGTGGGTGGTGGGCCGCAGGAGGGTACTGAGGAGTCTTTCGCGACCCCAAGCACGTTGCCGGACAGCGCGCGCGCTGGAGTGCGCAGACGCCATCACACAGATACGCCACAGACATTCACGCGTTCCTGCAGAGGCGGCTCAGAAGTTAGCCACTTAACCACGGGTATACCATCAACAACCACTTCACCGCGCTAGGCCTGGCGTCTCCCACCTGTGGCCAGTTGCGTTTTGAGTCAGCTGACTCATGGCGACCCCATGTTGTCAGACTAGAACCGTGCACCATAGGGTTTTCAATGGTTGATTTTCCAGAAGTAGATCACCAGATCTTTCTTCCCAGTCATTTCTGGGTGAACTGGAACTTCCACCCTTACAGTTAACACCTGACTGCCTTAACTGTTTGCACCACCCAGGGACTCCCCCGCCGGTGGAGGGGGACGATAAGGTCACCCACCTCATCCACTCAAGTGGGAATGGGGAATGAAGTGAGGCCAGGGATGCAAAGTGCTGAGTTCACATAGCAAGTGCTCAATACATGTTATAACGCTGAGATGAGGTCAGGGAAAGGCTCTTGTGTACATATTTTCATCACACGTAGTGTTCTAAAGAATGCCAACATCTTGTTAAATTGTCGGTGTTTATCTTATTCTGGAGTCCCCCAGTGGAGAAAACGTTTAGGCACTAGACTACTAGCCGAGAGGTTGGCAGTTCCAACCCACCCAGAGGCACCCAGACGACAGGCCTGGTGATCTGCTTCCAAAAGGTCACAGCCTGGAAAACCCTATGGAGCAGTTCTACTCTGCACACATGGGGTCACTACGAGTAGGATTCCAGTTGTAGGCAACTAACAACATTCTTATCCTGCACTACAATTGCAATGTAAAGAGATAGGAATTTTGGAGTGGAATTCCTAACCTCCAGTTGGAAGGTGGAGCAACTAATGAACTCCAGTATACACTACGTAATAGGCTGTGATCCTTGGCCGGTTTTTTTTTTGTTGTTGTTGTTGTTGGTTTCTTTTTTTCATTTTGCATATCTGACTTCAGAGCCCTGTAATTTTTAATACCAGATTGAAAGCTAAATTTAAATTGTGAAGGGAAAACAGTAAAAAGATTCTTGATATTCTATCCCTACAGAACGAAATTTACAAAAAAACATAGCTAATATTCACTGAGCATTGTTACAGACTGCTCTTTTAGGCACTTACCTTATGTCATGCACTATCCTAACCATTAACCCATTGCCGTCAAGTTGATTCCAATTCATAGCGACCCTATAGGACAGAGTAGAACTGCCCCATAGGGTTTCCAAGGAGTGGCTGGTGGATTCGAACTGCCAACATTTTGGTTAGCAGCCAAGCGCTTACCCACTGCGCCACCAGGGCTCCATCTTAACCACTAAGTATATAAAATCCAAAAACCAAACCTGCTGCCCTCGAGTTGATTCCAACTCATGGCAGCCCCATGTGTTACACAGTAGAACTGCTCTATAGGTTTTTCTTGGTTATGATCTTTACAGAAGCAGATCTGCAGGGCTTTCTTTCACAGTGCGGCTGGGTGGGTTCAGACCGCCAACCTTTATGCTTAGCAGACGTGTGCAAACCATTTGTGCCACCCAGGGACCTTACTAAATATATAGAACTCATTTCATCCTCACAACAACTTCTGGGAAGAAGGTAGTAGTGTTATCTTCATTTTTCAGATGAGGAAACCAAATTCGTAGGTGAAACAAGTGTCCAAGTTCTCACAGCTGGAAAATTTGTGATGATGGAACCCAGGCAATCTGATTCTAGTGGACAAAATGCCAAATGCTACCATTACTCATCCACCTAAACACTAACAATGCTGAGAGTTGACTTTATTTACCTGGCATTGCCTTTGAGATTCTCTGCATGCTAAGTTCCCCTGTGCTCAGTTAGTGATACTCAGGAAAATCAGAAAATGCAATAATCATTAAAAATCTACAACCTTTTGAAATTCCTCAACATAATAAAGGGCATCTATACAAAATCAACAGCCAACATCATTCTTAATGGAGAGAGGCTGAAAACATTCCACCTGAGAACAGGAACAAGACAAGGATGCCCTTTATCACCACTTCTATTTAACATTGTGCTGGAAATCCTAGCTAAAGCAATAAGGCAAGAAAAAGAAATAAGAAGCATCCAAATTGGTAAGGAAGAAGTAAAATTATCCCTGTTTTTGGATGATATGATACTATACATAAAGAACCAATAGGACTCCACAAGAAAACTACTGGCACTGATAGATTCAGCAGAGTAGCGGGATACAAGATAAACATATGAAAATCAGTTGAATTCCTATACACCAATAAAGAGAACTACGAAATCAGGAAAGCAATACCATTTATAATAGCCCCTAAAAAAAATAATATACTTGGGAATAAATCTACCCTGGACATAAAAGCCTATACAAAAAAAACTACAAAACATTACTGCAAGAAACCAAAAGAGACCTACATAAATGGAAAAACATACCTTGCTGATGGATAGATAAGACTCAACATGTCAATTCTTCCCAAAGCAATCTACAAATATAATGCGATCCTGATCCAGATACCAACAGCATTCTTTAACAAGATGGAAAAACTAATCATTAACTTTATATGGTAAGAAAGAGGCCCCAGATAAGTAAAGCACTATTGAAGAAAATGAAGTAGGAGGCCTTGCACTACCTGACCTCAGAACCTTCTGTACAGCTACGGTAGTGAAAACAGCCTGCTACTGGTACGACAGACACACTGACCAGTGAAACAGAATCGAGAACCCAGATGTAAATCCATCCACCTATGGTCACCTGATCTTCGACAGAGATCCAAAGTCCATTAAATGGGGAAAAGACAGTCTTTTTAACAAATGATCCTGGCAAAACTGGATGTCCGTCTGTAAACAAAATGCTACAGGACCCATACCTCACACCATACAGAAAAACTAATTCAAAATGGATCAAAGACCTAAATATAAAACCAAAGCCTATAACGACCATAGAAGAATAAATAGGGTCAATGGTAGAGGCCCTAATAACACGGCATAAATAGCATATAAACCATAACTAACAATACACAGACACCAGAAGATAAGCTAGATAACTGGGATCTTCTAAAAATTAAACACTTATGTTCACCAAAAGAGTAAAAAGAGAACCAAAAGACTAGGAAAAAATTTTTGGCTATGACAAATCCAACAAAGGTCTAATCTCTAAAATTTATGGGAAAATCCAACACCCCCACAACAAGAAGACAAATAATCCAGTTTAAAAATGGGCAAAGGATATGAACAGACACTTGACCAAACGAGACATTCAGGCAACTAACAGACATATGAGGAAGTGTTTGCAATCACTAGCCATTAGAGAAATGCAAATCAAAACTATAATGAAATACCATCTCACCCCAACACTACTGGCACAAATCAAAAAAACAGAAAATAGCAAATGTTGGAGGGGCTGCGGGGAGCTTGAAACTCTTATGCACTGCTGGTGGGAATGTAAAATGGTACAACCATTTTGGAAAATGATATGGCACTTCCTTAAAAAGCTAGAAATAGAAATACCATATGATCCAGCAATCCCATTCCTAGGTATACATCCTAGAGAAATAAGAGCTGTCACATGAATAGACATATGCACACCCATGTTCATTGCAGCATTATTCACGATAGTAAAAAGATGGAAACAACCTAAGTGCCCATCAACAGATGAATGGATAAACTATGGTGCGTACACACAATGGACTACTATGCAACAAGAAAGAACAACGATGAATCTGTGAAACATCTCACAACATGGATGAATCTGGAGGGCATTATCCTGAGTGAAGTTTAAGTAAATTACAAAAGGACAAATACTGTATGAGACCACTATTATAAAAACTCATGAAAAGATTTACACACAGAAAGAAACAATCTTTGATGGTTACTAGCGAGAGGAGGGGTAGGAAGGGAAAAACACTAGGCAATAGATAAGTGGTAACTTTGGTGAAGGGTAAGACAGTATACAATATTGGGTAAGTCAGCACAACTTGACCAAGGCAAGGACATGGAAGCTTCATAGATGCATCCACACTCCCTGAGGGACCAAATTACTGGGCTGTGCAGGAGACTGTGGTCTTGGGGATTATCTAACCCAATTGGCATGACATAGTTTATAAGGAAAATGTTCTACGTTCTGCTTTTGTGAGTAGCGTCTGGGGTCTTAAAAGCTTGTGTGCAGCCATCTAAGATCCACTGGTCCCACCCCATCTAGAGCAAGGGAGAATGAAGAAAACCAAAGACACAAGGGAAAGATTAGTCCAGAGGACTAATGGACCACAACTACCACAGCCTCCACCAGACTGGGTCCAGCACAACTCAGTGGTGCCTGGCTACCATCACTGACTGCTCTGACAGGAATTACAACAGAGGATCCCGGACAGAGCTGGAAAAAATGTAGGACAGCGTTCTAACTCACAAGAAAGACCGGACTTACTGGTCTGACAGAGACTAGAGAAACCCTGAGAGTATGGCTCCCGGACACCCTTTTAACTCAGTACTGAAGTCACTCCTGAGTTTCACCCTTCAGCCAAAGATTAGACAGGCCCATAAAACAAAACAAGAGTAAATGGGTGCACCAGCTCAGGGGCAAGGACAAGAAGGCAGGAGGGGAGAGGAAAGCTGGTAACAGGGAACCCAAGGTTTAGAAGGGGAGAGTTTTGACGTGTCATGGGGTTGGCAACCAATTTCAGAAAACAATATGTGTATTAATTGTTTAATGAGAAACTAATTTCCTCTGTAAATCTGCATCTAAAGTACAATTAAAAAAAAGATACTAGAAGTGAACAATAAAGGAGAGAAAAACAACTACCTTTTTTCTGGCTGAAAGTAAATGGAATTAATAACTAGGAGTTCCTTTTTTTTCCCTGTGATGCATAACTCTCAGAATATATTTTGATTTTATTTTTCATCAAGAGTCTAAACTCCAACTTGGATACAAAAGAGAGAATTTAGATGACTCGAGCAAGAGTTGTTTTCCAAGATACTCTTGTAATTATGAAAGGTCATTTAGTGAATGTGGTAGAATAAGCATTTCCTCCTCTTTCAAGCTGTACTCTGCTGCCTACACAGTTGGGGTTTGGGTTTCTTATTAATCCATTTCTTTCCCCAAATACTGTTTAGTTTAAAAAAAAAAATGATGTAAATATATTTCTGGTGATTACCATCATTTAAGTAACAAGAGGAAATGTTTCAATCATTTGAAGTTCCAACTGCTTTCTGTCATCAATAAAATCCTTTATTAAAAAGAAAAAAACTAGCTAACTAATGAAAAACAGGTGAGGCCTGTTGCTGTTGTTATTAGGTGCTGTTGAGAGGGTTCAGATTCGTTGTGACCCTGTGCACAACAGAAGGAAACACTGCCTGGTCCTTTGCCATCCTCACAATCACTGCTATGTTTGAGCCCATTGTTGTGGCCATTGTGTCAGTCCATCTTGTTGACGGTCTTCCTCTTTTTCGCTGACCCTCTACTTTACCAAGCATGGTGTACTTCTCCAGGGACTGATCCCTTCTGAAAACATGTTCAAAGTATGTGAGATGAAGTCTCACCATCCTTGCTTCTAAGGAGCATTCTGGCTGTACTTCTTCCAAGATAGATTTGTTCATGCTTTTGGAAGCCCATGGTATGTTCAGTATTCTTTCCCAATACCATAGTTCAAATGCATCAGTTCTTCTCGGTCTTCCTTATCCATTGTCCAGCTTTCTCATGTATATGAGGTGATTGAAAATACCATTGCTTAGGTCAGGGCATCTTAGTCCTCAAAGTGACATCTTTTTTAACACTTTAAAGAGGTCTTTTGCAGCAGATTTGCCCAATACAATATGTTGTTTGATTTCTTGACTGCTGCTTCTAGGAGCGGCCTAGATACTAATAATTAAATACTAATAAGTTAGTAAAGGAGCCCTGGTGGCGCAGTGGTTAAGCATTTGCGTGCTAACCAGAAGGTTGGCAGTTGGAATCCACCAACTGCTCCTTGGGGCAGTTCTGCTCTGTCTTATGGGGTCTCTGTAAGAATCAACTCGAAGGCATAGGGTTTGGATTTTTTGTTTTTTAAGTTAGTAAATAATATTATGGTTGTTTAGAAATATAAAAGTGGAGAAAATTAATGAGAAAAAAGCAGTATATTAATACATTTTAAAAATCGATCATTGTTTTATTTAGCCAGAATGCCTCCCACTCAGGCAGAAAGTGTTATAAAGAGTATCATTCGTGAAATAGGACAAGAATGTGCAGCCCATGGAGAGATTGTTTCTGAAACTTTGGTTGCTTTTATGGTAAGAATGGATATTTTTGTGAATTAGTCCTTTATTAAAATTTTTTTAAGTGGAATTTTGTAAAGCTTTCCTAGATGTTATTCAGTTTAAAATACATTAAGATCATGGAATAAGTTAGTGAAAAATATTTTTAAAAAGTGTTATAAAGCATGTCAGTTCTACATGTATAGAGACTGATTTAGAAGATCTTGATGAGTTTTAGAGATATTATTAATGTTCTCTTCCTGTGTAGAAATTTAACACGTATTTTTGTTTGTTATTGTAAATATTACTCATTGCCATAGTCTCTCTGTTCTTGCTTTTGGTTAACAATACACAATAAAAATACAGTAAAATATGCAAATAATTTCTCAACCTAAAATCTAGCCATTGCTTTCAACTTATTATTCCATATAATTTTTCTAGCACCATTTTCAATTTTGATGTTTATTGCTTCCTTTTTTCAACCTCTGATGAAGGTGCTAATGAATTGGGAAATATGAAAAATAGCTGAATAATCAACCTCTAAGTAAGCAAGAGGCAGATGTTAAAAAAATGGAAAGGTATTAAGTTAATTTCATAATAATATGAAATAATAAAATTATTTAATGACCTCTTTTCCTACTCTCAGGTGAAAGCTGTTGTCCTGGATCCAAGTAATGGATTTAACATGGATAGAGCCCTCATAAAAAGTGATGTGCAGAAGCTTGTTAAGGTGATTGTCTAACAATTCTCAACGTTGGAATTATTTATTCTCAATTCTAAATACAGTATTTGGTTTAGTCACTATTGCCTTCAGATGCATGAAACAATAGGGAAAACGGCTGTGATGATCAGACTGTGATAGAAAGCCTTGGAGGAGAACCAAGAAGGGGCAGAAAATAATTCTTTCTCTCTTTCATGGTTCAAGAAGAGTTTTTCCTTTTTCCTCTAATTCAACTAAGTTGAAAAGAATGAAGCTCAATATACTTTTAATATCACAGGTACATAAACTAGTAAAGTGTATTATAATTCACATGATAAAAAATAGTGCCCTTTTATCTCAGTTAAAAATCATGTGGATGAGCTAATCTTTTTATTTGTAAAGTCTGATTTTAGAACAGTACTTGTACTTGGATGATCCAGTTGCACAGGCGTGCATAAAGACAGAGTCTCCAATCTTCACTCCTGCATTCTACCCCAATCCTATTTCCCCACACCTCAGGAAAGCAGGGTCCTGCTGGAGGAGGTGGTTTGAGGGTGATGTTGCTAATGTGGTTGCCAGCTGCAATATATGAAGCCTAAGGGGTGAGATGGCCAAAAAGAAAGGAAAGAAAGAAAAATTCAGGTTGACTACCCAATCTAAAAGGACAAGGCAGAGACGTGAACTGAGCCATCTATGTTAAGATACGTATATATGTGTGTGTATATATATATGTATATGTATATTTGTACATATATATATATATATATAGAGAGAGAGAGAGAGAGAGAGAAACAGACCAGAAGAACTCTTGAAATAGAAGACGGAGCCAGAAAAATTTTGTGAGCTGATGAGGGTAGCTGCAGCAGCTTTTTGTAAAATGCATGTGACCTCTACCATCAGCAAAGAAGGAGTGTTGTTCCGGATTCAAATAAAATACTAATGAGAATACTAGAAGAGCTCTAGATAGCATTAAAAGCTTCGTGGGACGTTTGCCTGTATTTAGACTGCATGGACTAACCAAAATGTCAAGTTTCTCTTCTTCAACTGGACTGCCAGCACCTAGGCATGGTGGTATTGGTTAACTCAGGGGAAATAACTTGTTACTTAATAAATATTGGGGAAATAACTTATTAGTAAATAACTAATTACTTAGTAGGTATTGTTGGTTGGGTAGACTATAAAGCATAAAGCCCTCAAAGAGAAAAATAATAAGAGGGGTTCTGGGTGGATAAATATCACAACCATTGTTGTGATGTATTTCTTTACTTTTGAAAATAACTGGAAAATACTTTTGAATGTTTCAGGAAACGTTAACTAGAAGCATTCATGCGCTATTCTTTTCTAGCTTTGTGTGGCTCGGCTATTGGATAGTAAAAATCCATCCTTGGATACCATTAAGATGCAAGTCTACTTTGATATGAATTATACAAGCCGAGGTAACACATCTCTACCTATTTTGATGTTTTTTTTTTAAGATTTCATAGTGTATTTTAGGTAACAAACAATTTTTTTGGGGGGGGCAATATTTTGAAATGTTTTCCAACTTTGAAGAATATAATAATGTTGGTATTGCTAAATGAGAAAACCACTAATAGCTTTTGTGAGTATTAAAAGTTAATTCTAATTATGATGCCCATAATAATTATGTTTCCAAGTCTATTGTGTTATAACCTTTATGACAGTAAAACCCTAAAACCCAAACCCACTGCTGTCAAATCGATTCCGACCCTATAGGACAGAGTGAAACTGCCCTATAGGGTTTTCAAGCCTGTCAGTCTTTACGGAAGCGGACTGCCACATCTTTCTACTGTGGAGCAACTGGTGGCTTCAAACCACAGACCTTTTGGTTAGTAGCTGATCGCTTTAACCACTGCACCACCAGATCTCATTTTACATAATAATTAGAAATGAAAACAACCAGCCCCCTGAAGTTCAAAGTTTGTATTTTGCATATCTTTTCTTTGTTTGTGGTTTATGTTATTATCTCATATTGTTACCAGGTAGAAACCCCAAGTTCTTGCTCGGCCTGACTTGTATTGGCCAATAAACGAGAGACTGAGGTGGGAGAACAAGAAAGGCATCTTTATTTCATTGTACAAGGAAAAGGAGTCAGTCGGAGCTGCTGCTGCCAAGACTGCTCCCCAAGGACGAGGAGACAAGTTACTTTTAAAGGGGTTTACCAGTAGGGAGTTCATACAAGTTACGTCAGGAACATTCTTAATCACACTACGCAGGCGCAATGGGGTTTACATATAACTTCCAAGCAAAAGCAGGATTCAAATGCAAAGCTGGGGGGAAAGGAAGCCTAGCAAAGGAAATAGGATTTTTAATACAGCACTGTGGGGACTCTGTCTCAAAACAAGCTTTGCCAAATTATGTAACTAGCCATAAAAGAAATGAATGATGGGAAATTTAAGTAGAACATATTTTACTATGTAGATAATTTAATACATCAAAGACAAGTTGGAAACAAAAGAAGGAAAATAAATTTCTCTGTAGACTGCCTCACCCCTACTGTAATGTGATCATTATTAACCACTTAGTGATTTTCTTTGTATTTCTTTTCCCTCTATGTATTGGACTTTTAGTTACGCTATATATTTAAAATCATATATCTTGCTTATATCGTGCTGAGCAAGGCAGGGAGCTGATGGCTGTCCCTGAGTGTCTAAGAGAAAAGCACGTCCCTGTTCCCTAGAGCACATAGGTAGGTGAATTTTGCAGCCAGACTATGGGCATCCAGTGCTGTTGGCTGTAAGCACTGGGAGGCAAGCACCACGTATTCTTGGACCCTTGTTGTGGGTGGCTAGGTGGTGTGAGTGGAGCCACCAGACAGACCTCAGGCGCCTGATGTGGGTAGGTGAGGACCCTGCTTAATGGGCAGAGTGGTGTCAAATATGAACCAGCCACTCCATATAGCTGATACGGTTGAAGTTAGCCTTCAGGTATATACCCTGTTGTACTGTGCTAATGAGGGCCTACGCTGTTGAAATGCACCCACACAGGTCTGTGCAGGGTTGAAAGGCATTCAAAGTCCATGGACCCCTTATGCCTGTGCCTAGGCAACGGAGCTGTGCCTACCCTGAATTCCTGGCTTAGGGGAGCTGGCAGATTATTTTTTCCCATTTGTTAATTTGTTCCTTCTCCAAGGCTGGGAGAATGGCTAAGGGCGCGTGGGGGGTCCTACTTCCGGCCCAGGGGACACGGCAGGGCAGTTGCTGAATCTGGCCAGGACCAGATGCGGAGTGGGGAGGGGGCAGGTAAATGGGAGAGAGATTCTTCCCCAAAGGGGTGTTTTTTGATCTGTGTGGTAGGTCAGACTGATGTACTTATCTTTTGCTGATTGAGTGCCGCTTTTCACTGGTTCTAGAGGCCTGAGTAGACGCTCTGCCGCTCGGTCTCTCCCGATGTGGAAAACGCTTCCCGCGTGCCACTGCTTGCCTCACCGCATACTGCAGCCAGTCCGGCCTGAAGGGTGCCAGCTCCTGCCGGGGTGGGTCTGGCAACTCCTCCCTGCTTCCCAACCGTCTCTCCCTCCCCCTGCCGCTCAGTCCGATTCCTCAGCTTTGCCTTTGATGTTCAGGTCTCTGAGACTGTCGTATATAATTGATTCACTTGTTTTTTTCTGGTCTTTGTTGTAAGAGGGACCACTGGGAAGCATCTGACTACTCTGCCATCTTGGCCTCACCTCCCGGATATAGTTCTTGATGTAACGTTATATTATCGGAATCGTTATTTAGAGGAAATTTAACTAGAGCCAAAATAGAATTACACGTATTTGAAGAAGAATATATACATTACTTATTTAAATATATATATTGATATGTATATATATATATATATATATATATACCGAATGTGCTTATATATAGTGTGTGTATGTTTATGTCTGCATGTACACACACTACATATATATATAAATAACCCATTGCTGTTGGGTTGATTCTGACTCAGCAACCCTATAGGACAGAGTAGAAGTGCCCAATAAGGTTTCCATGGAGCACCTGGTAGATTCAGAAAACCAAATGAAAACCAAACTCGTTGCTGTGGAGTCGATTCTGACTCATAGCGACCGCATATGACAGAGAACAACTGCCCCATAGGGTTTCCAAGGACTGGCTGGTGAATTTGAACTGCCAACGTTTTGGTTAGCAGCCGAGCGCTTAACCACTGTGCCACCATATATGTTAACATTTAAACATATATATATAGAAATCACTGAGTAATAAATCTTTCCCACTGGCTTCTTGTCTTAAGGTTACTTGTTGGCTACTGTTTATTTTTATTTTGGTCATTACATCTTAAGAAAATCGTTGTTTTCATGCAGTAGAATTGCTATTCTCTAGACAGTTTTTCTCTGGTCTTACTTTCTTTTATGAACAGAATTCTAAATATCAATTATATGAAACATTGTCCTTTGCCAATTTTAGAGGAATTTCTTCAAGAACATCATCGGGTTCTAGAGTCTAGATTAGGCCCTATTAGCAGAGAAATTACAGATAACAGATCATGTGCTAGAGAAGAATTGGAAAGCCTCTATCGGAAGATTGTCAGCTATGTGTTACTACGCTCTGGACTTGGATCCCCTACAGATATCAAGATTGTCAGAGAGGCAACAGGTAAAAAACATAAACAATTTCCGTTTCCTAAGTGAAGAATATATGATCATTGTATTTTATAAAATATGTTAAATTAGAAGTGTCAAAAGACTGAAGTTCTCTTTTTATCTGGAATCAAAAAAAAACAAAAGCACAGACAAGAGGTAAAACTTACCCAGCCTCCTTTTACACTGGGTGTCAATTCTAAAACTGAAGTTAACACCTCTAGAAAGTGAAATATTATTAATTTTCTTAGAGCTGTATGTATCTAGGGACCTATCACACCTCATTAAAACATTGGCAGTATGATTAAAGGTACAAGAATGATTGGATACAGGGACAACTGGCAAGGGAGATTTCATATTGATGAAAGGAGTTGAGTCTGTCACCTAGAATGGATGATGGAAGAGGAGACTGTTTTATCCTCATGAAATACTTCCTCACTTTCATACCTTAAGATGAAGACTAGGTGAGATCTCTAGTCTTCCTATGGCTTTCATCCATAATTATTTTTAAAAAGTGATTTTTTTCTACTCACAACCCTAATTAGAAAGCTTGTTTTAATACCCATTGCCAAAGAAAAAAAAATTACTGATGGATGCTTAATTATTGGAAATGGACCCGAGACAATGGTATTCATTTTCAGTAGTCCAGCTTTGATATTCAGGTATCAGAAATTTAAAGAATCCTATAAGTAACCCTAAAAAGACAAGTCCCTTAACAACTTTGTGCTGAAAGAAAAAAAAAAAAACTTGTAATTTAAGTTTGGATATCTTTATTTTGCCATTTTGTTTTCCCTTTTATGCTTTATTTTAGCTGCTCTACAGAGTGTTTTTCCTCAGGCTGAGCTTGGGACATTTCTAACTCTTTCTAAAAAGGACAAAGAACGCCAGCTGAAAGAACTCACCATGATTGTTACTGGAATTCGTTTATTTAACAGAGACTGTGGAAAGGGAGGAGAAGGCATTGATGATTGTAGGTATATTAGGTTAATTCTGTAAATCTGTGATGATTTATATAGGGTTAAAATTTAACTTGCACCATAAGGAAAATAATACACAACACACTGTTGACATTCTTAGATTTAAGATGTGCAGTTTTGATTATTCCTGAGGGACAACTGCTGTTCATAATATGTAGTAATTTTTAATTTTGCTGGGGCAAAACTTTAAATTTCATGCACCGTGAAGCAGTATGGGAGAGTGAATCAGTGAAAGTAACCAGGGGGTCAGCCCAGAGACCAGCCTTTCCAATACAGTGGGGGAATTTACTCCAAGTCAGAGAACCAAAATGGAGTAAAACTCAGTGATTTAAAAAATAAAAATCACCCTTAAAAGAAAACAGTTGCTGGTGCAGTTAAGGAAATGAAAAAGTCCAAGAGAAGATATTTGCAAATCTGTAAATTCAGGAGTATCTATTATGCTGTTATATGTTGGTGGTGGTGGTGGTGTTAGGTGCTGTCGAGTCAGTTCCGACTCACAGTGACCCTATGTACAACAGAACAAAACCCTGCCCAGTCCTGTGCCATCCTCACAATCGTTGCTATGTTTGAGCCTATTGTTGTAGCCACTGTGTCAATCAATCTCATTGAAGGTCTTCCTCTTTTTCGCTGCCCCTCTACTTTACGAAGCATGATGTCCTTCTCCAGGGACTGATCCCTCCTGATAACATGTCCAAAGTACGTAAGATGAAGTCTCACCATCCTCCCTCTAAGGAGCATTCTGGCTGTACTTCTGTTGTATACTTAATGCATGCTTTATCAGAGAGTCTGAAAGTACTCATGAAATATTTGATCAAGGACCTATCAATAGAAGAAACTTCTTTATGAATTTGGTACTCGTGTAGGCCCACTGGCAAGGTGTTAGTGTCTTACCAGATCGCTGGTCTAGTAATAGGGTAATTTTTAACATTTAAAAAATTGCTCTAGAAAGTCAAACTCCCATTCTGGATAAAGTTTCCTCCCTTGTTAGACTATTCTATTTTTTGGTATCCTGATGAGTTTGTTGAAAAGCATGCTTATTATTATTTTTTTTTAACTCTCTTACAAATATAAGAGTAGACATAGAAGGAGAGATCACTGACTTTTCTAAGTGTACGTGGTCAACAGCCACATAATACCAAAGCCTACGTATTATTTTAGTGGCAAAGCTGATGTGCTCTAACTTTTGGTTATCATTCTGACGGTATCTTTTGTTTGAATAAGGTGTTTTTGGTATCCCTTCCTTCATGGTGTGGGACCCATGAAACATGTGCCTCATTATTATTAATTTCATTCGGGGAAGCAAGTACTTCAACTTAAGGCTTAAACTATGACCCTTTCTAGGTTTTTTCTTGATTCTTTTAGACTCCTTCATGACCCTCTTTTAAACCTTTAAAAACAGTGCCAGCTATTCTACATGAAGCAATCCCAGCCACCACACAGCATATTGATACCCAACTTCAGATTGCTCAGGACCAAGCCTACCGCTACACAGCCATCCTTGAGAAAGTAACGCAGAACCCACTCATGAGTCAAGAATTTCAGCCGTATTTGTTAAAAGAAGCACTATTTAACATGCGACAATATGAGATATTCCTTCAGATAATTTTGGTGAGTTAATGTCACAGTATCTGGCCTTTTCCATATAATGGAACGTCTATATATTATGGGGCTAAAATAAAAGTAGAACCAAGTCATTGATCAAGAAGACAACCTTAATAACTGCTCAGGTTACATTGCATCTGTAGGACCAAGGACTAAAATAGAAATGGGAAAGTTGGATTTTGATTTGAATGAAATATATTTTAGAGTTGTTGATTTTCTTTGGTATCCATAGTATGATTGTTAGCATGCTATAATTAAGGAATGGTATGTGTGTGTATGTCAGTAATACTGGTATTGTTTGTTTTAATTAAGAGCAAGTGCCTAACACATTTGCCAGGTAGTTAATCACTCAAATATTTTTTGTGTAATTATTTATTCTCATTGTGATCATTGTAAAAAATCATTGAAACTATTTTTTATTTCTGGAGTTTTAAGAACTAGTGTACAATCTGAACGATTACCCCAAAGATTTGGAAAATACTGTTAAGTGGTGGTTTTAAACTTTTTTAAGCAGCAGAGCACTTTGTTTCAGATAGAAACTCAGAATCCTAAAAATCTGCGTGACACCAAACCATGTTCCCACTGATCACTGTTTACCTTTACACAGCCTCTACCTTCCAATAACCATGAGACTCAGGGTGAGTGGAACTGTCTTTTGTATGAGTGAATACTAATTTCTTGAGGCATGGAACAGAATGTGTTCTAGCCTCCTCTTCTTTTTAACTTGTATCTTAATGACTTGATACTATTTTTGAATACATTTGGTCTGCCTTCTCTCCTTACCTCTGCTATGGAGAATAGAAAGATAAATATCCAGATAACATGATTTCATTGCAAAAAACTAGGAGTGGTCCTCACACTTGGCCTACAATCTAATTGCTGTCAGAAAGAAAGACTTTAAACCAACTATGCAAAATCCAAATCATCCTTTAGGGTAGATGTTCCCCTAATATTTAACTGACTTGTGGCTACCAGCCTTATGTAGCTAGTCAGATACTGATGTTGTTGTTGTTAGGTGCCATCGAGTCAGTTCCAATCACAGCGATCCTATGTACAACAGAACAAAACACTGCCTAGTGCTGTACCATCCTCACAATAGTTGTTGTGTTTGAGCCCGTTGTTGCAGCCACTGTGTCAGTCCATCTCATTGAGGGTCTTCTTCTTTTTTCCTGCTCCTCTACTTTACCAGGCATGATGTCCTTCTCCAGGGACTGGTCCCTCCTGATAACAAGTCCAAAGTACTTGAGACAAAGTCTTGCCATCCTCACTTCCAAGGAGTACTCTGGGTGTATTTCTTCCAAGACAGACTTGTTCATTCTTCTGGAAGTTCATGATGTATTCAATATTCTTCACCAATACCATAATTCAAAACCACCAATTCTTCTTCGGTCTTCCTCATTCATTTTCCAGCTTTCGCATGCATATGAGGCGATTGAAAATACCATGGCTTAGGTTGGGCGCACCCTAGTCCTCAAAGTGACATCTTTGCTTTTTAACACTTTAAGGAGGTCTTATGCAGCAGATTTGCTCAATGCAATACATTGTTTGATTTCTTGACTGCTGCTTCCATGGGCGTTGATTGTGGATCCAAGTAAAATGAAGTCCTTGATAGTAAGAGGCATATTTTACAACATTATCTTGAAGTGCATATGGGTCCACATGGCATTCTGCACTACAGGGACTTTTTAGGGAGTAGAACCTCACATTCACTTTTGTCATTGGCCTTTGGAAAGGATATATCATAAGAAAGAGCCTTGGGAAACTGTTACACATACTGTAAGGGTGTTGTAGAGGACATTGTTCATTATATAGTGTCTTTTCACAGCTTTAAATCATGAATAGTATTCAACGAACTTACGTTCTTGAATTCTCATTTGGAGTTCTCACCTGCCAATGCTATGTAGACAGTGAGTAGAGTGTAGAAGTGATAAGTGTGGGTCCTGCAGACAGCATGGGTTCTTATCATGACTTTGCCACTTATGAAATCTGTGTCTTTGAGGAAGTTGCTTAGTTTCCCTGTGTCTTGGCTTCCTTATCTGTAAAATGGGATTATTAATAATCCCCACTATCTATCTAAAGCAGGTAGAACAGTACTTGACATACAGTAATAGCTCAATAAATAAATAATTATGATGGTGATGATTATCATCATCATTATTGTTAGGACCTTAGCAGAAGAGCTCTGATTTCATTTTGGTAGGGGCATAAGCTGAAGAGCTCTTAATTTTCTAGACAATATCTCATTTCCAAGCCCCTTGCTGTTCATATTATTGAGAAAGTTAACTTTCTAATCTTAGCACTCTTCATGGCTATTTTATACTGATGTTAGTCAGGGCCAGGATGAGTTCCCTTAGCTTCCTGACTCTGCTTGTGCAATCAGTGTGTCTTTTTTTTTTTTTTAAATATTTTATTGTACTTCAGGTGAAGGCTTACAGAACAGATAGTTTCTCATGTAACAGTAACACACA
>NW_004444162.1:2070617-2090148 GCF_000243295.1 Trichechus manatus latirostris
GTAGCTGTATAGTAGGTTCTGAAGTCAGGTAGTGTGAGTCCTCCAACTTTATTCTTCTTCTTCAGTAGTGCTTTACTTATTCAGGGCTTCTTCCAATCAGTGTGTCTTCTACTGTTCAGTTTTTAATTATCCAGTCCTTCCCTATCAACATGTCTTAGTTAAAATTAAGATTATTACAGAGTAGATATTGGATTAATTAGTATTATCTCTAGGTTATAAAATATGTCAATTAATTTATCTTTAGCTGAGACATTTTCCTATCTTGAAATCTATGAATATTTTTTAAAGTCACATTATTTGAATAGATATTGATACAATTTTGTATAGTATTGATTTTGAATGAAAAAAATTCTTTTGCCACTGCTATATTCAGTTTATGTAAAAAATTTAGAAATCCAATTATAGCCTAGATGAGACAGTGGGTTATTTTATTTTATTTTGATAAAGCCTTTATCTGCTGCAGTGAGCAATTTCAAATATTCTGGAAAAGGAAAGGGAGTTGACTGTCTTAGCTGAGAGAACAGAATTCTGTCCTCTGTGGGCTTTTAAAGTGCAAGTCAGTCACCATAGAGACAAAGCTGCCTATTGTTATCATGCAAGTAAATGTTGTGTTTGATACATAACACTTTTTAAAATCCGTAAGACTTCTGAAGATTCTCTTCCAAAGTTATGTTTGCAGGGTCTGTTTACATAGTAGGCACACAGGACTTCTTGATGTTTTCTGATAATGCAAGCCAAAAACCAGTTAGATACAATCTGTGCTTGTTTTAGACTTGTTGAAAATTGTTCGTGAAAGAAAGTATGAGGAACTTACAGATTTAAAAGGAGAAGGAGAAACAGCAGCAGCAGCATACCAGGATCACATGTTTTCCCCAAGCATTTGACTACATTGTGTGAAAAAAGAAATTTTAGGTGATAGCTAACCTAGAAGACTAACTTTACAACTAAAACTTCATGCTTGTGAACAAGTTCTTTTTTTTTTTTTTTTTTGGCAAATGTATAGAGAGTAATTGTTCTAGAACATTATCAGGAAAAATAGAAAAGTTCTGAGTGCCTAGTTGGTGAATGGGCCCTGAAAACATAGCTTGAGGGAGGGAATCTATGAGTATCTTTAATAATAGGTTTAGAAAAGTGTTATGTACTCAATGTCACTGAATTGTACATGTGAAGAAAGTTGAAGTGGCAAATGTTTTGTTACACATATTTACCACAATTAAAAAAAAAAGTGTTATGTGTTGATGTAACTTTTACTTTGGAGTACATGCAAATTTACTTCTGTTTCTTGTTACTGTTCTACAAATATAAAAAGACTTTAAAGATTGCATTTTCATATTTGATTCAGAAAACAATACTAAAAATAAAAGGGAAAAAAATTCTGTGGGGTAGGCAAAAGACCTATAGTCTAAGGATAGGATAGATAATATATAGGAGAATTAAGCAAGAGGAAAAGTAATGCTTAAACAGTAGTATGGGTAAAATAAAACAGGATGCATGTTACATTTGTAAAATAAAAGATTTTGTTAGTTGACATGCGATGATAATATTTTATATTTCTTATGATGCCATTATTTTTATCATTAAAATAGTCTAGTAAAGCATATAGTTAGGCTATTAATGTTTGAGAACTGAAATATACATTTTTTTCTCTTCAAATAAATGCCACTCTTTTACGCTGCACTGGTAAACCCACACTACCACCATTTCTGTTTACTTCTAATGCAGCATAGTATAAATAAAGGTTAAGAGCTGGGCTCTGCGCTCAGATGGTCTGGGGTTGAACCACGATTCTACCCTTTATTAGCTGAATATCTGTGGGCAATTTACTTACCCTTTTTACATCTTGGTTTTCTCATTTGTACTTACGCCTTATTGTACTTATAAATGTTTAATAAGGAGCCCTAGTGACGCAGTGGTTAAGTGATCGGCTGCTAACGGAAAAGGTTGGCAGTTCAAACCCACCAGCAGCTCTGTGGGAGAAAGATGAGGCAATCTGCTTCCATAAAGATTTACAGCCTTGGAAGCCCTGTGGGGCAGTTCTACTCTGTTCTATAGAGTTGCTATGAGTTGGAATCGGCTCAACAGCAAGGGGTATGTATTAGCACACAGGAAGAATAAATTTTAGTAATTATTTCAAATTTGGCATTTTGCGCCTTATTTCAGATTACCATTGTCATGTCAATAGATTGTTTTTCTTTCATTGCTGTTATTTTTAGGATGTTATGTATCCTTGAGTGTAATTTTATTAAATCTTGGTATCAAAATAGTTTTCAAAGGAATGCCTCATTAATTTTTATCATTGGGGAGTGGGAAAATAATAGCTATACAAAACTGTGTCAGGGGGACCACTTTTTAGGAATGCATTTATATTGAGTATCAAACAATAAATTTAAGAAAACATAGCCATTGTATTTCAAGAAATTCATCCATCCAAGAAATATTTCTGGAGCACCTTCTGTATGCAAGTACTATTCTCAGTGTTGGGGATACAGTGGAGAACAGAGCCCCGCTCTCATTGAGCTTACCCTTAGGGGATGCAGAGAGAGGGTAGGGTGTAAACCACATATGATTTTTATAGTTAAATTATAAAAATATCCTTCACAGTCAGATATAATTACTTGTGCTCAAGAAGTGGAAATGATGATAAAGCAGTTAGCAGCCCAACTGGAACAACTAAAAATGACTGTTAAATCAAAGACTGCTGTCCCAACATCACAAGTCTTTGTAAGTATTTGTCATCAACTTTGGCCTTGTTTAAGGGTGAACGTACTTTTTGAGTCCTATAAATTAGATCAGAAGGCATTACAATTATATTTAATTACTAAAAATATAACATTAATTTTATATATGTTGATCCTGCCCTTTATGGTTATTTTGTAGTAATATTATAAGTTGATGAGAGGATTTCCCTTTATAAGCAATTGCTACAAAAGGAAATGTGAATATATAGTCTGATAAACATAAATCAGTATTGGTTGTGGCAACAGAAATAATACAGAGTGCAGTGTTGAAAATGTGTTCATAGCAGCTTGTCAGAAATTTTATCCAGCAAGGAGGTGATGTAAATTGTCACCTTTCTGAAAAGACAAATAATAATCATCATTTACGAGGCCTGCCACTTATACTTTCTGATTATTTTCTGTACCATTTTGTTTGGAAGCGTGGCAGCCCCTACCTGGATGAACAGGTATAAAATGTACATGCAGTATTTTATAGAGCAATCATTCTTAATATTTCTTTTTGAAAACGAAGATATAAAAGGCTAAGTTGTTTTACTTGTATATGGAGTTTGTTTTTTGGTTTGTTCTATAAGCAGTGCCTTTAACATGAATAAAAGCATTCATCTTACTGATCCTAAAACCTTTAACTTGCAGATGACAAGACGTGCCCCAAGATCTTTCTCTAGACCTTCCAGGATCTTTTGAATCATAATTGGGCCAGAAAAATCTAATTATAATGAGTCCTATTTAACCTTTTAAAAAAGAGATGCTATTTTCCCCTTGGTTTTTTGAGGTAAAGCGTCCACAAATCTTTCTTAGGCGATCAAATGTGTTTGGCTTTTTTTGAGTACATTAACTTTATAACAAATATACCAAAATTTAATGCTTTGAAATAAAATAAACGTTTATTTTCTTATAATTTATGGGCCTAATTTCTATCTAGATTTTATGCTGTAACTTCATAAGACTTTCACTTGATTAAGGAAGAATTAATTTCTTTACAAATGACAATTTGTATTTATTTTCAAGAGTAGAACGATTTGTAATTTTATTAAATAGTTAAATTTTTAAACTTTTCTTCTCTTCCTCAGCCAATTTTCATTGCACTTTCCAATCTGTGGACTAGCTTTCAGGATGAAACTGTTTTGCTTAGTGTCCTCAGTAATTTAACCACTCACCTTGAGCCATTCCTGGGCACTCACGAACTACTCTTTCCTGAGAGAGTAATACAAGATCTTCTTGATGGAGTGACTGTGAAAACTGATGTGTGTAGAATGAAAGAACACATGGGTAATGGAAATTATCTATTATTTCCTCTTCTTTTAAGAATTACCTCTAGGATAAAGTCACTCTTTTGTTTTAAAATTTTAACATAATGTCTTTCTAATAAAGTATTACACATGATACTGTTCATTATAGCAAATGTGGAAAACAGAAAATATGTAAATTGAATATCTTACTATCCAGCAATGGCCATTGCTAATATTTCTGTTAACAATGAGTTTCTGTGCTGAGTGATTTTATTATTGATTTGTAGTAGAAAAGGATATTAATCCTTTGCTATATTTGTAGCAAAAAAAGCTTCGTTTCTTTGGAGTGCTATTTGCCATGTATCTACCTAAGATTCAGATTGATGATTTATAAATCAACAAATTTCTTCCGTATAAAATTAATTGAGCTAATTTTAGACCCTTTAAGAGATACATTGATTTTTATGGAAAGGCTAACTTAATCAATAAACTTCTTTGGTCTATTCTATCTTAGCTAAATGCAACTTAAAACCCGTAAGTTCCAAAATACAAGTTGGGACTTGAGTTATTTCCTAAAAAGAAAGTTTTTCTAGAAAATGAAATTAGATAATTTACTTGATCAACTCCTTTTACAAATTCTATTTTTGACAACAATGGAAAATAAAAATGTAGCAGTAATTTATTTTCTTAAATTATTAGAATACATAAAAAACTGAAAAATAAAACAGATTCAAAAGCATCTTTTCAGTTCAGGTTTTTACTGCTCAATGTCATTTCATAAGATAGCAATGCAAATATAAATGCAATTTGTATTTATATAGATTTATATACATTTATAAAAAACAAATTTGTATAAATTTCTGTTTATAGAAATTAAATATATATATTACTATATTTCAAAAAGATATTGAAAACATCTTTTTAATATAAATGAAATTAAAAAGTTAATGTAACTTTAACATTGGGTATTAAACCAAACCAGACTGACAAGACAGTTCACTTACAACTTTTTAGATTTAGCGGTGTCATTTTCCACCATGCATCAGAATTTTCTGTTCACTAGAACACTTTTTATTGTTACTGCTCCAGGGAATTGGGATACCTAATGCTCTTCTGAAATAATCTCATTTACATCTGTCACATCTCATCACTGTTTGAGGCTTTTGAGCAATCAGAAAAAAAGAGGGCAAATGTTTTCTCCAAATTATGCATTTACTTCTAGTTGTCACCACAAGGTCATTTGTGGGGTCTTCTGTTTAGATATAGAGCCTGGCAAGGAAGTCTACATGGGATTGTGAAAGCTGAGAACCTTGGGGAAACAATGTTTTATAAAGACTTATTTTTATTTGTGTCAAAAAATTTAGTCAATTTGCTTATCAAACATAAATAGGTAAATCAATCAACACTAGGAAGAAATTTTAAAAATGTAAAGAACAAAAACTGTATACCTTGCTATCAAAATCAAGTTATGAAGGGGCATTTCTTTAACTCTTAGTATTGAGAACATTCTCAACTATTCCAAGAAGCAATGGTCCTAGTGTATAAGCATCATTTCAAAATCTTTTCCACCTAGTGTATTATTAGGAGCGACACCATCCTGACTGAGGTTGATCTATCTCTGTCTTGTTCACTTAGCAGCCAGTCTCTTCTGTGTTTACTCTGTAGCAGCAGGAAGCGTCACATACTCTTTCTGAAGTGCCTTAGTCAGCTTTTCCCTCAGCAGCACAGCATGCCTTCCCTAAATGGCCTCTTCTCTCTGTTCTTCATTTTGGAGCAAACTTCTGCCTTGAGTTTGCTCCAGAAAGTTTTGTTACTTTGGAAATCACTGAGGTCATTGGTACTAGTTTGCTTGAGTAGCCTCCCCCCCAGTCCAATAAATCTGGTTTTGCAAGTGTCAGGTTTTTTTTGAGTAGAAGAAGTATGGAGCAATAAAAAGTTAAATGTTTATAATGAGCTACTACTACTTTGTAAAGGAAGTTTAACCTTCTTATTGATAAAAGCTTTTCTTGTCCTCTTTTTCCATTTTAGAAGATAAAGTACATTTGGCAGATTTCAGAAAACTAGAATGGCTTTTCCCAGAAACAACAGCAAATTTTGATAAACTGTTAATTCAGTATCGGGGATTTTGTGGTTACACATTTGCTACAACAGATGGTCTTCTCCTTCCAGGTATATAATTGGAAATAATATTGCTCCCCTCCTCCATTTTTTTTTTTAATATGAAATGCTGTCATTGTCACTCATTTATTCACTTTTTAAAACTTTATGAAATCAGATGGTGAACTGAAGAGGAGCTACAAAGATCCTGACAAAGTCTTGTTTTTGAGGTGCTCATGGTATTATCTGGGAGACTGACATAAACAAGAAATTACAATACAAATGACAAATGATGGAATGTGTATATTATGAAATACAGATGCTGCGGTGCTATAAAAGGAGGAATAATTCATAAGTCCAATGTAGGATTTCAGAAATGTTAGGGCAGCATTACTAAAATATACATAATCTTCCAAAGTAATTATTTGAAAGAGCAACATTAATTTGACTGATGTATTTATTGAAAATATTTTTATCACTTTATAGTTATATTCTATTAACATAGATTAGGATTTCTCTATAAATCCAATTCCTCTAAGGAAATGGCCAATATTTTATCAAGTAAAATTTCTCTGTAATGTATGTTTTACTAGAGCTTTCCCAAAACAGAGTAAATCAGAAAGTGAGAAGAAATAAATTATCTCAAAAGTGCTGTGTGAATTGGAAATAGCAAGAAGCCTGCTAGGTTTAGAATGAAAGCAGTTTGACAAGATTGTTTCTTATTTACCTTGCACCATTAAACTCTTTCCTTTTCTTATTTGTTTGTTATTTCTTTTTCTTTTATCATGTTGCAGTTGGGTGTTACTTTTTTTCACTACAAAAAAATATTGGGATTGTGTACATACAGAGCAGAGAACACACACGATGACTTTTGATGGCATTCAATTTTTTATAATGGACTAACAAAGGTTTACAGTAGGGGTCTGAGATAATAGTATTCTGAAGCCCAGTGGGTGTCACCAATGTACTAGGGAGAAAACAACCAAGAGCCATGTAGAAGTAAAAAGCAAGTGAATATAGATGGTTTCTTTCTTTTCTTTTGCCTTTTTTTCTTAGACACAATTAAAAGGTAAGGAAGTCATGCGAGAGACACATGCAGAAACATGGGTATGGGGGTGAACAATAGAGGTAGCATTATATGGTTGAAAAAGCAGTGGGCTAGGATTCAAGAGAGGCTTGTTTCTAGTCCCATTTGTACCATTAGTGAACTGGGTAACCTTCAGCAAGTCTCAGGCCTTTGCTGGACCTCAGTTTCCTAACCAAGAAAATGGGAAGGATCAATCAAGAGGTCTGTAAGTTCTCTTTCAGCCTCAAGAAACTGATTATAAGAAAGAGGGAAGAATAAGTGGAATCGCTTGTGGAGCTATGGGTTTCAGGCTAAATAAGCTAGTCATGACCACCTGCCAATGGGGACTGGGCAGCAGCAACCTGCATTACCTCAGAGGAATTCTGTAGGCTTTCCCTCTTTCCATTGGGGACTGCAAACCACATGGCTTAAATCCCAATGTGGCACTGTAGCTTACCAGTCAGGGTCCTGTTCAGATGATTTCATGACCTCATTGCTTCCTACACTTTCTTTTGTTCACTCCACTCCCGCTACACTGGCCTTCTTTCTGTTCTTGACCATCCAACGTCCACTTTCAACCCAGAGCCTTTGTATTTGCTATTCCCTCTACTTGGAAAGTTCTCCCCACAAACAGCTATATGCCTTGTTCCTTCACTTATTCAGCCCTCCCTTACCACCCTATTTAAAGGAGAGATCTCACCCTCCTTGCTTTTACTATGTGTTTGACCTCCTTTATTGTTATTATTATTTTTCATCACGCGGATCGCTTGCTGATCTGTAATGTTTTTGCTATCTGTTCCCACTGAAGTATAAGCTTCATGAAGGCAGGCACTTTGTTTCCTTCTATATCCTTGGTGACTAGAACAGTACCTGACACATGGTGGGTCAAAAACTATTTGTTGAATAAATGAAAGAATAAATTAATGAGACATTGCTGTTTTCTATATAATTCCCACAAACTGTGTGGATCAGATTTAATAATTCATATTTTATGTAGTATTTTTTACAGTGGGAAATATTTTTTAACCTGTAAATTTGCATGTTGGGAAAAAGTTTTTTTTTTTTTTATAGTTCTTACAGAATTAAGTTTAAAACAATCCTTATAGTAGTTAAATTTAAGATTTGAAAAATTTATCAGATGACTAAGCGGCTTCTTGTAAAAGATTTTTTAAATAGCTTGCATCTGGATAGTAAAGTATTTTTATATAAATGTATTTGAAAATCATATTTTAAAATAAAAATAAATATATAAGCAATTAATTTAGAATAAATTTCACATAAAATATAATTTAATACAATGTATAATTAAAAATTGCTAATTATATTTTAGCAAAACAAAAACATAAGGGATATATTAAAAATGGAGTGTATAGGTAATGGCTCTATGGGTGTATTGCAAACATAGAATCACTTTAATATTTCATAGCTAATTCAGTTTCTTTCCTTGATTTTCAGGAAATCCAGCAATTGGAATTTTGAAATATAAAGAAAAGTATTATACTTTCAATACCAGAGATGCTGCATATTCATTTGCAGAAAATCCTGAAAAATACATTGATTTGGTTAGAGAACAGGCCAAAAAAAATGCAGAATTAATTCAGCTACTAGAACTTCATCAGCAGTTTGAAACCCTTATTCCATATTCTCAGGTAAGCAGGGTTGATATTCTAAGAATTTATGACATTTAAAGTAGTTAATTAAAAAGTTATATTTTACTGTAGAATGGTTCTTAAGTCCAAGAAGAAATAAGGTCAGATGAAAGCCTTTATAGGTTATCGAAGGGGATCCACATCTGAAGACAGAAACTAAGGAATTCACAGCACATAATGAAAACAAGATACAGAGCCAAATGGATGAACTTATAGACTGGCACAATCTGAAAGAGAAGGCCTTCATTTAGTTAATTAATTGAAACTACAGTATTTCCTTATCTAAAGTTGCAGGAGCTCAGCACAGATACCATAGGTGATATCTTACTTATATCCAGAGTTGTAAAACAAGTTAACAGGTTTTGAAATAGTAGTAGTCTGAAAGGGCACAAAATGTATCTGAAGGTGCTTTTCTTTATATGTCTGTGCGTATTCATTAATTCATTCAACAAATATTTACTGAGCTACTTACATATGTACCAGGCACTGTTCTTGGCATAGGGGATTTAGTAGTGAACAAAACAGATAAAAATCCCTGCCTGCATGAAGCTCACATTCTAATGCTCTATATTCTTCGAAATTTCTTCCTCTTTGTCATTTTCACTGTTCATTTTTATATTGGTCTTTTTGTCTCTCCTCCTTCTCGTTCAGCGCCTCTCTTTTAAGCTCATGAAAATAAAAAGTTGAAACACCTGATTTAAAATGTTTATTGTTTGTTATTCATTTTAACTATGAAGCAGATGGTTTTGGTATGGCTGACTAGGTCAGCAGGGATCCAAGCAGTAACTGTAAGAGTACTGTTAGATTTGTGACAGGTACAGAAGGTAAAGCTGCACACTTGGCCAGGAAGATTGGAAACAAGCTAAGGACGAAGTGCTCTGAGGGGGGACGACTGTGCACTCAGGACCCTGGACAGCTCAGTTGTAGCTGTCTCAGATTGTGCTACCAGTGTGTTCATGAGAGACTCTGTCATTTTGGGTGAGGCCTTCTGGACTCTTCCTCTTGTGGAGAAAGATTACCTTTGTCTGTTTAGTATTCTTCTGTCTGTGAGCCAAATATTAGGCCTCTAATTTTTGGCTCAACTGAGAGGCAAATCTCAAATAAAAACACCAATAAACTCCAGTACATGAGGTGTTTCACTTACCCGTATTCCTGCTAGCACTTCCTGCAACCTGGAACTATAATTTTTGCCAATCTGATGAATGTAAAATGGTATCTCATTTTTTGTTTTATCTAATAATTGATATAATGGAGTCTATTGATAGGGTAATGTGGACAATCATAACATCTGCAAACATTGACAGTTTTTCCCAAACTTTATACCTTTTATTTCTTTTTCTTACTATATTGACAAGCAGTTCAGTGTTGAATAAAAGTGGTGAAAGTGGGCATCTTTCTCTTATTTCTTATCCCAAAGTGAATACTTTTGATATTTCATAATTAAGCATGGTGTTTGCTGTAATAATTCTGAGGGTTTTGTTTTATCAAGTTAAGGGTTTCCCCTCTATTCTTATTTGCTTAGAGTTTTTATATGAATGGTTTTAAAATTACATCAAATACTATTTCTGCATCTTTTGAGATGATTGTCTTTCACCCATTAATCTATTAGTGTGGTGAATTATATTAATTTATTTTTAAGATTAAGCCAATTCATTCCTAGCATCAATCCTACTAGATTCTGGTGTATTATCTTCTTCTTTTTTTCAAATACATTGTTGGATTCAGTTTGCTGATTTTTCTTCTGAATTTTTGCATCTATGTTTCTGAGTGAGATTGGCCTATGAATTTCCTTTCTTATACTGTCTTTATACAGTTTTGATGTCCAGGTCTATGTATTTTATAAATGAGTATGGAAGTGTTCCTTCTTTTTCTATTTTCTGAAAGAGTTTGTGTCAGATTAGAATTATATGGTAAAACATACCTGTAAAACTCTCTGGGCTTTTTTTTTTTTTCTTTTTTAATTGGAAAAATGTTAATTACTGATTCAACTACTCATTTTAACTTTATTCTCAAAAGTTGTTCACAGTATCCTTTCATTATTTGTTTAACCTCTATATTATATTATGTCCTTTTTAAAATTCCTGATATTGTTTATCTGAGCCTTCTCTCTTTTTCTTTCAATTAATCTTGCCAGAGATCTATTCTATTAGTCTTTTCCAAGAATCATCTTTTGGCTTTGATCCTGTCTATTTCATGTCTGCTTTCATTTTATATTCTATGTTCTTATATTTATTATTTCCCTTCCTAATCTGCTGAAAAAGACCTCTTTAAAGCGTTAAAAACAAAGATGTCACTTTAAGGACTAAAGTGTGCCCGACCCAAGCCGTGGTATTTTCAATCGTCTCATATGCATGTGAAAGCTGGATAATGAATAAGGAAGACTGAAGAAGAATTGATGCCTTTGAATTATGGTGTTGGAGATGAATATTGACTATAATATGGGCTGCCAGAAGAACAAACAAGTCTGTCTTGGAAGAAGTACAACAAGAGTGCTCCCTGGAAGTGAGGATGGCAAGACTTCGTCTTACATACTTCGGACATGTTACCAGAAGGGATCAGTCCCTGGAGAAGGACATTATGCTTGGTAAAGTAGACGGTCTGCAAAAAAGAGGAAGACCATCAGTGAGATGGATTGACACAGTGGCTGCAACAATGGGCTCAAATATAGCAATGATTGTAAGGATGGCGCAGGACTGGGCAGTGGTTTGTTCTGTTGTACGTAGGGTCACTATGAGTTGGATATGACTTGACAGCACCTAATAACAACAGTTTATTTTATTTTGCTATTTGTTTCCTAAGTTGTAAAGCTGGATACTTAGCTTATTATTTTTTAGCCTTTTATTTCTTATTTAAGGCAATAATTTCCTTTTTGTATACATGAGCTGTATTTCACATACTTTTGAACATAGTTATTACATCATTGTTCAGTTCTAAGTATTTTCTAATTCCTTTCAGGATTTCTTTTTTAAAGTATGGATTATTTAAACGTGTGTTTATTAGTTTTCTCACAAAGGAGATTTTCCATTTTGTAATGCAAATTAATTATTACTGATATAGAATTTTATTACCTTATGGTAGAATCTTTAACTTCAGCTTTCATGTGACTTTGAAAATGTACTTTCTTAAAAGTGTGTGTATACCTATAAATAGATAGATATAGATATATAAGATTTTGGAGGTATAACATGGCTGGTCATCACAAAAAGCCTCAGTGTTATTTCTGTCCAAAGATTTGTTATGTTCACTTTTCAGATTACCACCAAATTTATTTTCCCAAGACACTGGTTCTCAAACTTGTTCAAGTTGTAGAGCCCCTGGAAATTGTAGTTCTTTTTGAAGAGCACCATGAATGTTGTTATATTAAGCTTAATATAATATATATAATTTTATGCTCAGTTAGATACTGTGTTATTCTAAATTGAAATTTAGAAAAAAATATAGCAGAAGCCAACAATTAAAAAAAATTATGAGAGAAAATTTACAACAGAAGAAATTATAATTAATTTTCTGCAAACTGGAAAAATGCCATTCACCATTTTACTCCGAGTTTAAAAATACTCAGTGCATTATCTATAAGATGAAAATCCAAAGTCCTTGGCTTGGCATTCAAGACCCACTGTCTTTAATCTTGTTTTTTCTGATTAATTTTATTCATGACCTCTCAGTGTCAGAAAAACCATGAGTTATATACTGGCCTCAAACCTGATCTACCACCTTTGCTTAGCCTGGTCTCCTACTTTAAAAAGATAGTTAAAAAAGAATTCTCTTACAGATGTAAAAATTAATGTGTGTTTAAGATTATATTCTATCCATTAATTAATGAGGGAACCAGGCAGATGTCATAACCTGTTCAAAAGAGAATCCTAAGAACAGATACATATATAGATCATGAATATTGAAATGAGCATGCAAATGGAAGCTACACTGATATTTCCACAGACAGAAAGGGAAGTGAACCTCTACAGGCAGGACAGAATTCTTGTCCATAGACAAGAATTACTTTACCTCGCTTTCACTTATTTAGAGCTTCCAGTGTTGTAAGATTGCTCAAAGACAATGAAAGACTAGAATCAGATAACTGGCAACGGTGTGGTATGTATAGACAGTGCGTAGTCTTCCACTGAATGACTGTTTTTCCCTCCGTACGTAGTCTTGTTTTTCCCTTTCTTTCTGCCTATTTAATTTCCATCTGTTCTCCAGTGACCTGCAATGCCGATGGAAATGAGTTTCCTCCCTTTATATTTCATAAAGTCTTTATTGTCTTATTACTTATTTGCCATTTACTTATATAGTATTGTTAATTATTCTTCAGCATGCTTTTATTTACCTAACTGTATCATAAGATCATTTTGAAGGCAGAAATTTTATCTTATGTTAAATCATAGGCACTTAGTGATTATCTGTTGCTTGATTTGGAGAAAGAAGTTAATCTCTTCTCCTTCCCCTTCACTGAGTTTCTTAAACCTCTACCACCCCCTCTGACAACTTCCTTAGGCACAATCATATCTTGGTTTAGCCTGGAATTACAGAAGACCTAGTATTTGAATGGTGAGCTTCTGGGTATCTCAGTAGAAAACCAACATATTCTTCTACAGAAACCTTGAATGATAATCTGCTATGTATGACTCGATGGCAACGGGTTTGATTTTTTTTTTTTTAATGTATGCATAGTTCTAGTTCAATGTCCTAATGTGGTTTTAATCCTTTAAACAGATGTGATTTATAGCTAATATTTAATAACTTTTAAATTTCTATGCATTTTCAATTCACTTATGCTACCAATTCTGGAAATTATGGAGGAGAATTTAATTTGGGAATGAACGATGCTAGATTATACCCTTCTAGAATATACATCCTACATCCTACATTCAGTTCACAAAATCAGGTACAAAGCCTTACTGCTCGGAAAAACAAATAAGTCTAGCTCACTAGTTATGAGCTTATTTTCTCTGCTGTTATTTACAAGTGTACTCTGTGTTAAAAAATTATTGTTTTTCTAATCTTTTGTCAGTTTTACCTACATTTTTTAGTTGTCTGTAAATAATGCTTTTTTTTCACAAATACTAATAACTGCATTCTATTTCTTTAGATGAAAGATGTTGACAAACATTATATAAAACCAATTACAAAGTGGGAAAGTAGCACACAGACAGATACACACATATTGCCACCAACTATTGTGAGATCATATGAATGGAATGAATGGGAATTAAGAAGAAAAGCTATACAATTGGTTTGTAACAATATTTTCTGGAATTATTTTTAGGTTGGAGAATTTTAATATGTTCTTACAGAGTTGGTAAATTGATATATAAAATAATGAGTTCTACGAAGTTTTTTGCTAACATAAAATCAATTAACATAATTTATCATTTGCCAGCTTTTTGTTGCAGCACTGTCCTCTAAGAACAGATAAAAAATACAGAAGCATGGGTTGTTGTCGTATGCTGTCAAGTTGATTCTAACTCATCACAACCTGTATGACAGAGCAGAACTGCCCTATAGGGTTTCCTAGGCTGTAATCTTTACGGGAGTAGATCACCAGGTCTTTTCTCTTAGGGAGCTACTCTTGGGTTTAAACCACTGACCTTTCTGTTAGCAGCTGAGTGCTTAAGCATTGTGCCACCAGAGCTCCTCACCACAGGACTACTCTCAAATTATACAAGCCAGTAACTAGTAACTATATTTATATATATTCAAACTAGTTTTAAAACTTGGAGCTAGTATTTAAAGCACCCCCAACAGCCTCTAATCCTTTAGAGTATACCCTTCTCTCTTTGGACCTTTTTTTAAGAAACAGAATGTTACCCCTGTTGTATCACAGATACTATCCCCTTCTTATTGTCAACATAGTCTCTCCAGACACGGGGCTCCCTCATCCTTCTGATTCTCAGTCACCGTAATCATAATAGGTGCCTACTATTAAAGCCTATCTTTGAAACTCTCATCCCTACTCAACTCAGTAGAATTCCCCCAACTCACCCCTTTTTATAATATCTTTTATTTTAAGCAATGTTTATAGTATGAATGAAATAAACTTTTATGTCTGCTGCCTTTTCTTAGAATATTTTATCTTTAATTGAAACCAGTTATGGAAATAAATGATTACTACTCAAATGAGAACAGAGCCTTTTATTTAGAGCTTGCTGTATAGCAAGGGACTCAGTTACCATCACTTGTGTTTGGCAGAGACTCAAAGGCAGACAAGGGAGTGGGAAAGCTTTATAGGGAAAAAAATAAAAAGAAAAAGGCTTCAGATGTGCTCTGATTGGAGATTGTTGGTATGGGAAAGCTAGAGGAGGGCTAACTAGAGGAGGACTAACTAGCATCTTATGGGATTGGTTTGGGGAACATATTTGGCTTTTTCTGATGGATCCAGAGTTGGAAATAGGGGAGAGGGACACAAATAGGGAAGCTGGTAGTCATTGACCAAGTCTGGGCTGACTGCTGCAGAGGTTGTGGGTCAGAACTCTATTGTTATATATGGTTTAACCATTGTCCATTTGCATATACAGTCTCTCATAGGCCTCTCTCTAACAACAGTATTTCCCTTGCCATCCTTTCTGGTGGTAGCCTTTCAGTCCTCTGGTTTTCTGGGATGAGGAAGGAAGTATTACATCCCGATACATCTTCCAGATCCCTGTTCCATAAGTATTCCCATTAGCCACTTCTGCCATTCATGAACCCCCTTCCCCCATTCCTTTCTATTATCTTCTAAGTTCACTTGAGTTCATCAGACATTTATTGGGTGATAGATATAGATATTCTACTACTGGTTCTTCAGAGGCTAATAGTTTAGCAAGTGATACTGATACACTAAAAATTTTAGTACCTTTTGGTAGGTGGTATAACAGAAGCAAATACAACTATTATTCAAATTTACGCACCAAGCACTAAGGCCAAAGATGAAAAAAATTGAAGATTTTAATCACCTTCTGGAGTCTGAAATTGATCGAACATGCAATCAGGATGCATTGATAATTACTGGTGATAGGAATGCGAAAGTTAGAAACAAAGAAGAAGGATCAGTAGTTGGAAAATATGGCCTTGGTGATAGAAAGGATGCCAGAGATTGTATGATAGAATTTTGCAAGATCAATGACTTCTTCATTGCAAATACTTTTTTTGAACAACATAAACAGCGACTATACACATGGACCTCACCTGATGGAATACACAGGAATCAAATCAACTACATGTGGGGAAAGAGATGATGGAGAAGCTCAATATCATCAGTCAGAACAAGGCCAGGGGCCAACTGCAGAACAGACCATCAATTGCTCATATGCAAGTTCAAGTTGAAGCTGAAGAAAATTAGGACAAGTCCACGAGGGCCAAAGTACAACCTTGAGTATATCCCACCTGAATTTAGAGACCGTCTCAAGAATAGATTTGATGCTTGAACACTAATGACTGAAGACCAGATGAGCTGTGGAATGACATCAAGGACATCATACATGAAAGCAGGAGGTCATTAAAAAGACATGAAGAAAGAAAAGACCCAAATGGATGTCAGAAGAGACTCTGAAAATTGCTCTTAAATGTCAAGTAGCTAAAACCACCAGAAGAAATGATGAAGTAAAAGAGCTGATTTCAAAGGGAGGCTAGAGAAGACAAAGTAAAGTATTATAAAGATATGTGCAAAGACGTGGAGTTAGAAAACCAAAAGGGAAGAATATGCTCAGCATATCCTTGGTGAAAAACAAGACTCTAGGAGTTGACAGAATACCAATCGAGATGTTTCAACAAACGGATGCAGCCCTGGAAGTGCTCACTCATCTATGCCAAGAAATTTGGAAGACAGCTACCTGGCCAACCAACTGGAATAGATCCATATTTATGCCTATTCCAAAGAAAGGTGACTCAACTGAATGTGGAAATTATCGAACAATATCATTAATATCACATGCAAGTAAAATTTTGCTGAAGATCTTTCAAAAACAGTTGCAGCAGTACACTGACAGGGAACCACCAGAAATTCAAGCCAAATTCAGAAGAGGATGTGGAACCAGGGGTATCATTGTTAATATCAGATGGATCCTGGCTGAAAGCAGAGAATACAAGAAAGATGTTTACCTGTGTTTTATTGACTATGCAAAGGCATTCGACTGTGTGGATCATAACAAATTATGGATAACATTTCAAAGAATGGGAATTCCAGAACAATTATGCTTATAAGGAACCTGTACATAGATCAAGAGGCGGTCATTCGAACAGAACAAGGGATACTGCGTGGTTTAAGTCAGGAAAGATGTGTGTCAGGGTTGTATCCTTTCACCATGCTTATTTAATCTGTATGCTGAGCAAATAATCCAAGAAGCTGGACTATATGAAGAAGAATGGGGCATCAGGATTGGAAGAAGACTCATTAACAACCTGCGATATCTAGATGACACAACCTTGCTTGCTGAAAATGAAGAGGACTTGAAGCACTTACTGATGAAAATCAAAGACCACACCCTTCAGTATGGATTATACCTCAACATAAAACAAAAATCCTCCCAACTGGACCAATAAGCAACATCATGATAAATGGAGAAAAAATTGAAGTTGTCAAGGATTTCATTTTACTTGGATCCATAATCAACACCTATGGAAGCAGCAGTCAGGAAATCAAATGATGCATTGCAATGGACAAATCTGCTGCAAAAGATCTCTTTAACGTATTAAAAAGCAAAGATGTCACCTAGAATACTAAGGTGTGCCTGGCCCAAGCCATGGTGTTTTCAATCACCTCATATCATATGTATGTGAAAGCTGGACAATGAATAAGAAAGAGGGAAGAATTGATGCCTTTGAATTGTGGTGTTGGTGAAGAATATTGAATATACCATGGACTGCTAAAAGAACGAACAAATCTGTATTGGAAGAAGTACAGCCAGAATGCTCCTTAGAAGCAAGGATGGTGAGACTATGTCTCACATACTTTGGACATGTTATCAGGAGGGATCAGTCTCTAGAGAAGGACATCATGCTTGGTAAGGTAGAGCATCAGTGAAAAAGAGGAAGACCCTCAACAAGATGGATTGACACAGTGGCTGCAACAATGGGCTCAAGAATAACAACGATTGTGAAGACGGAGCAAGACCAGGCAGTGTTTCGTTCCATTGTACATAGGGTCGCTATAAGTTGGAACAGACTTGAAGGCACCTAACCACAACAGCATAACAGAAGTGAAATCAAAATTCTACTAAATTGACTTGGGTGACATTTTAAGTTGGTCTTGAGATACAAACAGGCAAAGGAGAAGAGTGGCTGATGGCTGGATAGAAGAGGTAGCAGCATAGATGTGGACTGGAAATGTTAAAAGAATAGGATATTCAGTGGGGATGAACTTCATACTGAGTGAAACCCTCTCTTCCCATTCTATAACCTCCACTTCATTTTAATCCCTACCTTAGACCTAATAATCCCCTTGAATTACATCATACTGAATGCCTGCTCCCCAAATATCACCACCACACCCTGTTCATAAAACAGAGCTGAGTTTCTTACTTAAGGGAAAACACCACCTCAACAGATCTTTGGCAGTGCCTCAGAGGAGGAAAGGCAGGGTGGAATTTATTGAGAATTTGTAGTTTGATTTAAGGCAGGTCTTTTAATGCTGGGAGTGGGGGTGAAGCGGTGACTTGAATAGAATTGGGTAAGGATCATGAAAAAACAATCCTGGAATGGTGGAAATAGCAAGGTGAAGATGCTGAGGCAAAGAATTCAAAGAATCTTAGTTGTGAACTGTGTGTTGATGCTTCCTATTGAAGAGTTGATGAGTCTTTCAGATATTATTGGGTGAATCAAGGTATTTGCCTGCGCAAGAGTATCCTAAAATAGTAAAGTTAAGCTAATTAAGACAGCAGAATAGTAAAGTCATATTAATGCAGACAGTAAAGCATGTGAGGGATGTAGTTTCAGTCCTCAATCACCTGAAATATCTCAAACTCTGAAATGCTTCCTCTAATTCCAGGTCTCTCCTTTGATCACATGCTTTAACTCGTTCTGAGTTTTTTCTTGGCCTTCATCATATCCTTAGCAACTCCCTATTCTCCTTTTTATAAGCCCGCTTCACTACTCAGCCTGAGTGATCTGTCTCAATCTCATGTTTACTAGTAATCCATAAAGAGAATAAGCAAAATGTAGAAGGTAAAAATATCAGAGCTTTTTATTTTAAAAATCTGGGATGAAGTCCATTCTTTAAAAAACAATGTAAATCTTAAATTTTTGTCTTAAAAAAAATAAATACAGTAAGATGAAAGAAGCCAGGTTGTATGAATCTCAAAGTATAATACTGAAGGAAATAGAAGATTATATTTGAAGTTAATTGTAACTTCAAATCTGCATGCAACATTTTACGTATATTTTCCTACTTCTAGGTAAAGGCTATTTAATTTTCCATTATGTCTAGAAGTTTCTAGTGTTCTTCTTTTTCCCATGTGTTATATGTTAGCATATGTTATACGGTAAGTTGGAGGACTAATTTCTTTTTTTTTTTTAATTGTACTTTAGGTGAAGGTTTACAGAACAAATAGTTTCTCATTATACAGTCAGTATGCATTTTGTTTTATGACATTGGTTAACAACCCCACAACATGTCAACATTCTCCCTTCTCGACCTTGGAGGTCCTTTTTTCTTTTTTGGTGAAAAGATACATAGCCAGAGATACACCATTTCAAAAATTTCTACATGTACAATTCAGTGACATTGATTACATTCTTCCAGTTGTGCTGCTATTCTCACTATCCTTTTCCAAATTATTC
>NW_004444162.1:2090248-2104587 GCF_000243295.1 Trichechus manatus latirostris
TGATCTCACATAGATAATTCTTTTTTTTTCTGTACTTTAGATGAAGGTTTACAAAATAGTTTCTCATTAAACAGTACAAATTTTGCCCTATGACAATGGTTAACAACCCCACGACATGTCAACACTGTCCTTTCTCAACCTTGGGTTCCCTATCACCAGCTTTCCTGTCCCCTCCTGCCTTCTAGTCCTTGTATAGGACTAATTTCTTTATGGATTAATTAGGCAGATATTAACAGGTACTTAATAATATTTTCTATTATTTGTGCTTTGAGGAAATGTTAATTCCTGTGTATTTTCTTTCTACTTAGGCCAATTTGCGTCAGAAAGTTACTCATTCAGTGCAAACTGATCTTAGTCACATGAGGAGAGAAAATTTTTCACAGGTGTACTCTTCAAAGGATGCTAGCACCCAGTCCAAGAGGGAAAGCAGCACCTGCGTGCCTAGGCCCCAGATTTACATAGCTGGTCTCCGCGGGGGAAAGACCAAAACCACCCATGGAGTCAAGGTGAACTTAACTAGAGCTGTTGATGAAACCTAGTTAGGGACAGCATTTTTTAAGTAGATGCTACCCAATTATGAATAATGGCACATAGTTAAATTTTATGCACCTGGCACATTCCATTAGTTGTGTGAATGTTTATTGGGTTCTCATTCATGTTCATTGTCCAACTGCTACAAAAATTAAACAGCTGTTTTTCTGTAACACATTTTTCATTCCATTAAAATTGAAAGGTAAAACTGTTCATTTGTCTTTATTTGTTAGAAAAACTTTGCCATCATTAAGATTGAAATTATGATGTTATTTAGATATTAATATATTTTAAGATTATTATTACTGGAATAGAAGACTATTTATTTCTAAAATCATATTTAATGTTAAACATTAAAATTTTTAGCCTGGTAAACATTTTCAGCTTTATTAGCTATTAAATGTCAACATATATTCAATTGATATAAAATACAGTCTTTCTAACTTGGGATAATTAGAGCAGATTTCTAAACGATGTTTTTAAAAATCTGGAAATTTTACATAAAAATCTGGATTTCTGGACTCTCAGAAAAGGTCAGAATATCTGGCAATACGTGGTTATCATTCCTGCAAGTAGTAGCTGTGCCCTTTAACAGGGTAGGTGCTTCCAATTCTCCAGTCTAATACTTGCAGGCCTCCCACTTCATACTTTTGCCTTATATGCATGACCTGTTTCTTAGTTATCCAGTGCTACTATAACAAAAATACCACAAATGGATGGGTTTAACAAACATAAATTTATTCTCTCACAGTTTAGGAGGCTAGAAGTCTGAATTCAGGGCACCAGCTCTAGGGGAAGGCCTTTGTCTGTCGGCTCTGCGGGTAAGGTCCTTGTCATCAGTCTTCCCTTGGGTCTAGGAGTTTCTCAGCACAGGGACTCCAGGTCCAAAGGATGCCTTCTGCTCATGGCTCTTCTTTCTTGGTGGTATGAGGTCCCTCTCCTGTCTGCTAACTTCTCTCTTTTATATCTCAAAAGAGGTTGACTCAAGATGCAACCTAATCCTGTAGATTGTGTCCTTCCTTATTAACATAACTGGCTCTAATCTTGCCTCATTAACATCATAGAGGTTAGGATTTACAACACATAGGATAATTACATCAGATCACAAAATGGAGGACAACCACACAATATTGGGAATCATGGCCTAGTCAAGTTGAAACACATTTCTGGGGGACACAATTCAATCCATAGCAACCCCATAGGCAGTTGTGTTTGGGGCCCCTGTATTATTGTTATTGTTGGTTGCTGTAGAGTTGATTGCAACTCATGGTGACCCAGTGTGTGCAGAGTAGAACTGCTTCATAGGGTTTTCAAGGCTGTAAGCTGTTGGAAGCAGACAGCCAGGCCTGTCTTCTGAGGTGCCTCTGGGTGGGTTCAAACTGCCAACTTTTCGGCTACTAGTTGAGCGATTAACTGTTTTCACCACTTTGGGTCCCTGTGTTAAAGCATGTGAATTACTGACAGTTCTGTTTTAGAGCTGTAGTTTTATTACTTTTGTGCTTAATTCTAATACCAACTCATTGATAATAAAGGCTCCCAGATGGAGGGCCTGTTAAACCTGCTTTAATAGCTAGAGGATCATTTCTATTTAACACATTTTTTTTCTGTACAAGTGACTTTTACTAATGTGTTTGTATAATTTGTTTTCTATGTCAGTTAAATGTTATTTGTAATATGGATATGCTTTGAAATCCATTTTCCATCAATACTTTAAAGATAAACTTCAAACAGACCTACTTCTAAGTTTTCATGACTTTCACTCCATTTAAAAATGGAGCCCTGATGGCATAGTGGTTAAGCGCTCGGCTGCTAACCAAAAGGTTGGTAATTTGAATCTACCAGCTGCTCCTTGGACACCCATGGGGCAGTTCTACTCTGTCCGGTAGGGTTGCTATGAGTTGGAATCAACTCAACGGCAATGGATTTCAGGTTTAGTTTAAAAATGATGTTAAAGATAGGCTGGCTGGCTGTTAAGGCAAGGCCTGAGGGTATCTGTACCTGAAGGAGGTGGGGCGGTTATAGCTAATCCTAAACTGTACTTTCAGAAATTTGATTTTTTCCATTCAGTCAACCCTCATTTGGTTCTGCAAGATTCCTAACCACAGAAAAGAATGGCTGGTAAGCCACAATTTGGAGTTACCAAGTTAGGGCTACAAGTAAAATTGCCAACTGAAAAAAAGTACCAAATTTGAAAAGCCAAACTTAATATCAGAAAGTTGCATGGTAAGTACAACAGAATCAGGATAAAGGGAGCTAGACCAGATGGTAAGTTCATCTTCTCCTGGGACCTCCGCAGTGCCTCAAACCCCATCAGTCTCTAAAGAGTTCTAACCACATACTGGGTTCAGTGTCTGAAGGTCACCCCCATTTCAGCAGGTAATAGACTGAACTCATTTTCTCTGTCAAACCTGTTTTTTCCTTCTGTATTTGCTTTCATTATTACTCATGTTTAACTCTCCTAGTCCCGACTCAATTTTACATTATCTCCCTGTATTTTTTATTTTCTCAGTTATAAAATGTAACAGTTCTTCTGGCTGTCTTTAGTAATATTTAAACAAATAATTTCTTTTATAAGGATCAGTACAAAGCTGGTTCTTATGAGGTGGAGGTTAAAGATGTTTCAAATGTCTAACTTTTCCAAGCTACTGTACCACTCCATCATTTCTAACACCAGCTACTCCCTCTCACCTCAGAACTTTCCCTCGTCTTTGGGTTCCCTACCTAATTTGCTGCAACGTCTCACAGAACTCATGGACCATATAAATGAAATGGCTCACTAGGTTTTGGAGGCTGGCAAGTCCCAAATTCGTGGGTCAAGCGTAGACTTCTCTCTGGCCCTCAGTCTCTACCCAAAGGCACTCAGCTTTCTCGCTCTGTGGGCCAAGAAGCCCGCTGCACCGTCTCCTGCAGGTCTCTCCTTCTTTGGTGGTGGTGGCTCTCCCCTTTGCTCTGGAATTGGCTTTCTTTTAAGGCAAAACTGATCAGTCGCCTTGGTAGGCCACAATTACCCTATCACACAATCACCTGGGTGGGAGTTACAAGACCATGGCAATAGAGGCCACACACAAAAGTAGTTAATCCACCACATATTACACCATAGAAAGAATTGGGTTAAAATAGCACTACAGCATGGATGGAGCTTGAAGACATTATGCTGAGTGAAATAAGTCAATCACAAAAGGACAAATATTGTATGACCTCACTTATATAAAAAGACAAGAACAGGCAAATGTTTAGAGACCAAAGTTTATCAGTGGTTACCAGGGGTGGGAGGGAGGGGAAAAGGAAGGGTAATTGCTTATGTAGCACTGAGTTTCAGTTTACAGTGATGGAAAAATCACATTAAGGGTCGGGTGGCACAGCTGAATAATGTAATTGCTGCCAGTAAGTCGTACACCTGTAAAAAGTTGAATAGGCAAAAAAATAGAAACAACCTAGCAAATTGGTTTTGAATGTTTTTCTTAATAGCAGAATAATAATTTGCATAAACTATCACAGAAACAATTATTTTAGGTGTATTTGTCCACATGTTCTTTACAACTAAGAGTTTATTGTACTTTAATTCTTACCACATGTAATAATCTATTATATAGCTCCTATGTTGAATTTAAGTGTAACCACCTTAAGCCTTTTGGTATTTGCTTCCTGCCCAGCCTGTTATTTAAGCAAGTTCATACTTTTACTTACTTCCTTACCAATAGGTATAGTACCCAGCTTTCTTTTATACAACTTATCGAAACTAGAGTGGCTTTCATTACTGAGCAGAGAGATATGTGAGCAGGATACAGAGGCAAATATTGCAGCTTGATCGTGACAATGAAGACAAAAAGTAGGATCTCAAATGGTAATAGAAATAGTTGCTTGAAGCACTGTAAGGTGAAATTATCAGGTAAATGACATTGCCGCTTGCATGATGGGAGATTGCTGCTTCTTGGTTTAAATAGGGTTCTTTAGAAATCTAGGCATACATAAAATACTTTAAATATTTTTTCTCCAAGACTTAGAATAATTCAGAGTGAGAAAGTAAAAAATAGCTTGATTAAGAATGCAAATATCTGCTTGCCCATTCATCAGGCTGGAATAACAAACACAGATAAAGCCAGCTGCAAAGTTAACAGGAAATATTTCTCCCATGGACATGCTGTAGCTATAAAATGTAACAACAACCCCCTTCTTTGAGTGATGATTTTCTAACTCACTGAAAAACTTTGTTCTCTGAAATCACAGACTGTCAGAAACTTTGCTGTTTGAACTTACGGCAGTAAGAATGAAACATCCTACTATTGCTTGTAGGATCTAAGTCACTTTGACACAGGGAAGCAGCCTTGATTTCCAAGCTACGTGCCAAACATCATTTTTAAGGGGTTCCTGTACACAACATTCCACATCTGTCATAACTTTGTAGTTTCTAGGAAACAAGATCCTGAATCCACTTCACAGTCCAGATTTGATGTTGACCTCTTTACACACAGCCCTGCTTTGAGTCTATCAAAAACTACTTTTTTAAAATTTCACCTAAACTCAGTTATCTTTTCCCAAAGTTCTGTAACTATCTTTTCCTTTATTTCCTGAGACACCACACAGTTCCTCTGGTGTGCAGTTTCATGCATTGCAACCTGGCTTTTCAGAATACAGGTTTATTCCTCATGGTCTTGGGCTGATTGGGCTAGGACACGAAGCATCCAAACCTGGTCAAAGTTAGTGCCAATGGAGTAGAAAGTCTTTGTTGGTAATGAAAATTTATAAGTAGGGTTCAGCAGCATATGTGAACCAGAAATGTTACTAAAACACCCTAACAGCATTTTACTCACCACCTTAATAGTGTTCAGTTTTTTTGTGGTGTGTGTGTATGTCTAATACTATTCTCCACCAGAAGGAACTATGGTTCCTTGAAGTATAGTTGATTCTATAACCTAAGGCAGAGAAAAATCAAGATTGGCCTGCAACTTATTGTTGTTGACAGAAATAAAAAATGCTTTAAATAGAAAATGGCTGGTGCAAGTTTAAAGAAAGAAGAAGACTTAAAAGGGCCATACTGGAACTATTTCAGCATTAAAAAGAGAATGTTGTTGTTAGGTGCCGTTGAGTCATTTCCAACTCATAGTGGCCCTATCTACAACAGAACGAACCACTGCCCAGTCCTGCGCCATCCTTAAAATCACTGTTATGCTTCAGCCCATTGTTGCGGTTACTGTGTCAATCCATTTCATTTGCAGTCCATTGTATATTCAATATTCTTCGCCAACACCGTAATTCAAAGGCATCAATTCTTCTTCAGTTTTCCTTATTCATTGCCCAGCTTTCACATGCATATAAGATGATCTAAACACCATGGCTTGGGTCAGGGACATCTTAGTCCTTAAAGTGACATCTTTGCTTTTTAATATTTTAAAGAGATCTTTTTTTGCAAGCAGATTTGCCCAGTGCAATGCATCGTTTGATTTCCTGACTGCTGCTTCCATAGGCGTTGATTGTGGATCCAGGTAAAATGAAATCCTTGACAACTTCAATCTTTTCTTGTTTATTGTGATGTTGCTTATTGGTCCAGTTGTGAGGATTTTTGTTTTCTTTATGTTGAGGTGTTACCATACTGAAGGCTGTGGTCTTTGATCTTCATCAGTAAGTGCTTCAAGTATTCTTCACTTTCAGCAAGCAAGGTTGTGTCATCTGCATATGGAAGGTTGTTAGTGAGTCTTTCTCCAAGTCTGATGCCCCATTCTTCTTCATATTGTCCAGCTCCTCGGATTATTTGCTCAGCATACAGATTGAATAAGTATGGTGAAAGGATACAACCCTAATACACACCTTTCCTGATTTTAAACCACACAGTATCCCCTTGTTCTGTTTGAATGACTGCTGCTTTGGTCTAACACATTCCGCACGAGCACAGTTAAGTGTTCTGGAATTCCCATCCTTCTCAATGTTAACCATAATTTGTCTTGATCCACACAGTTGAATGCCTTTGCCTAGTCAATAAAACACAAGTAGACAATATTCTGGTATTCTCTGCTTTCAGCCAAGATCCATCTGACATCAGCAACAATATCCCTCATTTCATGTCCTCTTCTGAATCCATCTTGAATTTCTGGCAGTTCCCTGTTGATGTCCTGCTGCAACCTTTTTTTGAATTATCTTCAGCAAAATTTTACTTGTGTGTGATATTAATGATATTGTTTGATAAGTTGGATCATTCTTCTTCGGAATGGGCACTAATATGGCATAGACAAGTGAGTGTTTCTAGTGTTGCATCTGTTTGTTGAAACATCTCAATTGGTATTCCATTAATTCCTGGAGCCTTGTTTTTTGCCAATGCCTTCACTGCAGCTTGGACTTCTTTTGATACCATCAGTTCCCTACTTATACAGTAGAGAACTGAATAACATAGGAAGGGGAAACTATACCAATTACAGGAAATGGTGATTAGCACCAAGAAGCATACGTACAACCATGTAGAAACAAGGTCCAAGGGTGTGTTCCAAAATGAAATTAATCAAATGTCTGACTCGGTAGAGTCAACTCTAGTCTCCTGGGAGCCCCTCCTAATTATAATGAGATACTAATAAGGCACACAAAATTTCCCAATAATGTTAATAGGCCAGGTTTATATTATATTTAATGACAAAGCATTAGTATATGACAGTAACAACAACCATCTAAAAAATTTTAGGGAAAGATCATACTACAAAAGTTGTAGGCTGCTGGGCATCTCAGAAGCTTGTATCTCTGTTCTGGTAAGGACTGAGGTCTCTTTGCGGTATTTTTAACTCATCCACAGAGGCTGCCCACTCATTTTACTAACGAATTATTTCTAACATCCCTGATGCTAATTAACATCTTCTAGTAATGGAGATTATAGTGGTTGAAATGCTTGTTGACACCTCTAACATTTCTGAGGCCCTTTTGCTGTACAAAGACCATGTAGTTAGAAAGTCTGGCTAGCTAAATATATTCAATGACACTCTGACCACAAGGACACAGGCACAAGACTTCTGAACAAGTATGTAATATAAATTATATTTAATTTAAACAAGGGATAACTATGGAAGGAAATGTGTGAGGTGGAAGTTTTAAGAGAGTTGCCAAAAGTAATTTCTGTTACTTTACAATAGATAAGGTAAGCATGGTGCTTACCTTGTTTACCAGATCATCTGTAGTGAACATCAAACGTGGTGAAACCCTTGTGAAACTGTTCCCTACGGATTAGTAAGTAAGCACAACTAAGCCCCTGCTTACCATGTTTACTGGGTCTCATCCCTCCCTTTCAGGGATTATACATTTGAAAAGAGGCTTTGATTCTGAGGAAAGTACTGTGGGTTTGGGAGAGAGAGAGATGCCAGTCATACCTCCCAGCAGAATCTTTGATGTGATGAAAAAAATGTGAAATTGTTCACTACAGATATGTAGTATGCACTACAGATGATCACGCGTGCTTACCTTGCCTATTGGCTAATCTGCCTCTGTTTACGAGTTCTGGGAGTTTTTCCAACAGCTTTGACGGGAATGAATCACTACACCTAACCGCAAGTCCTCGTCGGCCGCCTAGTACCACCCCCCACCCCCCCCACCCCCCGCTGTGGGGACTACAATTCCCAGAAGGTAATGCTCCGCTCCTTTGACTCCGCTCCCTGAGCCGGCTGGGAGTTGTAGTTCACTTAACAACGCCTTCCAACTGACTTTTACACATTTGTCACCCAAGACTCAGCTGTAAAGGCCTGTCTTCCATCAAGGTTCTTCCAGTTTTCGGAAGTGGCTCAGTTTTCTGGGCTTAATTTTAGTCCTTAGCTTAGTGGTCAGCCTCTGGGCTGTCCGTCGCCGAGGCGCTCTAGGCCGAGCGTTTTTCGTCTCTATGACCATAGTGGGCGGTTCCCCGCGTCTTGCGCAGGGCGCGCGGAGGGGTCGTGCGTCAGTTCCGCGTGGCGGGGCTGTCGGGGAACAATGGCTGCCCCGAAAGGTGAGGCTGAGGGGCACAGGGAGGGGAGAGCGGGCGCGGCTAGAGCGCGGACCACGCGGGTGGCGGTGGCAGACGAGCATTAGCGCTTGTCGGCACCTGTCGGGCTGCAGTTTCTCTTGGCGTTTGTCGTGAGCCGCTCCCAGGCTTGAGTCCGCTCAGCCTCCTGGCAGTGCGGGGCAGCTAGCCTCTAAATGCGGCAGCCTTCCCCGCGACGGACTCAGCGCCGGCCGGCTCGGCAGTCCGAGAACATGCCTGCCTCGACCACCTGGTTGTGGGTGGGAGGCGAATCCAGACAGGTCCAGGCTGCGGCGGAGCCGGAGAGGCACCCGGGCGCAGGTCCCGGACTGTATCTCTATCACCCAGCGGGAGGCAAGACAGTTCATCCCGGCCGGGTTCACCGCGACTGCGGTCTCTTCTGCGCTTCCTGCCCTACGGATGCTTAGAAGCTTAAAGGCATGCTCCGGGTGCAGAGCCCAGGTAGCGGCTTGTCTATGTAACAGCTACTAAAAACATCACTGGAGCATTAAAACAACACTGATAACGTAACGAGATGGAGAAAACCATCGTTAACAGAATTCCTCCCAAGAAGAAATGTTTGTGATTAGAAGGAGCGTTGGTATTTTGGGTGGGAGGTGAGATCCATCCTCCTCCTCCAAGGATTGGTACTTTCGGGTAATAATATCTGGTGACTGTTTGCCATTTAAGGAGAGGGAGTCTGATTAACTCCACAGCCCTTTTGTTTTGCTGACTAGGGTATGTAAGTTAGGTCCAGAGCTGAATTTCTGGAAGATAGAGCTGTAGCTAGCAGGAGTTGGGCAGCACTGATACTTCCTCCACCTTTTCCCCATTGAGCGCTGGTTTCTCTTATTAAATGTTGAACAGATATTTAAAGAATATCGTATTGCAGGGTTGCCAAATTATTTTCCTGGTTTAGGAGTCCACGTTTATCATTCAAACCCTGCCCATGGACATTGTCTGTAATTGCATTTGCTTGTTTTATGCATTCTCCCATTTCAAATAAGCCCAACCTTAAGAGTCTTTTTTGTAGCAATACAGGAAGTAAAGGGGAAAAAAGTGAAGTGTTCTGATAACTAACTTAACATAGGGACAGCAGGATAATGAGAAGCAAAAACTTGAAAATTACAGAAGTCAAATCATTATATGCAATTGTTGCAACAATTTACAGAGCTAGCTTTATTGCCAGTAAATATTTGTTGTGCCTTGGTTGTGTCCACTAGAAATGAATAATAGAAAATTGCATACTTTGCAGTTTCAGTAGTTTGATATTCACAAAGGATATATCTGGGACTCCTGAATTTCCAAATTCTTAGGTCTTAAAAATAATGTTCCCTGTAAAATATAGTAAAATATAACTGAAAAGTATAACTTCACACCTTAAATGCACCTATAACTATAGGACAAGACTGATTTAATAAGGTATTAAAATTTTTTGGCACACTTACTGAAAGATGTAAATTATAGTGCAGACTTGATCACCTCACAGAAACTGTTCCATGCTTTAGTTTATCCAAAACCTATATTTTAGTTAAGGACTATTGATTTTTAGACTACTTCAGTTTCTGTCACTATAATTAGCAGTTGGCTTTCTTTGTGGGGGCCATTTTCTACACAGAAACAAATAGTCGTGGGGACTTAATGTGAACCTGTGAGAAGCAGAGTAAGATGAGAGTTAAGACGTTGACTCTAGTTGAGTTCTGGGCTAGGTCTGTAGTCACTGGCCTTGGGCATGATTTAAATTCTCAGCAAAATTTAATATGATTACGTGTCATGGACTTTATGATATTAACCCTGAAAAATTAAAATTGCTAATAATTGAAATCTCATACTGGATAATTTGTGAATGGAGTGAAGAGATATTTTGATCTAATGTTAAACTGTAGTGATAGAAAATTATGCTTAAAAATTTATTTAAAAAAAGTTCCTTTAATATAATTTAAAAATGATATCCCATGCCAAAACCCTGTGTGTTTTGCAAATATCTAAAATTTATTTGATTACCCTTCCACTTAGATCAGTAGTTATTTCCAAGAATATGATACATACTCTCATATAATCATTATACAAATATTTTCATAGCTGATGTTTGCAGCCTATAAATATTTGGTTTAGTGTTTAAACATTCACTATGTTGTTTTTGGAATCAGGAACCTATAGAATAGCTAAAATAGTTTTTAGTTTGACAACCCTAAGCTTTCTTTTTATGAAAATGATGATAATCTAGGACATGGGTTGGCAAACTTTTCATTAAAGGGCCAGATTGATCTCTATCACAACTACTCAGCTCTGGTTTTGTAGGGTGAAAGAAGCCATAGGCAATATGGAAATAAACGAGCTAACCTGTGTTCCAGGAAGCCCTGGTGGCGTAGTGGTTAAAGTGCTCAATCCTTGGAAGCCCTACGGAGCAGTTCTTTGTCCTATAGGGTCACTGAGAGTCGGAATCGAATTGGCGGCAGTGGGTTCAGTTTTTGGTTTACCTGTGTTCCAATAAAACTTTATTTATAGACATTAAAATTTAAATTTCGTGTAATCTTCATGTGTCACAAATTGTTATCTTCATATTTTTTGTCAACAATTTAAAAATGTAAAACCATTCTGAGCTTGCAGGTTATATAAAAACAAATGCTGAGAGTTGTAGTTTGCTTACTGCTGATCTAAAAGGTGGGAAATGCTTTTGCCTCTGCTGAGTAATTGAAGGTTATTGCTGTTTATTTTTTGAAGGCATACATTTATCCCTAGTGTAGGAAAGTTTAAAACAGAGAAAGTATTGTGATCTCCTTCATTTCCTTTTATATAAATGTTGCTGTTGTTTTGAACATAAACAGATCTTTGGAAAGAAAGTTTAGGCAGATATAAGCTTTATTTCTTCTGTGCTGCCTTATTACTTTTTAGTTAAGACCTGATATAATTTTACAAATTTGCCTGCAATTTACAAATTCTTTTAACTCATTTCTTAGATTCCTCCAGTGGAAAATATTTATATGGAAGAATCTGTTTTCTTGTAAGTTCCTGCTTTACATATGTAAAGATAATTTGTTTGAAAGCTTTATTATTCTATGCTTTTAAATTGTGGTTGGGCTCCCAAAGCAGTGAACAGGAAGTATATTTAGCACATAGAGTAGTTACAGTAGCAGTCCAGAGTCACCCTATGTCCCTCTGAACTCTTAACCTGGGGTTGTATGGCCCATTGGCGAAATCTGGCTCATTCTGCGTTTTTGCATGGCCTGAGAATTAAGAATGGGTTTTACAGGTGAATATTTGCAATTGATTTGATGAAGGAATGCTAACTTTGAGCCCCAATTAAGTGAAATGTTACCCCCGCCCCCCCAAAAAAAGAAGAATTCCATTCTTCTTGTTAGTTGACATGGAGTTGGCTCTGAGTCATGGTGACCTTATGTATAAAAGGATGAATTGTTGCCCAGTCCTATGCCATCTTCATGATAATTGGATTCGTCTTGTTCGTAGACCTATATTACAAAACATTATACTCAATTATTACTACATTTTGAGTTTTGTCAAAGAATTTGTAAGAATTTGTTCTCTTTCTTGTCACATAAGTACCTGAAATATCCTCGATTTTTCCTTGTTGCCTGGAAAGCCTAAAAATATTTACTAAAGAAAAAGTTTGCTGATCCCTGTTTAATCTGAGCCTGAAGATTTTGATGGAGGTTAAGGAGAGCTGGGGGATGAGAGGTGGGAGGTAGGTAAAGAAAGTAGAAATAGTTTGATTGTTGGAAGATTTGGATGGAAGTTACGGAGAGCTGAGGTATGAGAGGAGGTAGGTAGATAAAAAACCAAAAAACCAAACCCATTGCCATCGAGTTGATTCCGACTTGTAATGACCCTATAGGACATAGTAGAACTGTCCCATAGGGTTTCCAAGGAGCGGCTGGTGAATTTGAACTGCCAGCCTTTCGAGTAGTAGCCATAGCTCTTTACCACTGAGCCACCAGGTAGGTGAAGAAAGTAGAAACAGTTTGAGCTTTGGAAGATTTGGAAGGAAGTTTTGGAGAGCTGGGGGATGAGAAGAGGTAGGTAGGTAAAGAAAGTAGAAATAGTTTGAGCTTTGGATGATGGCAGTATTAGAGAAGGGCTAGGAGTAAGGAAGTATGAGAGAGGACAGAAGGAAGACCTTGTACCTATCCCCATTGCTTGTGGTTTGATTGAAGGTGTTTGATCAGAAGACATCAAGGGCTAGAGATGGCCTTGGTGCCTGAGTGATGGCTGTGGCGCAGATATACTTGCAGGCAGCTCTTAAATTATTTATAAGTTGTATATTTCCTGCATTTCAAGTTTTACAGAGCTTCAGTCTTAACTTTCTTGTTTGTGTTATGAAGTATTTCTCTGCATAATGCAGTGAAATGAGAAGCTAGGGGGAATTTGTTTTTTTTCATGATAAATTTCCATATTAAGCTCCACTTTTACCACTTAGTTACTCCTTTTGTTTTATTTCTGCTGTCTTTACATTTAGAATATACATTACTGCAGTTTTCATTTTGCTTTCATGCTTTGATAAATTTGTAATCATAAAAATATCTAAAACTTACAAGGAAAGGTCATGGAAGCTCCATAAACACATCCAAACTCCCTGAGGGACTGAATTGCTGGGTGGAGGGTTTTGGGGACCATGGTCTTGGGGAACATCTAGCTCAATTGGCGTAACATAGTTTATAAAGAAAATATTCTGAATTCTACCTTGGTAAGTAGCGTCTAGGGTCTTAAAAGCCTGTGAGCAGCCATCTAAGATACTCCACTGGTCTAACCCCTTCGGGAGCAAGAGAGAATGAAGAAAACAAGACACAAGGTAAAGATTAGTCCAAAGGACTAATGAACCACAGCTACCAAGGCCTCCACCAGACTGAGTCCAGGTACAACTCGATGGTACCCGGCTACCACCACCGACTGCTCTGACACGGATCACAACAGAGGGTCTCGGACAGAGCTGGAGAAAAATGTAGAACAAAATTCTAACTCACAAAAAAGACTAGACTTACTGGCCTGACAGAGACTGGAGAAACCCCCAGAGTATGGCCCCTGGACGCCCTTTTAGCTCAGTAATGAAATCAGTCCCGAGGTTTACCCTTCAGCCAAACACTAGACAGCCCCATAAAACAAAATGAGACTAATAAGGCACAACAGTCCAGGGACAAGGACTAGAAGGCAGGAGGGGACAGGAAAGCTGGTAATAGGGAACCCAAGTTCGAGAAGGGACAGTGTTGATGTGTTGTGGGGTTGTTAACCATTGTCATAAAACAGCATGTGTACCAGCTGTTTAATGAGAAACAATTTGTTCTGTAAACCTTCATCTAAAGTGCAGTAAAAAACAAAAAAAAAAGATATCTAAAACATGAACCCTGGTGGCACAACGGTTAAGCTCTTGGCTGCTAGCCACAAAGTTGGTAGTTTGAGCCCACCCAGTGGCTTTGTGGGAGAAAGACTTGGCAGTCTGCTCCCATAAAGATTACAGCTTAGAAAACCCTCTGGGGCGGTTCTGCTCTGTCACATGGGGTTGCTGTGAGTAGAAATCGACTGGACGGCACCTAACAACTAACTAGAGTTAGTATATCATATGATCTGGTAATTGGGGTGCTCCCCAGGAACAAAATTAATGCCTAACTGAAGTTGATATTTAAAGTCAGCTGTGTTTTGTGTGTTTGTTACGTTCATGTAATTGGAAATAACTGTGTTGAAATGAATTTTTTTTGGGGGGGGGTTTCTGTTTTTAAAAAAATTTTTTTATTGTAGTTTAGGTGAAGGTTTACAGAACAAATAGTTTCTCATTAAACAGTACACATATTGTTTTATGACATTGGTTAACAACCCCACGACATGTCAACAC
>NW_004444162.1:2105837-2107819 GCF_000243295.1 Trichechus manatus latirostris
TTGTTGCATAATACTCCATTGTGTGTATGTACCATAGTTTGTCTATCCATTCATCTGTTGATGGGCATCTGGGTAGTTTCCATCTTTTTGCTATTGTGAACAGTGCTGCCGTGAACATGGGTGTGAATATGTCTGTTCGTGTGACAGCTCTTATTTTTCTAGGCTATATTCCTAGGAGTGGGATTACTGGATCGTATGGTATTTCTGTTTCTAGCTTTCTAAGGAAGCGCCATATCATTTTCCAAAATGGTTATATCATTATGCATTCCCATCAGCAGTGCGTAAGAGTTCCGATCTCCCCGCAGCCTCTCCAGCATTTGTTATTTGCAGTGTTTTTGATTTGTGCCAGTAATGCCGGGGTGAGATTGTATCTCATTGTGGTTTCAATTTGCATTTCTCTAATGGCTAGTGATCGCGGGCATTTCCTCATGTGTGTGTTGGCCACTTGAATGTCTTCTTTGGTGAAGTGTCTGTTCATTTCCTTTGGCCATTTTTTAATTGGATTATTTGTCTTTTTATTGTAGAGGTGTTGGATTTTCTTGTAGATTATAGAGATTAGACCTTTGTCTGACTTGTAATACCCCCAGATTTTTTCCCAGTCTGTAGGTTCTGTTTTTACTCTTGGTGAAGTCTTTTGAAGAGCATAGGTGTTTGAATTTTAGAAGATCCCAGTAATCTAGCTTACCTTCTGGAGTTTGTATGTTGATGGTTATGGTTTGTATCCTGTTAATGCCATGCGTTAGGGCTTCTAGCATTGATCCTGTTTTTTCTTCTATGAACTTTATAGTTTTTGGCTTTATATTTAGGTCTTTGATCCATTTTGAATTAGTTTTTGTATATGGTGTAAGGTATGGGTCCTGTTTCATTTTTTTGCAGATGGACATCCAGTTTTGCCAGCAGCATTTGTTAAAAAGACTGTCTTTTTCCCACTTGACGGACTTTGGGCCCTAGTCGAAGATCAGGTACCGTAGGTGGATGGATTTACATCTGGGTTCTCAATTCTGTTCCATTGGTCAGTGTGTATGTCGTTGTACCAGTACTAGGCTGTTTTGACTACCGTAGCTGTATAGTAGGTTCTGAAGTCAGGTAGTGTGAGTCATCCTACTTTATTCTTCTTCTTCACTAGAGCTTTACTTATCCGGGGCTTCTTCCCTTTCTATATAAAGTTAATGATTAGTTTTTCCATCTCTTTGAAGAATGTTGTTGGTATTTGGATAAGGATTGCATTGTATTTGTAAATTGCTTTGGGTAGAATTGTCATTTTTACAATGTTGAGTCTGCCTATCCATGAGCATGGTATGTTTTTCCATTTATGTAGATTCCTTTGGGTTTCTTGCAGTAATGTTTTGTAGTTTTCTTTGTATAGGTGTTTTACATCCCTAGTTAGATTTATTCCTAACTATTGTATTTTTTTAGGGGCTGTTATAAATGTTATTGTTTCCTGATTTCCTTTTCATCGTTCTCTTTATCGATGTATAGGAATCCAAGTGATTTTTGTATGTTTATCTTTTATCCTGCAACTCTGCTGAATCTTTCTATTAGTTCCAGCAGTTTTCTCATGGAGTCTTTAGGGTTTTCTGTGTATAGTATTATATCATCTACAAACAGGGACAGTTTAACTTCTTCATCACCAATTTGGATGCCGTTTATTTCTTTTTCTTACCTTATTGCTGTAGCTCAAACTTCCAGCACAATGTTAAATAGGAGTGGTAATAAAGGGCATCCGTGTCTTGTTTCTGTTCTCAAGGGGAATGTTTTCAGCCTCTCTCCATTAAGAATGGTGTTGGCTGTTGGTTTTGCATGGATGCCCTTTATTATGTTGAGAAATTTCCCTTCTATACCTATTTTATTGAGAGTTTTTATCAGGAATGGATGTTAGACTTTGTTGAATGCTTTTTCTGCGTAGTTGAGATGATCATGTAATTCTTTTCTTCCTTTTATTTATGTGGTGGATTACACTGATTGATTTTCTCATGTGGAAC
>NW_004444162.1:2108910-2123954 GCF_000243295.1 Trichechus manatus latirostris
GTTTTGTTGATTCTTTCTATTGTTTTTCTGTACTCTATTTCATTTATTTCTGCTCTGATCTTTATTATTTGTTTTTTTCTGGTGACTGTGGGCTTTTTTTGCTCTTGTCTTTCTGTAGTTAATGTTTTGATTTTGTCCCTTCTTTTTTGATGTGTGCATCTATTGCTATATATTGTCCTCTGAGGACTGTTTTGGTATGATGTGTTTTCATTCTCATTTGATTCTAGGACTTTTTGATTGCATCTCTGATTTTTTCTTTTACCCAGTGGTTTGTAAGCAGGGTGTTATTCAGTTTCCATGTAAGTGATTTTTTTTTCCTTGCCCTTCCTGTTGTTAATTTCTACCTTGATGGCATTGTAGTCAAAGAAAATGCTTTGTATTATCTCACCGTTTTAGATCTTGTTGAGGATTGCTCTGTGGCCTAAGATGTGGTTTATTCTGGACAACGTTCCATGTGCATTGGAAAAGAATGTGTACTTTGCAGCTGTTGGGTGGAGTGTTTTATATATGTCTGTGAGGTCAAGTTGGCTGATTTTGCCCTTTAGGTCTTTTGTAATTTTGTTGAGTTTCTTTCTAGATGTTCTGTCCTTTTCCAGGAGTGGTGTGTTGAAATCTGCTATTACTGTGGAACTGTCAGTTTCTCTTTTCAGTGCTATTAGAGTTTTATGTATTTTGGAGCTCTGTTGTTGGGTGCGTAGATGTTTATTATGGTTATGTCTTCATGATGGATTGCCCCCTTAATCATTATGTAGTGTCCTTTGTCTTTTATGGTGGATTTTGTTTTAGTCTGTTTTATCTGAGATTAGAATTGCCACTCCTGCTCTTTTTTGGTAGTTGTTTGCTTGATATACTTTTTTTTCCAACCTTTGTTTCTAAGATGTGTCTCTTTTAGACAGCATTTTGATGGATCCTGTTTTTTTATCCATTCTGTCATTCTCTCTTTATGGGTGCATTTAGGCCATTTACATTCAGCGTAATTATTGATAGGTGTGAGTTTATTGTTGTCATTTTGTAGTGCTTTTTTTTTTGTGGTGCTGACGTTTTCATTGTTTCTCTTACTCTCATGTGCTGACTTCCTTTTGTTTGTGGATTTTTTTTTCCATGTCTTTTGTAGGTTTTGTTTTTTCTGAGACTTTACGTTTTTCCTCTTTATTTTGATGAGTAGGTTTGTTAACTTTCTTTATGGTTACTGTGAAATTTATCCTTATCTTCCTAAGTTTGAAGCAGTCTATTATTACTTGGTATCACCTTGCTCTCCTCTCCATTAAAAGGTTGTATACCTGCAGCATTTATTCTTTCTTTTATTGTTCTGATGTTGTTGTCATTTACAGTTTAACTGCTGTGATTCCCTGTTGTATTTCTTTTGGTTTTGGATAGTCCTTGAGAGTTCATTTCCTAGATTGGTATCCGGCTGGTATGATCCTGCATCGTGAATTCAGCCTGTGAGCTGAAATTGTTTGTTCTCAGTTCGAAGGACTGCCTTTAATAATTCTTGTAAGTTTGGTTTGATTTTTACATATTTCCTTAATTTTTGTTTGTCTGGAAATGTCCTAATTTCACCATCGTATTTGAATGAGAGTTTTGCTGCATATATTATTCGTGGCTGGCAATTTTTTTCTTTAAAAGTTTTATGTATGTTATCCCATTGCCTTCTTGCTTGCATGGTTTCTGCCGAATAATCTGAGCTTAGTCTGATTGTTTCTCCTCTGTATGTGACTTTTTGTTTTCCTCAAGTTGTTCTCAGGATTCTGTTTGTCTTTGGTTTTGGTGAGTGTGATTATGACCTAACTTAGTGATTTTCTTTTGGGGTCTATTCTATATGGTGTTTGTTGAGCTTCTTGGATGGCCAGCTTTTCATCTTTCATGATATTGGGGAAGTTTTCTGTCAGCAGTTCTTCAATGATCCTCTCTGTTTTTTCCCCCTGTTCTGGAACTCTGATCACTCAAAAATTTTTGCTTTTTATTGTATCCCACAGAATTCTCAGGGTCTCTTCAGTTTTCTTCATTCTTCTTTCTGATTTTTCCTCAAACAGAGTTGTATCCAAGTGTTTGTCTTCAGTTTCACTGATCCTGTCTTCCACTGGTTGAAGCCTGCTCCTCAGCCCCTCTATGACACTGTCCATTTCTGAAATCTTGTTGTTTATCTTTTGGATTTCTAACTGTTGTTTTTGTATGATTTCTAGTTGTGAATTTATTTTGGCATTTTGTTCCTGCATTATTTTCCTGAATTCTTCCATTTTCTGTCTGTATTTTCCATGAATTTGTCTGACTTTTCCATGGATTTGTCTATTTTTTCCTCATTTTTGTCTGCTTTTTGGTTCAATCTGGTATAGCTCTGAATATTAGAGATTTGAATTCCCTATCAGGTAGTTCTAGTGATTTTTCTTCTACTGGAAAGTCATCGGATGTTTTATTTTGGACTCATACTGAAACCATCCTGCCTTGTTTTTGTAAATGTTTTGATATTGTCGGCTGTTTTCAGGGCGTTTGGTATTTATTTTTCTTGTTTATGAATAGTTTTTTTTTTTTTTTTGTCATTTTTTGTTTTATTTGGCTATGTCTCAGCAGGCAGGCTGTGTGTTCTTTGTTGTATGCCCGTTTGTGGGCGGGATACTTTCTGCCTCCTTCTCCAATTGGCAGGGTCAGTGGCTAAGATATGGTACAGCAGGGTAGGTTTAGCTCAAGAGGAGTTGCTAGGATGGGTTGTTTGTGGCACTTACTACGGCTACCAGTGTGGGCCGGTAATCAGTGCAGGGCAGACTCCAGTAGGCCGTGCCTGGGCTGCTTGGTGGTATGATGTTCAGCGCACAGTGCAGGTAGGCAGGATAGAGGGAGGAGATTGTGATGGGTGGAACTAAGATGGGTGTGGGAGAGAGGAGAGAGAGGAGAAAGGAACAAAAGCCAAAAACATACAAACAAACAAAAAAGAGTGTTAGGGGAGCTTGCCGTTGGAGTGGAGAGTGAGATACTATGAAATGGAGAAAGATAAAAAAGGAGAAGAAGAAGGAAAAAAATGAATAAATAAAAATTAGAAGGAAAAAGAAAAAGCTCCCAGGGATCCCACCTGTGCGGCTATGAGGTCTGTGGAAGTTGCTCCCAGGCCATGAAGTACAGCCTGGCTAGAAGGCGTAGAAGTGTCACTCAGCGCCTGGTATTCAGGGGACAGGAAGAGAAGGAAAGCATAGCGAGATGAGAAACTGAGTAATGGAGTAAGACAAAAAGTGAAAAAGAGGGAAAAGGAAAGAAAACAAACAAATTTAAAAAAAAAAAGAACAAGGAAACCCACCCCACCCAAAAACAAACAAACAAAAACCCAAAAAAAATCAAGAAAAAAGAAATGCCTTCAGGGATCTCTCTGCGTGTTTGTGCAAACTGAGGGGTTAGGTCCCAAGCTGTGCAGTACTGCCAGGCTAGAATGTGCTCCCAATTTGAGAGTAGAAAAAGAAAACAAACAATTTAAAACAAACAAAAAAAAGCCCCGTGTTATCACGGGCTGGGAAATAGTCTCACGTTCGAGTGGCGTTTCATAGCCTTCCAGGAAGAAGCAAAGATGGTGCACAGAGCCAGGTATTTGAGAGAAAGCTGGGGGAGGTGGTGAGGTAAGGAAGAAATCTAAAGGACAGAAAAAAGCAACACCAGCAGCCAACAACTGGCACTTAGGGAGCTGGCCAGTGCAGGTAGGTGGAATCCAAGCGACACCAGGGTGAAGCCGATGCTTCCCGGCCAAGAGACTGTAGCCGCAGGATACAGAGGAGGCCAAGTCGAGGTGAAGAAGGGTGGGGGATGGGAAAGCGTATATTGCAGGTTACTGGTTGTTCTGTCTCCTGCTGGAAGCTCCGTGAAGCTGCTTTCTCGTACCCCCTGTTCGCTGGTCTCTGATAGCAGTCCAAGATGGCAGATCCGTGCTGCATTAGCTGATAGGGGACCTCTGCATGTATCTCTCCTCGCTCTCTGTTCTCTGTCAGTTTCTTATTCCATTCGGTGCTTGGCTGAGTTCTTTATCTCTTCATTTGATGCTTAGGGTTTCAGGATTGCCGTTTTCTTTGTTTGACTTAGTTTTTCGGATCTTTGCTTTGGAGGGATGGTGTGTTGCTTCTGCCTATAGCGCCAAGTTGCCTTGGAAGTAAATTTTTAAATATCATTGATTTAAGAAGTGTTTTGTACTTGAAATTGGAAAGCATTTTGGCTATAACGATTAACTTTTATATACATAACATTCTCTACTCAATGATTTTTTTGTTTCACATATTTTCCAGAGAATGTCAATTTGTTATTCAAGTTATACTGCTTGATAGTGATGACCCTGGTGGCTGCAGCTTACACCATAGCTTTGAGATACACAAGGACGTCAGACAAAGAACTCTACTTTTCAACCACAGCTGTGTGTATTACTGAAGTTATAAAGTTATTGCTAAGTGTGGGAATTTTAGCTAAGTAAGTATAAATACCTTTTAGTGTGTAAAATTATGTTTTTCCACTTAGTAAACGTTTTTTAAAATTAGAAGATTCAAGCTACAGCTCTTTATATTTTTGATTGCTCTGGGGTAGTGTTTCTTAACCTGGGGTCATTTTACCTGCCCCTACCCACCAGGAGATATTTTTGGTTGTCACAACTGGGAGGATACTAGTGGCATCTAGTGGGTAGAGGCCAAGGATGCTGCCAGACGTCCTACAATGCACGGAATAAGCCTTGAGAACAAAGAATTATCCAATCCAGAATGTCAGTAGTGTTCAGGTCTGAGAACCCTGCTCTAGAGAAGGGATGGGGAAACTATGGGCCTTGGACCAAATCCAGCTCACTGCCTGGTTTTCTTGCAACAAACACCATATGACCCACAAAGCTTAAAATATTTACTATTTGGTCCTTACAGAAAAAATTTGCTGACCTTTGCTTTAAGAGGGATAAAGGATAATAATAGTTAACATTTCTTGTGTGCTCTGTGCTAAGTGCTTTTCATGAATTATCTCATTTAATCTTTATACATTTTTGATGTAAGTGCTGTAATTATCCCCATTTTATCAATACAACATCTGAGGTTCTTCAAGATCACATTGTTAATATGTGGCAGCTCTGGGCTTTGAATCAGTAATGTCATATAAGAATCATTTCAGCTGAGGATGCAGTATAAGAGAGGGTTGAGAATAGGGGCTTTGGAGTGAGACAGACCTATTTTTAGTCCTAGACTCACTGGGATTATGGCTGTGCATACAATTCTTAACCTCTCTAAGCCTTAGTTTCTTCATTTTTTTAGTTGGAGAAAATAATACAGAGTTGTGAGAATGAAGTAAAATCCTGTAGGTAAATTACCTAGTATGGTGGTTGGCACACAGTAATCCCTTACTCAATGGTGGTAGTGGTAGTAGTAGTATTTATATATAAATAAGGAATTTTATTTGATCAAGTTCAATTCTTTCTGGTTCTAAAAGTGAGGACTAGGTGTAGAATCGATAGTTTTCCTGCAGTCTTTTGTTCTTGAAAATGACTTTTTTTTCCATTGGAAATGGCAAATATAAACATTTTCTTAGTTATTAAAATATGTACAGGTGGGAGCTCTTGGCTTTTAGATGAAGCTAAAGTGCTGCTTCAGGAGCTCCTAATGGTACAGCAGTGAGCACTGTCTGCTGCAGAGCCATTTGCCATTCTTGTGTCTTGTTTCCTGTGGGTTTTGAACCTCTATATCCTTATGCCAGACATGTAGCCAGTGTGCTGACCAGTCAGCTGCCTTCCTCTTATATCCCAGGGGCTTAATAGCATGCTAGCTCACAGTGTATTTGCTGGTTGACTGACCTAATGATTAATGTTCTGGTTTAGGCTGCTGTATTTTGATTTTTTTAAAATGTTTTTTAGGGAAGCTTTATTGAGGTATATTTTATATATCATAAAATTTACCTCTTTTAGTGAATAGTTCTGTGAGCTTTGCCAAATGTGTACAGTTGTGTAACTACTACCACAATCGAGATATACTATAGATCCCTCATCTCAAAGCATTCTGTCTTCCCTTTTGTAGTCAGCCTTACTTTTCCATCTCCAACCCCTGATCTGTTTTCTGTCCCTATTGTTTACCTTTTCCATGATGTCATATAAATGGAATCAAATTGTGTAATAGCCTTTTGAGTCTTGCTTCTTTCATTTAGCATAATGCAACTGAGATTCATCCACATTGTTGATATATCAGTAGTTTATTCCTTTTTATTGTTGAATAGTAGTCTTCCATTCTATGGATGAACTACAGTTTGTTTTCTCACCATTTAAAAGACATTTGAGTTGTTTATAGTTTTATTTTAAGCCAGATTTCAAACTATTGTAGGAAAATTTTGAGGGGCAAAATTATGCTTGTAGGATAGTTTTATATAGAAGAAAAATCAGTTCTCTAAATTTTATCCTTTCCTTATTTCTTTTTCTGTTCAGGCAAAATAAAGACAGTTTGTAGAAGTGCAAATGGAAAACTCTTTAAGTTTTCAAATTAAAGTTTAAATGACGTGAAAGTCATTGGTACAGCTTCTAGTTACTGGACTCTTAAGGCAGCTGTTGACAGTGTACTACTCAGAGAATTTATAATTGAGATGGGGATAAAGACATACATATAGCTAATAATATGCCAGTGTCTGATGCATGCTAGATGAGTGATATGAAACTACAGAAAGATGACTGTAGACTGGCCTGCTTGGGGGAGGATTTATGAGAGGGACAGGTCTGAGTCATATGGCAGGTGAGAATTCATACAGCGTTTAGGATGTGTTTTGGTGAGGCCAGGGGAGCAGAGTGTAGACTTGTAGGTAGAAACAGACAAATTACATTTAAGTACCTTTTAATTTATTTAACAAATATTGAGTGATTTCTATGTGACAGTTATTATACTGGATACTGGATATATAGGTATGAATGCAGTAGGTATGGACTCTGCTTGCTTGGAACTTAGGTTTAGTGCAAGAGACAGAACATAAACCAGTAAACACGAACATGATTACAAATGACCATGTGAAGAAAAATAAAAAGGTTTGGGGTGGGAGAAAAGAGCAGAAAAATAATGTGGGACCAAATAGTGGAAAGCTTTAATACATTTGAGTTTAAAATTTATCTTGTAGTGTAAGTAACTTATTAGCTTGCAGGTAGGCTAAAATCTTACACCCCTCATAGTTTCTTACTTAACAAGATTCAGTTTTCTGGAAATTTTACTTTTATTATGGAATTCTTCATTCTGGATGATGTCAGATAAATGAGAGGCCTTATGGTACCTTTAAAAGACAACATTGCAAAAGTGAAAGTCTCGTATGTTTAAAACTCCCCAACAACGTCTATGTAACAACCTAGAATTTAATAATAAAATGCTAAGGCTTAGCTTCCTTAAGAAAAAATACAGGGGAATTGGAAGAAGAGGCATAGGGGAACATATTTCCTCTCCTTGGTCCTCATTTTCCAAGGGAGCAAAACATTATAACTCAGGAATAAATAGGACTATTAAAGCATGCATGAAATTTTAAACTGTAAGGTCCAGTCATGGCAAAGAGAAGCAGTGAGGCCTTTGGTATAACTCAGCAGTTGGGCTGGTGTTCTACCAACCCACCTGCACAGACTTTTTGCTTTATTTTGGTGCTTTTTTGGCTTTGCATTGCTTTATGTACAGTATTTCTTACTTTTCTTCAGTTATCAATGTTATAGGTATGGTCAGTTGTAGTTTGTTTTATGGAGACTTTCTGGGAAATTGGGACTCTCGCGGCACAGTGGTTGTGTTTGGCTGCTAACCAAAAGGTCAGCAGTTTGAATGCACCAGCCGCTTCTTGGAAACCCTATGGGGCAGTTCCGCTCTGTCCTATGGAATTGCTATGAGTTGGAATCGACTTGATGGCAATGGGCTACGGGTTTTGTGGGAAATTATGTCAAATTATGTCAAAAAAAAAGCACAAACATTTCTAAAAATTCACCAGTCAAGTCAAATAATGGTATTGGAATTACAGCAGTGTGGAAAAACCAAATACTGTACTTCATCATCATCATTATCTATAATTAATTGCCGTGTCTGTCGCCAGCATAATGTAGAGGATCTTGCTTTTGCGTGAACTTCTACCATTGTTCATTTTGTGAGCACTTTGTGAGCATGACCAAGGCCAGTCAGGGAAAGTAACAAATTATGACATACAGAATTTTGGTGGTTGGCATTTGACATTCTGTAGCCAACAAGAATTTGGCTGTGGAGAAGAATCGAGAGTTACTGGACCCACTGAGACAGGTGGAATCCCTGAGACTATTACCCTGAAATAGTCTTTAATCCTTGAATCGAAATTATCCCCTCAAGTCACCTTTTAGCTAAATAGCAGGTTAGCTCATAAAAGCAATCAGTATCACCCTTAAGTACTGTGCTGTTTTTAAAAAATCCCATCTGTATGAGACCAAATGGTCAACAGTTACTCTAAAGCATAGATGAGAAGGTTGAGGTTAATGGGAATGGAACAAGAAGAAAAATAATGAGAATGTTGATATCGTGTGAAGAATATAACCAGTGTCACTGGACAGTATGTGTAGAAATTAGTTGAATGGGAACCTGTTTTGCTATGTACATTTCTACTGAAAATACAATAAAATATTATTTTTTTTTTAAAAACACACACAGAGTTTCTAGGCAGAAAAAACATTGGAAAAAATTTCAGAAAGAAGTGAAATGCATTTGAAACCACTGAAATTTATAGTGAATGCTAATTTTTATGGAGAAATATGTTGGTAAATTATTATTTGCTTATTTAAAACACACCGGTAGAAAATACCTGATACTCAAAATAAGAAGAATATTTTGTTTATTGGAACAAAGGGTTTACTTTTAAGAAGACATCTGTGAAAAATGTTAAATTTCTTTGAATGATAAAAGAATGAAAGATAAAGGAAAATTATTTCAACCTATGAGGTCACAGATTGAAAGTGAATAAATTTCAAAATGAAATGTTATAGGATATTGTGATTGTTTCTTCAGCTTATTCAGTAATGTGTGATAAGACAGTTGATAATGAAACTAAACAATAGCTGTGAGTTTGGGAGAGGCCGCTAACTGAAAGGTCGGCAGTTCGAACCCACTAGCCGCTCCATGGGAGAAAAGACCTGGTGATGTGCTCCTGTAAAGATTACAGACTTGGAAACCCCGTGAGGCAGTTCTACTTTAGACTCTCTCTGAGTCGGAAGTGACTTGATGACACAAAATCAGTTTGGGAAAGATACCTAGTGAAAATATTGAAAGCTAGTTCTAGATGTTGAAAGGACAACTGGGTTTTAATACTTCATCTGAAGCAGTTTGGAATTAGAAAAAGATGAATAAAAAGCACGGCCAAACTATGATTGGGCCACAAAGAATGAATGGAAAAATTAAGGGTTGCAGCAAATGAAAGCGCCTAGAACTTTATGTCTGTCTTTTAGACTTAGTGGTGTGAAGCTTGCAAAGAAGTGAAAGATTTTTCGGATACTCTTAATGCTGTCGTTTCTTTGTACCCTTATTAAAATTGGTATTTAAAAAAAATAAATGGAGCTAAGGCAAACAGGATGTCAAAAAACAGGTTGGATGTCAGCACATCGCTGTGATGGAAGAACTTCTAAATATCAGAAAATATTTGTTACTTGAAAATTTTATGAGATGATTTGCTGTACACCAAAAACCAAAATTCATATTTTTGAATTTACATTTGCTTGAAAATTCTTTATCACATGATGTTGAAATAATTCTTTCTATAGAGCTAAAAAAATTAGACTTTTTTTCTTTGCTTCAAAGTAGAAGCAATCAGTACCTTATTTTTTACCATCTGAGAGAAAGGATAACAATTTCAGGATATTAGGAGAATGTAGAATAAATATATCAGAAATTGCAAAAAGTTTAGAACTTAAAGAAAACTTTAAGGAAAAATTAGGTCTCGATAATGAAAATAGTGTGTTTTCACATACTCTCAGGAAAATAGTCTGTAAAGTTAATGTAAAAGGTAATATATTACTAGATTTACAGTTGAATTTTTTGGAAAATGAGTAGAGAAAAAGGAACAAACCCTTACTAAATAAATAAAAAAAAAAACTATTACATGAAGTAAAACCTTCCAGACCTGTGTGTTAAATGAAAGGCCCATTTGTCAGGATTTGAGGTGGTTGTGGGTTTTCATAACTAGGCAATCCTATTTGTACAGAGCCCTGAATGACAGTGTAGGTCAAATGACTGAGACCCCATTGTCTCTGGTTCTTTTTCTTCCCTTTTCCTTACCCTAGAGTAGGAGTAGGGCTTGCATCCCTTGGGGCAGGAGGTGTCCAAACATTTACTGTATTTGTGAAGCATATAGGCTGAAGCATATAGCTGGCTTGTTAAAACACTGGAATACCATAGTTTAATTTTAATTTTAATCCCAATTCTTTTTTTTGCCCTACTTATTTATAATATTTAAGAAAGAACAAACATAGACTTGCTTCAGTGAAGAGTGCCTGATATATAAAGGCTAAAAAGATTATGTATTTCATTTCATTTCTTTAGAAAAAAAGTAAAATCTTACCCCTTTTAGGATGTGGTTAAAGAACAGGAGGCAGAGAAATGCATACGTTGATGTGGTCTTCAAGAAAACTGTGCAATATATATGAGGAAACCACTTAAATGTATTATTGATGTAAGTAAGATTGCCCTAGTAAAGCCAAAGAATAATACCCCTTTTGGGGTCTGTTGTGAAAAATGCATGTTTGAAAATCTCATGAGCAGGTAATCTAACTTCTTTTCTTTAGAAAGCAAGTAACTATGCAGAATTCCAGCTGTTAATCACTGTCAAACTGTGTTATGTAAAGTGCCACACATCCTCCTCTGAGATTGCAGCAACTAAATTTGCTGCCTTCAGACATTCAGGATTATTGCTCTTGAGAGTGGCAGGCTGCCAGAGAATGGTGGTGTTAAGGACACATCCTTTCATGTCCCCACTTAGAAACAGGTGAGGGAAACATGCAGGTGAATACAGCTAATTTTCATTTCATTCATGTACCTCCATTTTAGCTGTGATACGAAATCTTAGGCTGAGAGAAGTTTTAATTTGCCAAAGTGTACCTAGAAAGTAATTGGCAGTGATTGGATTAGAAGACAAGTTCCTTGATCTTTAGTTTTCAAATTATGAGTATTTCAGACTAATGAAATGAGCAGTTTTTGATTAGCCAGGACAAAGATAAACACTAAGTGACATTGTTATGCATTTCGATAATGCCCAATAATTTTATTTTTTCTCTCTTTTTAAACTTTTTATTTCCAAATGTTAACAATTTACCATGTATGTTTTATCCTATTCTTTCTATGTATGCATTTGTGTATGTGTAATTTTTTTCTGAACAGTTTGAGAGTAAGTTGTAGACCAGATGCCTCTTTGGCCCTCAATTCTTCAGGGCATATTTCCTAAAAACAAGGACATTCTCTTATATAATAACAATAAAATGATCAAAATCAAGACATCAGTGGTACTAAAATAGTACTATTATCTAATTTACTAACCTTAGATAAATTTTGCCACTTGCCCCACTCATGTCTTTTATAGCAAAATAATTTGTATCCTGGACTGAGATCCAGTTCAGGATCACACTTGATGTTTAGCTGTCATGTCTCTAGCTTCCTTTAATCCGGAACAGTTCTTCTTTCTTTTTCTTTTATGTCTTTGACATTGTTGAAGAGCATAGGCCATTTGTTTTGTAGAATATCTCTACATGTTTATTTGATTTTTTCTTATGATTATATTCAGTTTTTTAGGGGTCAGGGATACCACAGAAATGATGTTGTATCCTCAGTGCATTATATTATGAGGCACATGATATCCATTTGTTCCATTACTGGTGATTTAACTTTGATCTCTTGATTAAAGTAATGTCTGCTCAGTTTTTCCACTGTAAAGTTACCATTTTCCTCTTTGTAATTGTGGAGAGATACTTTGAAACTAGGTAAAGATACTGTTACTTATCACACTTCCACTTTTTACTAGTGTTATCCTCTATTGAGAGTCTTTCCCGAAACAGTTAATACTAGTTGCTCTTGGTACAGGCATACCTTGGAGATATTGCAGGTTCAGTTCCCGACCACCGCAATAAAGCGAGTCACATTAATTTTTTGGTTTCTCAATGCATATAAAAGTTATGTTTACACTATACTGTAGTTTATTAAGTGTTCAACAGCATTGTCTAAAAAAAAATGTACATACCTTAATTACAAAATACTTTATTGCTAAAAAATGATAACCATCATCTGAGCCTTCAGCGAATTGTAATCTTTTTGCTGGTAGAGGGTCTTGCCTTGATGTTGATGGCTGCTGACTGATCAGAGTGGTGGTTGCTGAATGTTGGGGTGGCTGTGGCAATTTCTTAAAATAAGACAGCAGTGATGTCTGCCGCATCATTTGACTCTTCCTTTCATGGAATATTTCTCTGCAGCATGTAATGCTGTTTGATAGCATTTTACCCACAGTAGAACTTTTCAAGATTGGAGTCAATCCTCTCAAACCTGCCACTGCTTTATTAGCCAAGTTTATGTAATATTCTAAATCCTTTGTTGTCATTTCAACAATGTTCACAGCATCTTCACCAGGAATAGTTTCCATCTCAAGAAACCACTTTCTTTGCTCATCCATAAGAAGCAACTCCTCATCCATTCAAGTTTTATCATGAGATCACAGCAATTCAGTCACATCTTCAGGCTCCACTTCTAATTCTAGTTTTCTTGCTCTTTCCACTATATCTGCAGTTACTTCCTCCACTGAAGTCTTGAACCCCTCAAAGTCATCCATGAGGGTTGGAATCAACTTCTTCCAAACTCCTGTTAATGTTAATATTCTGACCTCTTCCCATGAATCACGAATGTTCTTAATGGCATCTAGAATGGTGAATCCTATCCAGAAGGTTTTCAGTTTACTTTGTTCAGATCCATCAGAGGAATCACTATCTATGGCAGCTATAGCCTTAGGAAATCTATTTCTTATATAACAAGACTTGAAAGTTGAAATTACTCCTTGATCCATGGGCTGCAGAATGGATGTTGTGTTAGCAGGCATGAAAACAATGTTAATCTCCTTGTACATCTCCATCTCTTGGGTGACCAGGTGCATTGTCAATGAGCAGTAATATTTTGAAAGGAATCTTTTTTTCTGAGTAGTAGGTCTCAACAGCAGGCTTAAAATTTTCATGTTGTAAACAAATGTGCTGTCATCCAGGCTTTGTTGTTCCATTGATAGAGCACAGGCTGAGTAGGTTTAGCGTAATTCTTAAGGGCCCTAGGATTTTCTGAATGGTAAATGAGCATTGGCTTCAATTTAAAGTCACCAGCTGCATTAGGCCTTAACAAGAGAGTGAGCCTGTCCTTTGACACTTTGAAGCCAGGCATTGACTTCTCTCTAGCTATGAAAGTCCTAGATGGCATCTTCTTCCAATACAAGGCTGTTTCATCTGCATTGAAAATCTGTTGTTTAGTGTAGCCACCTTTATCCGTTATCTTAGCTAGATCTTTTGGATAACTTGCTACAGCTTCTACATCAGAACTTGCTTCTTCTCCTTGCACTTTTATATTATGGAGACAGCTTCTTTCTTTAAACCTCATGAACCAACCTCTGCTAGACTCAAACTTCTTCTGCAGCTTCCTCACCTCTCTCAGCCTTCATAGAATTGAAGAGAGTTAGGGCCTTGATCTGGATTAGGTTTTGGCTTAAGGGAATGTTGCGGCTGGTTTGATCTTCTATCCAGACCACTAAAACTTTCTGCCTCTCAGCAATAAGGCTGTTTCGCTTTCTTGTCATTTGTGTGTCACTGGAGTAGCAGTTTTAATTTCCTTCAGGAACTTTTCCTTTGCATTCACAACATGGCTAACTGTTTGGCACAAGAGACCTAGCTTTTGGCCTATCTCAGCTTTCAACATGTCTTCCTCTCTGAGCTTAATCATTTTCAGCTTTTGATTTAAAGTGAGAGACTCTTCCTTTCCCTTGAACACTTAGAGGCCATTGCAGCGTTATTAATTGGCCTGATTTAAGTATTATTGTGTCTCAGGGACTGGGGAGGCCCGAGGAGAGGGAGAGAGATGGAGGAACAGCTGGTCAGTGGAGCAGTCAGAACACACACAACGTTTATTGATTAAGTTCGCCGTCTTGTATGGGTGTGGTTCATGGCTCCCCAAAACAATTACATAGTAGCATCAAAGATTGCTGATTACAGATCACTGTAACAGATATAATAATAATGAAAAAGTTTGAAATATTGCGAGAATTACCAAAATGTTAACACAGAGACACGAAGTGAGCACATGCTGTTGGAAAAATGGTGCTGATAGACTTGCTTGACGCAGGATTGCCATAAACCTTCAGTTTGTAAAAAACACAGTATCTGCAAAGTGCAATAAAGCAAAGTGCAATAAAATGAGATATGCCTGTAGTTTCCTAATTCCATCATTCCCTGTACATTTACTAATTGGCACTCTAAGGAGCTTTCCCTTGTCTTTCAATTTGCTTACTTATTTATATGAGCATGGACTCATGGATTCTTATTCTAGTGTATGGGTTATAACTATTATTATCATTATTTAATTTGATCCTCAGATTATCCTAGTTTGGACACTGGCATCTCCTCCTCCTGTGGTTTTTTTTTTTACTTTTTAAAATTGTTATCAGTCTTAGAGCAGTTTCTTAGCTTTTAGTGTAGCAAGATGTTCTAGGCTTATCTTGTACTTTTCCTACCTCAACCCTGAAATCACATTTGTCCAAGGAGCCCTTGTTCCTTTTAGCAGAGAATCGCATTTAGAAACCAGAAGCTAGGTACTAGATGTAAGCATTCCTACTGGGGTATCATTGCTTCTAGGCCCTCTTAACAGAGCTAGGAAATACATGTATGTGTATACGAACATACCCATCTATACCTATTTCTGCATGTATGTATGTATATGTGTGTGTTTGTACACAACGAGTTATATGTTGGTTGATACCTACAATTTTTTTTTTCTTGTACGTCAGGTGAAGGTTTACAGAACAAATAGTTTCTCATTAAAACAGTAGTACACATGTTGTTTTATGACATTGGTTAACAACCCCAT
>NW_004444162.1:2124054-2159272 GCF_000243295.1 Trichechus manatus latirostris
TTTTTTTGGTGAAAATATACCTAGCCAAAGATACACCATTTCAAAAATGTCTACACGCACAGTTCAGTGACATTGACTATGTTCTTCCAATTGTGCTGCTATTCTCACTTTAGATGAAGGTTGATACCTACAATTTTGATCCAACACCACAGGATTCATTCTAGCCTCCCTTTTTCCATATTTGTTTCCCTTCTTCAATGGTGACAAACCAGGTTCCTATTATCCTCAAGGTGTTTTATTTGTTCAGTCCTAAAATACATAAGTAGTTTTAGAATTTCTAACTTAAACAACTGAAAAAACATACCTAACAATTAAGGTTCAGTATTTGTATAGTGTTCTTGCTGTCTTCAGTTTTAGTGCTCATAGTAAAAAATACTGTGCTTTAGAGTACTCAGGTTAGTTCTTTCTCCTTCAGTGTAATTTTGTTATTCATTTGAAATACTGTCAGTTTTTTGTACTCAGTTTTGGGTTTCCCCCCATTCTTGTTGATTTACTTATAATTTCCAGTAAATTTTGGAATGTAAAATTATACTTATAATTTCAAACAGAAGTTAAGTTAGAACTGCAAGAAAAAAGGGAGGGTGTGAGGAGGAATTAATGGGTGGCTGCTTTATTTTGATAAATAAGGTTTACATGGTCTAATTGGTGAATTTTAGTTATGTGCTGGGCACTGTGTGAAGTACACACTACATACACTGTGTTTCACTTTACTTTTTTTTTTTTTCCAGTTAAATATTTTACCTTAATGATGGTTCCGTGTCAATACAGAGAGATATCTCATTCTTTCTAAGAGCTGCTATTCTGTTTTATGGATGTATCATATACACCAGTCTGCTGATGGACATGCAGGTTGTTTCCATTCTTCTGATACTAAAAAACAAAGATTGATAATTACCTTTGTACATAAATCTTTGGCACATGTATGATTATATCAGATCACTTTTAAATTGAAAAGGAAATTATTAGATCCTGCTTTTGAGGAGGGGGGCAGGTTAGTAGTTTGATGTTGCAAAAGCTCTGTTTTTAAATATGTTGCTTTTTAAATGTTTGAATTATAAGTTACCAGCTTCTAAGCTGTAATTTGATTGAAATATAAAACAGTACAACATTTTAAAATCTTTTGGTTTTTTATAACTAGTTACTCCTACAATTCACATGAAAATTATTTGTTAGCTGTATGCTTTACTAAGCCCTGTCACAGATATGAAAATTGACAAGTTTAATTATAACTGACAATGGTGGTTATGAAGAGAAGGAGATGAAAACACTTTCACATTGCCTTAGAACAAAGTCAACTTTTTATTTGCTGTTCACCATGGTCTGTAAAGATGAAATAAACCTACCAGGATGTGTAAATGTAAATGCACATGTACTTTGGGCGTGTTTAGTAATGTATCTTAATTCTTTGAACCACTTATCCATATGACTGGAGAAAATTCTATTTCATAATATTATGTATAATAATGTAGTTGTCAGATACTTATGCTATAGTTTTTTCAGCCCTATTCTATTTCTTCTGCTGGTTTTACATTTTTAATACTGCTCTGTACCCATGCTAGAATTAATTCAGGGTCACGGAGAGGAAAGATCACACAGCTCATATGATGGGTATTTTTGTCTTCAAATTGATCACCTTATTGGTTTTTACACTAGGCTCCCAAAGTCTTTTATATGAGTTAATTATACTTAACTGTGAAGATGATAAGAAATTTGTAAACAAGATTTAAAGTTCTTAAGCTCACGGGTAACTTTTGCTGTGTTCCATTTTCATAGTGCCTTGGTAAACTAGCCAAGGATTTTATGCCTCTTAGTAGTTCTCATCAGGTCAGGAGCTGGAAGAATTAGGCCTACTTTTGACCAGACATAGAAAGAATTGGTTTCAGCCGGTTGATAGGGAATTTAGAGGGGGAAGCAGCAGCGGAATCTCTGCAATCAACACGGAGCTTCAGAATTTCTTCAGGTAACGAAAGGTTAGACATAGATCCTGTATCAGTGACAAATGTCAGACTAATTGTTCAAATAAGAAACTTAATGGGAAAAAAGACTATCTAAAAATAAATTTTATGTATGCTTTTTGATTATACTAGGAGCCCTGGTGGCATAGTGGTTAAAGCACTCGGCTGCTAACCGAAAGGTCAGCGATTTGAACCCACCAGCCGCTCCACAGGAGAAAAATGCAGTAGTCTGCTTCCGTAAAGATTTACAGCCTTGGAAACCCTACGAGGCAGTTCTGCTCTGTCCAGTGGGGTCCTGTGAGTCAGAATTGACTCAATAGCAATGGGTTTGGTGTTTTGGTTTTGATTATACATGCTCTTTCTCTTATTTAGCAATATTATTTATATAAGTAAATTTAATATATTTGGTTTTAACAAAAGGTGCTCATTAAGGTGCTTGTGATTTGATTTCCAAGAAAATATCAGGTCAGGAAAATAGAAGAAAAAATAACCTTTGGTTTTTGTGTGTTCCTGTTATAGTATATTCAAGATTGTAGTATATTTAGAATTGATTATTTATTTTTGTCTCCTTAATAGTAACACAGAAAGAGATGATTACTAATATTTCCTGGAAGATATGTAGCTCTTGTTACTTTTTTATAACTTTAGTGAGTAAAGCTAAATACATGCTTTAATAAGTAAGCTAAATTAAACAGGATTTAATCTGATTAGCACTGAAACCATTTACCCTTTCTTTAAAACTTTCTGTGTAGTAAGATTCCCTTTATTCTTCTTTCTTATACCTCCTAAATGTCTTTAGTTTAGTTTCTGATGTTTTTCTGTTATTCTTAAGTTTTTGTTCTCTTTTACTGGTTCTTTTAGCACCCTCTGCTAATTTTTGCAACTTATTTCAAAACAGCTTACTTATAAATATTGCTATAGTTCTAAAATACTATGTGAAACTTGAACTTTCTTAGTAGTTAGCATATCTGGTATACCTTGGCTTCTCTAATATCTTCATTGGAAAAGGAACCAGAAAAAGATATCTAAACTTTCCTGGCAGTGAAGAAGTAGCTGCTAAGCATCCAACAAAAAGGATATAGTCAGAAGAGCCAAAGACCTGACCGTTAATTCTTAAACACTGCGCTTTATTGGTTTTTACTTCTAAGGGTAGGGGGTGGGGTGGGAAAATGGCATTGCCCATAGATGGGGATTAGGGAAAGCATAAATAACCACTATCATGTAGCCTTTGAAGGTTTAGTTTGAGGAATCTTTTGTGAGAGGTAAATGGATATGAGTGGAGGTGGAGTGTGGGAACTGGGTATAGATAAACAGGTACCTCTCAGCATCTCCTTAGAGTGCCACCCTGAAGATACATCAGTACGTAAGTCAGCATTCTAGAAGGACATTAAAAGTGATAGTACAGTGAAAGCAGTGTCCCATACTTCACACAGTTTGTAAGACTATACTATCATATAATGCTTATTAATGATAGCTGTGGTAATAAAGGAAGCCCTGGTGGTGTAGTGGTTAGGAGTTTGGCTGCTAACCAAAAAGTAGGCAGTTTGAATCCACCAGGCGCTCCTTGGAAACCCTATCGGGCAGTTCTGTAGGGTCGCTATGAGTCGGAATTGACTCGGTGGCAATGGGTTTGGGTTTTTTTTTTTGGTGGTAATAAAATGTTCAGTTATGTTTTCTAATAACGTCACTTTGTTAAGATGGTTCACTGGGTTGGACCCTTGTGTTTCTCTTTTTATTTTAATCTTTACTTTTTTCTTTAATTTTATAATTGAGAGAAAAATCTTTTTTGAAAAAGTATTCTTTATACTCTGTTTAAGATGTTAAGAAAGTATGTAAAAATCTTAGATTTATATTAAAATGCAGTTAAAAAAAGAATATCAAATTAAAGGGCCAATCTTAAGATAACTGGAGAACTCTGCTGTTTAGAATTTCTCCGTAGAGTGATTTGTGTTCTTTCCCTCTTCGGATACAGTTTGTAGTCCACCACCAGACTGTGTTCATTACTTTTCAGCATATAGGTTTACCATTGCATCGTGGAGGGTGTTGAATTTAGTAACAGAAGATCTGTAACTAAGAAAAAGGTCTTTTGTTTTTGTGGCTCAGACCACATTTTCTGTCTGTCTTAAGCATTTTCTTGGGGGCTGGAGTGTTCTACAGGGGATAGGCACAGGTAGTTAATTTGACATTATGGACTTTTTCTCAGAACTTAGGTAATTATTTTTAAAGTGTTGAAATATGAAAAAATTCAGTTCACAGCTGTTGATTATAATATGTTAACCAAACATATAGAGGCTCATTGTGATTATCATAAATATTGAGTTGAAATAGATCTCTCTCTCCATCAGAATATTACGGTCTTTTTAAGGATAAAACTTGCAGTTAGCACTCTTCTGATGACATTTTCTTTTTGTATTGATGCTTATTAGAAAACATTGTTTTATTTTTATGTTCAGGAAATAAATGAGCTGATTTACAACAGGAGCCAGATTAGCCAGTTCCTTTCCTGAGCAAAAATAAGAATAGCTAAGAGAATGCATAATCAATATGCAGTCAGACAGCGAATTTTGTGTACATTACAGATATGGTTTACTTTTGTTGGTATTAGTTAATTATTCAGATTTCCTGCAAAATTATACAGATATGTATTTAAGAGATTTAATGAGAACGTGCTTATGTAAATGATTTAGTCTCCTATATTTCATAAGCACTGAATTCATTTACAGATAATAATGATCTGAATCTCTCAGTTTCTCACCCGAGTAACTTCCATAAGTATTAAAGCCTTTTTCTTTCTTTCCTTTTGTTGGCAATTTAAATCTATTGTAGTTTAAAAAACAACTTTAAAAATGAATATGTTGTCCAAATAATTAAAAAATAATCAGGGTGAACTTGACATAATGATGGTTAAAGTGGCAGGGGATTAAATTAATTTCTTATAGGTAATATGAGAAATTCTGATTTTCTGTTGTCTCGTTATTTAAAATACTCAAAAACTCTGGGAGCTTTGACGACAGATTGACATTGTGGCATACTTTCCCAAATAGAACTTGTAACTGGATTTCTTTCATGAGGAGGATGCGTTGTTGGTATGTTTCTTTTAATTAATCTAAAATTAATTGGAAATTATTAAAACAAAATAAGTTTGCTAAATTGCATCAGTGGACTTAACACAATATAGCTATCCTGTGTGTGAGGGAATCTATCACGAAGATGCTCTTTAATTCTCTTCCTCACCACCCTCCCTTGTCCCCCGCCTTTTGTTTTCAAAGCGAAACTCATAGTCTGGGTAAATTCAAGACATCTTTAAGAGAAAATGTCTTGGGGAGCCCCAAGGAACTGATGAAGTTAAGTGTGCCATCGTTAGTGTACGCTGTTCAGAACAACATGGCTTTCTTAGCTCTTAGCAATCTGGATGCCGCAGTATACCAGGTAAGTGGAGTTGTTGCTAATGCAAAGCACAGAATCTTAAAAAATGTTTTTATGGTGAACAACTTTTTATTAACCCTTTATAACATTAAATATTTTTTTCTGATAATTCTATACATAATATCAGAAATAATATGTATGTGCTAGAGATTGATATTAGCTGAATTCATTAATACATTGTTTTGTCTCTAGGTGACTTACCAGTTGAAGATTCCCTGTACTGCTTTATGTACTGTTTTAATGTTAAACCGGACACTCAGCAAATTACAGTGGGTTTCAGTTTTTATGCTATGTGGAGGAGTCACACTTGTACAATGGAAACCAGCCCAAGCTACAAAAGTTGTGGTAAGAAAAAAAATATATATCATAAGTAAATAGACTTCCTTAAGTCTAATATACTTCAGCCACATTGATGAATGCAGTATGATTACATTTCTTTGATTTAAAATGACCTTTGCCTTATAATAGATAGGTTTTTTTTGTACTTGGTATAATGTTGCTTATTATTAAGGATAATATAGTAACACTTATTGGCTTTCTGTTCTTAGAGGGGAATATACATAAAATATGTTAGAGATAGAAAGTACAGTGTAATCCAACCCCATCAAAACTGAAGTCTGAAGAGGCAAAGTAATTTATCCAAGGTTATAGAGTTAATAGCTAACCTATGACTAAAACTGTGCCAACTTCTACACCGTATATATTCAGAACTTCTAGGTCTCTTTTAGACATCTTCTCAGAAACACTGGGCAAGGTAAAGGTTTTCTTATTCTCCCTCAACTTATAAAGTTTCTTATCCTTTTGCACATACTCTCACTGTCATGATTGGGATTACAGGGGAGTAGTGTTCTTACTGATAATTGATAGCTAAAATAGGGCAAAAAAAATGCCCTTTGCTTAGAACTTAGTCTGTTAAGAGTTGAATGTTTAGGTATAGTACCTGATTTTTTATATTATATGCCTCAATCACTTATTTTCCCAAAGACTGATAAGAAGTGAAGCTCTAGTGAATGACCTTCTGAAGATAAAGGGCTTCCTTCTACAACCAGATTCTCTGCAGTTTTTAGCAAATAAAGGAGCATGGTTCTCTTAGGAGTATAAGGCAGCTGGGAATATTTGGAGAGCTTGTGAAGGTGGGAAGTCAATTCCTTTTTAGGTAGTTACCTTCTAGCCTGGTGGAGAAATGATGTGTGTCTCCCTCCCACCTGCCAAAAAAAAAAGTGTTAGAAAAAAAAGAGTTTTAGGTTAGTATTTCTTGTCTTCAGGTGATGTATAGCATGCTCATATTCTTGGTAACATTTCAAAACATTAATCAGATATGCACTGCACATTTGGTTGTAGACCATCAGAGAAATAATTTGTTTAGGAAGTAAGGCAAATACTTCAGAGTTAAATATGAGTTTAAAGTAATACTTCACAGCATTAGAAAAGATGTTAGGTTCCACCTCACCTAGGTAAGGTATGTGAAAAGTTGGTAAGCTAAAGCAGAGTATAGGGCAGCTTATCCTATTTTTGGACCACTCTAGAAAGTTCTTTCGTAATTAAACAGAATGCGGCTTCCTATACCTGCCTCTCGTTCTTTGTTCATGTCAGAATCACTCAGATCTCTACTAGCTTCATATGACAATCCTTTGAATATTCGAGGGCAACTATTACATCCTTACCTTTCAGGTCTTTTTTCCTTTGTTTAAACAGCCCTAATGTTTCTTTTTATCATATGGGTTCTAGACAGAGACTTCCCGATCCCCACCTCCTGCCCCAAACCTTTCCTTTACCTTATTTTTCTCTTCTAGATGCACTCATCTGCAACTGCCCCTCAGAAAGTCTTAGAACTTCACATCTTCTCTAGATGTTGCCTAAGTAATATGAGGTGTAGCTTGCTAATTAATTACCTCCTTTGTTCTGAATTCTACACACTTGTTAAATCAGCATAAGATTATGTTAGGTTTTCTTTTTTTTTTTTGAGTGGTGGGGATATCCATTCTAAAATTGATTATATACAATGACATGTAGCTGTTCACATAAATTTTGATACAGTTTGTTTCATATGTGTCTTGTGCATGAGTTTCTAAACCAAAATGCAGGATTTTTTTTTTTTTTTGTATTTATTAAGTTCATCTTGTTAGCCTCTTGAGGCTAACCTCTTGAGAGGTTTAACCTCTTGATTGTTTAACCTCTTGAGATTTTACTAGTTCTTATCCATTATTAGCTTTTCCTTTGAGTGTGATTCTTTCTACAGATTTGACAAGTAGTTCTTCTCTGTCTTCAATGAAAATTTTGGATAGGGCAGGACCAGAGTTCTGTGGCTATACCTTTAGACCTCCTTCTACCTTGATTTTTTTTTTTCTTTCTTACTTAATCAATATTTATTTATGGGTCAGGAATTTGTGGACGGCTTAGCTGGTGGTTCTGGTTTAGGATTGCTTATAAGGTTGTAGGCATGATATCAGCTAGGGCTGAGGTGAACTGAAGGCTTGACTAGGGCTGGAGGATCTGTTTCAAAGCTAACTCACTCACGTGCTTGGCACGTTGGTGTTACTTGTTCTAGCTTGATTTTGTTCTATTAATTAGCACTCTTCAGTATGAGCATTCACTCAGCTCATGACTAATTGAGATGTTTCAACAAACGGATGCAGCGCTGAAGGTGCTCACTCATCTATGTCAAGAAATTTGGAAGACAGCTTCCTGGCCAACTGACTGGAAGAAATCCATATTTGTGTCCATTTCAAAGAAAGGTGATCCAACACAATGCAGACATTATTGAACAGTATCACTAATATCACACATAAGTGAAATTTTGCTGAAGATCATTCAAAAGTGGTTGCAGCAGTACACAGACAAGGAACTGCCAGCAGTTCAAGCCAGATTCAGAAGAGGATGTGGAACAAGGGATACCGTTACTGATGTTAGATGTATCATGGCTGAAAGCTGAGAATACCAGAAAATGTTTACCTGTATTTTATTGACTGTGCAAAGGCATTTGACTGTGTGGATCATAACAAAGTATGGATAACATTGCAAAAAATGGAAATTCTAGAACGCTTAATTGTGCTCATGAGGAATCTGTACATAGACCAAGAGGTAGTCATTTGAACAGAAGGGCATACTGAGTGGTTTAAAGTCAGGAAAGGTGTGCGTCAGGGTTGTATCCTTTCACCATACTTACTCAGTCTGTATGCTGAGCAAATAATCCCAGAAGCTGCACCATATGAAGAAAAATGGGGCATCGGGACTGGGGGAAGACTCATTAACAGCCTGTGACATGCAGATGACACAGCCTTGCTTACCGAAAGTGAAGAGGACTTGAAGCACTTACTGATGAAGATCAAAGACTACAGCCTTCAGTATGGATTACGCCTCAACATAAAACAAAAATCCTCACAACTGGACCAATGAACACATTATGATGAACAGAAAATAATTGAAGTTGTCAAGGATTTAATTTTACTTGGATCCGTAATCAACGCCCATGGCAGCAGCAGTCAGGAAATCAAATGACATATTGCATTGGGCAAATCTGCTGCAAAAGACCTCTTTAAAGTGTAAAAAAGCAAAGATGTCTCTTTGAGGACTAACATACACCTGACTCAAGCCATGGTGTCTTCAGTTGCCTCATATGCATGTGAAAACTGGACAGTGAATAAGGAAGACCAAAGAAGAACTGATGCCTTTGAATTATGGTGTTGGCAAAGATTATTGAATATACCATGGATTGTCAGAAGAACAAACAAATCTGTCTTGGAAGAAGTACAGCCAGTGTGCTCCTTAGGAATAAGGATGGCGAGACTTCATCTTACGTAAGTTGGACATGTTATCAGGAGGGACCAGTCCCTGGAGAAGGATATCATGCTTGGTAAAGTAGAGGGTCAGCGAAGAAGAGGAAGACCCTCGATGAGATGGATTGGCACAGTGGCTGCAGTGATGGGCTCAAGCATAACAATGATTGTGAGGATGGTGCAGAACTGGTAGTGTTTCATTCTGTTGTATGTAGGGTTGCTATGAGTCGGAACCTACTCAACAGCACCTAACAACAATAACAAGTGGTTCTTAAATTTAATGTAACCTCAGAATCAACTAGAAGGTTAGTTGAATCAGATTGCTGGGCCCCATCCCCAGAATTTATGTTTCAGTAGTCTGTGGTGGCACCTGATAATACTTATTTCTGTCAGGTTTCCAAGTGCTGCTTCTGGTCCAGGGACCACACTTTGGAGAACTATAATGTACTTTTATTTCTCCTTTTGTCTTCATGCAGCCATTTTAGGTCAAGATTTCTCCCTCAGGTATTTAACATAAAGTAGTGCTCTCCTCACATCAGACTTACTTATTTTGAATATGATGTATCCTTCCTTGTCACGTTACAGTTGTGAGTCTCATGAGTTTCAGTAATACTATTGAGATAGTATTTATCTCTCAGGAAAGACTGAGGAAAGCCCCTGAGGTTTAGTTTAGGGCAGAAAGAGGAGATAAAGATAAAACAGTAGGTTGGGGCCGATACACATGTATCTGTCAGTACTTCTCTTACAGTATTATAATTATGTAACCTGTCAGTCTCTCCTATACATGAACTATTTAAGAACCTTCTGATGTATCATCTTTATTCATTTAGTATATAACAACGTATCTGGGTACATAGAAGGTATGCTATAAATATTTGATAAAAATTCAACAAAACAGTCTTAAAAGCCAGTACTCCTGCCTATTGACAATAGGGAAACTTGGAGGAGTTTTGAGTGAAGATTGCATCAAAGTAACAACTTAATAAAACAAGTTAAACTATTACCATTTCCAGGAATGATGGTGGAAGGGCTTGAGTTATAGCGGTGGCAATAGTTAAAATTAAGAATCAGGCTGACTATGCAAACTCTACGCTAGGGTACTTATTGGTATTAGGAACAGGAGGTACACATGATGATAAGTATTATATGAAGCCTTTACTGTGGCTGTGATTTGAGGGACACACTTTACAGTGCTCTTATTAATTTCTATGATAGTCTTTTTGTTTGGTACTGTCTTATTCTATAAAATAACTGTCTGATATAGGACAGACTTTCAGTAGAACTGTAATGCTCTGTTTTTAAATAATTTTTTTTGTTGTTGCTGAAAATAAACACAGCAAAACATACATCAATTCAACAATTTCTGCATGTACAGTTCAGTGACTGATTACATTCTTCAAGTTGTACAACCATTCGCATCCTCCTTTTCCGAAAAATATAAACTCACTGCCGCCGAAGCTTCCTATCTAACTTTTCGAGTTTCTATTTTCAGTTTAATCCTTTGTAGATATGTAACGCAGAGTTTTGCTTTTCATTTGTTTGGTCTCTTGGATGAATGCTACTCATTAGTTACTAAAATAACTTTTACAAAATTAATATTACAGGTGGAACAGAATCCATTATTAGGGTTTGGCGCAATAGCAATTGCTGTATTGTGCTCAGGATTTGCAGGTAAATCATAAAACCATCAATTTATTCTGTTGTCAAATTTTTTGAAAACATTGGACTTTAAATAGGGACCCAGTTTATCTTGCTTTATCATAACTAACAATTTTCTTCCCACTGAAGCTTTATTTTCTTACTTTTAGTTAGTTTTGTGTCAGTTGTTTTTCCACTAAATGTGTGGCAGTGTTGAACTCAGTTCAGACCTCAGTCCTTATTCCTGCTTGCAGTTATGTAAGAATATACTTCTGCCAACCTTAATCATCCACAGTTCAGCCAAGAACCCAAAAGTAAGTGCAAAAAGACCTCTGAAAATGGAGGAAATTAACTGTCAGAAAGGTCAAGTACTTACTTCCATTTTCTCTGGAAATGGATGCTGTTCTCGAGCTAAATCCTGGTGCTTGAAGTTGTTAATGCCACCAACTCAGTACGTGTTTTTCCCTGGTGGTCTCAAGTTCTTCCTCTGCTTCAACAGATGAAGAACAATAAAGTAGAAAGGAGGGAAGGTGGAGAGTCCCTTAGAAAATTAAACACACGAAAGTAACAGCCAAAAAAGGAGAGAAGAGAACACAAAATCAGTAATGGAAAAAAGCATGGACATCTGGGGTCACAAGTGTAAGGTCAAGAAAAGACAAAGTATGAATGCTAAGTGTCACATAAGAAATGAATGTGTTTTAGAAATAGTCCCAACAGAAAAACTTAAAGCTCTTTTTAGTAAAGAAGGTATTAATTATAGCTGTTAGTTTTTATTATTTATCTTTCATCTGTGCTATTCAAAATCAGGTCTTTTTATTTTTGACTACGAAAGCCAGCTGGATATGTGAGTGAAATATTGCTTGTAAAAAAGATGTTTTATAAGAGGTAAAATCTAAATTTAGGGATATATTTAATGATAGCATCATGCTAAACTTTTATTCTTAGAAACTAGCAAATTAGGAATCAAAATTGAGTTACCCCCCCAAAAAAAATACCCTGTTTAGCACTATTTTTGAACAATTAAGTGTTTATATCCAACATTCTATTTGGTTCAGTCTTTCAGTGCACAATTAAGGAAAGGGTGGGTGGTTTAATATCCCTCTATGCTTGGAGTAACTAAGCACTGAATAGTTAAAATAGCTTTCCCAGATGGTAGAATCTAAGGTGGAAAATAGGAATAGCCATTGTGTTTGTTGCCATTTTCTGGCTCTTTCCAATCAAAGCAATCTTGTTCTTCATTAGACTTTTCAGTTGATTGGTATTTTAGAGACAGTTCCTAAGTCTCTAATTAACATAGTGTTTATAACTAAAATCTTTAATGTCCTTGTTAAACATGTATTCATTGTAACCATGAGTATAACCAGAAGCTTACAGCAATGGTTTGTGGCATTTTTGTGGAGATCATGTACTCCTTTGGAATATCTGAGAAAAGCTATAGACCCTCAACCCTAGAAAATGCACATACATGCAAAATCAATTCTCTAGTTAGGGATTTCACAGCCCTTCTGAAATTGTACATGAACTTGTCTTTTGGAACCCTGCTTTAAATGGCTTCACTCAGCAAGTTCTATTTAAATTTTATTTTAGTTGTGTTATTTGCTCTGAAAAAATTCCAAGTGGTGATTATGAAGTTTATTTTGCAAGGTTAGGAGTATTCATTACTAGACACATATTACAGGGGTATGATTAAGATAATTCACTGTTAATAGTACAGTTTTCCAGCTGACCAAAGCAAGTCTTTCCTTGGCATTTGGTAGTACGCAGAGCTTTTGTGATCCATCTTACTGCTATAATACAAGCAGAAACTGTTCTTAAATATAATTTAGCAGTCTCCTAGTAAATGTGGCTTATAAAAAATTCCCTCTTATTTATTCTATAAGATCTGTAAAAATGCAATTTGGTAATGTTCAATATGCCATGTGTCCCAACCTACATAATAAATTTACGTTTAATTAACCTAATGTATGTTTGTTCCCCAAATCATATACTTTATATATTTCTAGGTTATTGTTCTAAATGAAAAACATTTAATTTCTAATATCTTTATTTAATTTCATATTTGCATATCTAATTTTCTTTCAGGAGTGTATTTTGAAAAAGTTTTAAAGAGTTCAGACACTTCCCTTTGGGTGAGAAACATTCAAATGTATCTATCAGGCATTGTTGTGACTCTAGTTGGAGTCTACTTGTCAGATGGAGATGAAATTAAAGAAAAAGGATTTTTCTATGGTTACACATATTATGTCTGGTTTGTAATCTGTAAGTACCTAAGAATTAAAGGCTTTGGGTCGATCCCTCCTTCTTCCCCTTTTTTAAAGTTAGATGTCCATTTTAAGGATTTGCAGCATTTTGATATTGTTCCTTTGGTACTGTGAATACCCATTTGAAAATGTAATTTTGGTTTTATTGACTTACTTTTGTGGCATAGCTATCCCAAAGCAATTTTGCTTTCACAATTCACAAGTATCTAATGTGTTAGCAATAAATGTGTACAATTTAGTAGTAGACCACATAGCTCTTTGGGTATCTGAAATACAGTGTCGTTATGCAGGAACCACTACTCGGTTTTAATACAAACTCTCTCAAATGGCTGCTTTTAAGGAAAATAGTATTTTCTAGGTTAATTAGTATGTCATCTCTGGGGATGAAGATTGTCTTACCATTATAGGATGTTTCATTTACTGGAGTGTTAAGATTTTATTTCTTTCTGTATACAAGTTCTTGCAAGCGTTGGAGGCCTCTACACTTCTGTTGTGGTCAAGTACACAGATAACATCATGAAGGGCTTTTCTGCAGCAGCAGCGATTGTCCTTTCCACCATTGCTTCAGTGATGCTGTTTGGATTGCAGATAAGTATGTCCTTGTTTGTATTGTGAAGTTATTAACGTGGAAGAGCTCACTTCCTTGATTCATTTAATCTCTAACTAGAAATGATAGTTGGTCATAGTGTTTATAGAAATTCCTAGTTTTGTTACTACAATTTATTCTACAAGTGCAGCAGTTGTGTGGAACGTGAGTAAGCAGTACTGAAGTTGTTTAAACGGTCCCAGAGCTTAAGTTGAGGGGTACTGGCTCTATGTCAAAGTGAAGGGCTACTCAGTTACAAAAAGAGTTTTCTTTTTGCAATCTAAGGCCTCCCTGTTCCCCAAGTATTAGATACAGTACAACTTTGAGTGATTCAGGGTAAAATTAGTGTGATTAGGTACTTAAGGAAATAAACACATGGACTTTAGGAAATGATTACTTTCAGCAGGCTTTTTGTTTTAAGGAAAGAGCAGAAAACATCTTTCATCTCCCCCTTAGTTTTGTACCCTCCTAACTTTTTAAGACTTGGGTGTGAATTGGTTTTGAAACTATAATCCAAATGTAGGTTTTCTTTTTCTCTTTTATGAAAATTATTTTTGTTTCATGTAATATGTAACATATAAAATTCATTACTATTGCTGGCATTCTGGCACCACTGCTGTTCGAGTCCTGCTAATATAATTTTCCCTAGCCCCCACCCAGGATTAAGTTGGCTTCTGAATTATTCAAGCAGTGATATTGCCTTAACATTTCAGGGTGCTTTTATGCTGTAATAATTATTTTCTATACTGATCAGTTAATATACCATAAACTAATGTGTGAGGAAATTCTGTCAAATATTTACAGTAAGTTAAAGAAACAGACCTGGCCTATATTTACATTTCATTTTAAAATTGACTGTTGCCATAAATGCAAACAGAGGAACACCAACTGTGTAGAAATTCTAGAAAACCATTTTAGAGTATAGTTCAAATCTTGGCTGTACCATTTATTAGCTGTGCAACTTTCAGGAAGTCACTTAGCCTGTGTCAGTTTCTTCATCTGTAAAATGGAAATAATACCACCTACCTCCTAGGGTTCTTTTCAGGTAAAGTGTTTAGAATAGTATCTGGCACACAGGTAAGTGTTCTGTATAAAGCCAGTCACTTACAGTTTTGGTATAGGTATCTACAGGCCCTCCATTAGATGTTTTTATACTTGATTTGGGTGAACTTGTAGTTCTGATCCGTCGTTATGCTGAACAAATCTCCTTATGCCTTTGCTCCTTTTCCTAATACTCAGAAATAGTATGAAATGCTTTTTTGTCAATATTCTGTCTTACCGATAATGGTCAAGGAAATTAATTAGAACGCCTTAGTAATCTTTCAGTTTTCTATTTAGATGTAAATTAACTCCCTCCTGCCCCCCTTTTGAAAGCAAAGCTGGTCTTTTCTAGTTAGGTGTAAACTAAAATCATACTTGATGTCATTTCTCTGCATACCATTTTTAAAGCTATTAAGACTGTTTCGTTGTAGTCCATATAGAATATGGTTTGGTTTTGAACAGAATATACAGTTTTGGCAAGCTTTTGATGTAAGCATCTGTTTACATAATGACTGTCAAGCCTGGACAAGTTGTGATTCAATTTCTTGTTTGCTGATTTTCAGGATTAAGATGGAAAGAGGCAAGGCTAGCAGGAAATTGCCATCTCATCTCCTACTCAGTAATGTTTAGTGGTTTCGATCTTTGGTCACCTAACTCTGAATTTTGCTCAACTATTTTTTACTCTAGACTCTTACAGGTTTCTGATATGATGGAAAGGCCACACCTTAAACTGCTTTTCTTCCTTTTTAAAATCAGCATACAGGGAACTTAGTATGTCCTTTCTGTCAGGAGTGGTCCAGGAGAGGCACACTGGTGTTCTTGAAAGTGTGTAGTCAGTGACTGTCACTCCCTTGATTTTACTCTCCTCTCCTTTTTTTGCTAGAATTGATGACCTTTCTAAACCTGCCATCATAAAAGTAGAACACTATTTATTTCCCATATGGTCTGATAATATAAACCCACAATTAGAAGTTTTCAAAATGTTAAATTAATTGTTGTATGTTTCAGACACACAAATACAAACTAAACTTTTTTTTCCCCCTTTGTAGCATTCACCTTTGCTCTGGGTACCCTTCTCGTATGTGTTTCTATATATCTTTATGGATTACCCAGACAAGACACTACATCCATCCAAGAAGGAGAAAGAGCTTCAAAAGAGAGAGTCATTGGTGTGTGATTCCAGCCTCAAGAGAGATTTCTACTCAGACTAAAACATTTGCATTAATCTAGAGCCTTAAGTCAATCCCAGAGGGTAGCTTAAACAAACAAAAACAAAAAATTAATTGTATGGCATAAGAATTAAGAAGAAAGCTACCTGAGTTAATAGCTAATGTGGACCTGTTTGGGGTCAAACTGTTTTGTTTTAGAATGAAGGAATTTTATTATTGTATATATAATGTACATAAAAAGTATGGAGATGATGTGGTGTTAAAAAATCATGTGAGGTTACAAGTGGTCTGGGACAATATTTAAGAGTTAAAGTGCCAAAGCCATTTCTGTACTAACTGTTCACTTGTTCAGGTACCAGGGGAGAAGGGTGATCCCTCTTTGTTCTCTGTTCATATACAGTATTTTGTCCCAGCACCAGTAAAGACCAAGTTCTTCTCTTTCAAGAGAGGCAGAAATAAGACAGGCTAGTTCAGAAAAACAAATTGAATGTGTAACTTTTTCTCAAAATGAACTGTTTCATAACTCAGACTGTGATTTCTGGGTGGTGACTGAGTACTCCTTTAGTGCTGTATTTGTGCCATTCATTGTCTGGATTCATATTTCCTTCCTGTTAGATGATATACTTTTCTTCAAAAAAATTTCTAATGTCACTTTTGTACTTTTTTTTATAAAGTATGTTTAACTGTTGGGACCTCAATAATTTGTGAAATTTCAGTGTTTTTAAAAAGATTTCTATAATGTTAATGGGGAAATTCAGCAATAAACCTAATGTATTTATATGAATTCTATTTGATCACTTTTTGTATTATAGATATGACCGTTAAGATAAGGCAGAAACAAAACAAAAAACCCCAAACACTACATTTTTTATCTTCTATATGTTAGACGGTATCTGTTAGGGTTCTTTGGCTGCAAAACCAACTCTGACTATCCTTAAAAAAGGAACTTATGGGAAGGGCAGCATTCAGGGCTGTGGGGCTATTGGTTGCAGAAATTAATGAACAGTCCTTTCAGGGAGCTGCTTTTGGAAAGACTTGGCACTAGCCATTACTGTCCCTGCCTCATTTCACTCAAGATTCAAAACCTCACGAGGCTATCACTGACCTGGGGAGGGGACAGTTTCTCAGAAGTGGAGGGGGATACTAGACATGTAAGTCATGTTCCAAATTTACATTTTTATTCCATGACTGGTTTGTGCTAAGGGAAATGCAGTGTTACTTTAAGCAGAAAATCAGCAATCTGAAAGCTAATTCACTTAAAATTAAGATTGCATAGATGAGTCTTTTCTAGGACTAAGATGGTTAACCATACTGACCAATGTAAAACAGTGTTCATTCTAACTACAGAAGCTTTAGTTCAAGCTAATTTACTTTTCTGTTTGTACAAATAGATTGTCAGTAGTATTCAGAAGGCTTCTAGTCGCAACATTTAGAAAATATTATAGCAGACCTGAATGGGAATACTGGCAAATGAGGATGGCTGTACTGATCAAACAGATCACATCCTACTCATGTTACCTAAACAAGTCACACAAATAGAGCCCTGGTGGTTCAGTGGTTAAAAGCTACGGTGAGCTATGGTTGCTAACCAAAAGGTTGACTATTTGAATCCACCAGCCGCTCCTTGGAAACCCTATCGGGGGAGGGGGCAGTTCAGCTCTATCCTGTAATAGGGTTGCTGTGAGCTGGAATCGACTCAACAGCAACAAGTCTTTTTTTTTTAATATGCAGATACATGAAGGAAATTGAGAGACTCCATTTCAGATTATGGTTTAACTACTAGAGTCATTTTTGGGAAAAGATCCTAATACAGTGTCTGTACAAGTAATTCATTGCTATTCAAATGTATTCAGTTTCTGAGTTCATATAGTAAGGGTTACCTGTATATATCAACTAAATGGTACACACGAGACCTGTACTCTTGGGGTAGTTGTCAGCTATTTCTGATAACAAGATGCTTATTTTTGGTCTTCCTAAACTTATTCAGAACTAGCCATAAGAATAAGAAAGGAAGAAACACACTGTAAGAAACCTCAAGCTGGAGTTTAAACTTTTTAACCTTTTACCCCATTAGACCACAATGTTTTGAATTTAAAAAGTCTCGACTCAGTTTTACTTAATGCTTATTTAGTACCTATTGACTATGTGGAGGTCCTCAGCGGCACAAACAGTTAAGTGGCTGACTACCAACCAAAAGGTTGGTGGTTTGAAACCACCCAGAGGCACCTCAGTAGAAAGGCCTGGCTGTCTGCTTGTGAAAGGTCACAGTTTTGAAAACCTTATGGAGCGGTCCTGCTCTGCACATTTGGGGTTGCCATGAGTTGGAACAGGCTCGATGGCAACTGGTTTGGTTTTTTTTTTTTTTGGACCATGTGGGAACTCAGATTTTTTTTTAAGGATAAAAACTTAAGTTGATAAATCACTTAGATTTAATAAATATAGATTCTGACAGAGAATAGTAGTTTAAATCCTATTTTGAACAGCAAGGCATCTAAGAATAGGTAACCAGAATTCATTTAGCGTTTTTTAAAGTCATTATAATTAGAAATTACATCCGAGATACAGGTGTTATTCCAAGAAGTTTCATTCCATTGGCTAGGACACAACGGGCAGCTCTGAAAAGATGAAGTCTGGCCTATAAAACAAATAAAAAAATGATTAAATGTTTAATTCAGTAACAGGCTATTTATAAGTAAATAATATTTTTAAAAGTAATTCTAACTTTTTCTTCTAATTTAAAAAAGAACAATATCTCAGAGGGCCCTAGGGTTTAGTGTAGGCAAAGGAAGATACAGTCCTAGCATCCCTTACAGTAACACTGGTCCACATGAGGTTGTGGAGTTGGGGGTGAAGTGTAATCATACCTTATGGCTTCAGATAAGGGGAACTTAGCACTAGTATGTTGTAAAGTACATGGACATTGATTGTTACAACCCAATTCTAATTACTGAGCCAGTAAGTACAGTACTGTAGTTGAATAACCCAGTGCTCCTTCAGAAAAATTTACAAAACTAGTAGTCTGAGGATGCTAGGGATTATACAGGAAACACTCAACATACCCCAGCCACTTCAGGAGGACTGTGTTTTATCTGCAGTGTTTTATGTGCCATAGCTGCAAGATGACTGAAACAGGAAGAGGGAAATTATGATTAGGACCAGCAGTAATTCCCTATTGTAACATATGAGCTTGATACCTATTCTTCCTCCCTCAACTTAAACATAAAGAAATCAAAGCTTAGAGCCATTAAAAGATGTATCCAAAGTTGCAAAGTGGAGAACAGTGCTTTTCTATAATGGGCAAGGTAAAACATACTGAACTCAAGCTTTAGATTTTGGTCCTGGTTCTACTACTACCAGGCAGCAAGTTCTTAAGATTATAATTCATTGCTAGTCTTAGAAGTGGAGGGGATTACTTTCTAATCGTCAGTTTTTCCTCATTTAGGTAGCCTTTATAGTTAAAGGTATAACATGTCATGGCCTTTCCCCTTCTTGTACAGTGAGGAGGCAGGAAGAGACTTGTCATCAGTCCACTCTGCACATACTCTGGCCTCTCTTCTGTCCCTTTAGGTATAGCACCAAGTGGAAGAATGTACCAGGAAATGATATTCGTTTTAATGACTAAATGACATTTAATAAGACTTTCTAGCTTCTTCACCTCTATATGTCTAAGTGGAATTTGAAGGTTTCCGATTTCAGTAAATTCTTAAGTAAAAGAAAAAATTTCCTTTCTTAAACAGTTTTATGGGATGATATAGCTGTTGCTATGCAAGAGTAGACTCAATTTCTACTCAAAGTTTGCAAAACAGCTACCATGAAATTTCCATCAAAGTGTCACTGATTGGCTTCCCAACTCATTCTCCACCCTCTAGCTGACTGATTTTTCTGCACCTCTGCTTAAAACTCTTTTATGGGCTCCACTGCCCTGAAAATAAAGTCTAAATGCTTTAGTACATGGTGAAAAGGTCTGTATATGCTTCATTTCTCATCCCTCCTAGGACTATGCTTGTAGTTCCTTTAGTGCATCACGTTCTGGCCCAACTCTGGACTTTTCCTCCTCCCCTGCCACCCAGCTTCTCCTGATTTAATACCTACTCCTTTCCTCTGAGAAGCCTTCTCTGACTCCACAAGGCTAGGCTGGGTGCCCTAACATCATCTCTTATGTTCACTCTGCCATAACCCATAAGCACCGTACCGTGACCACTTGTGTAGTTGTCAGTTTCCGCTCACTGGACTGTAGTGATCACAACTTGTATCACTGAATGTGTGAGTGAATGAACATTAATTGCTAATTTGCAAAGAGATGAAGGAAAGAATTTCTGTAACTTAAGCACATTACTTCTTAGGCCAAAGAGTTTGTTTTATAGCAAATTTTAGATGAAAGAAAGGTCCTTTGTCAGATTAGGTGGTCTCAGATGTCACTTAATATTTGAAAATAGCAAGATCAAAAAAAAAAAAAAAATCCCTCTTGAAGGAATGGAAAATGCTATGAAATGTAATATGCAGAGTCATGTATCTGTCTTATCTCTGTCCCACACCATTAGGCTCCACATAAATGGTTAAAAGCCTTTTGAAAGCAACACAATGTTAAAGTACCTTAGAGTTAGTAGGTAACTGACAATGTGCCTGGGCTGAAGGTCCTGAGAAGATCTATAAAGTACCTCGTCGAACCTGAAAAAAAGATGAAGGAGCTGTTGGCAGGGGAAGACTGTCCATGTTACACTAAGATGTTAAAGATCTTAGATATAAGGTTGACTTGACATCATTAAGAGTAAAAGATAATATGAGAAAAGACCTTGTGTACATTTGAAGGCAAAAGCACTTTTTCTTACTTACAAATTCCTTGATGGCAGGGACTTTCTAAATCATCCCTTAGGCCTAGTCCAGAGCAAGGACTCTAGCCATGGTTGTTAAACCGAATGGAAAAAGCCTCCAGCCACATTTACACACTCTACAAAAAGCAGCTAACAGAACTACCCTCAATGCTCAAGAGACCAGGTTGGCTTATTTTTCCCCACAAATTGGCTTTATATGAATAAAATAACTCCTTCTGGTCCCAGGAAAGAACCATGGACCTTTATGTAGCAATCAGAGAAAACTGCCTTGATCCTAACCACCCACATCCCTTCCAGAGACTCATCTCTACAAGTCTGGCTTCACCAACAGTGCTTGTGAGAGCTTAGAGGTGTGGACTCTTGCCCAGTGTACGCACATCAGATAGATCTGTATGTGAGACTGAACTGAAATCAAGAGGCAAATGAAGTACTTATGGTCTCACAAAGGCAGAGATTTTCCTTCCCTTATCACAGAGGGTGAGAAGATGATCTCTTCCAACATTACACTGTGATCCTTTTTGACCAGGCTTCACATTCTCATGCCAGGGGCTAGAGGATGCTTAGCATATGTTCTAACTCAGCAGTGGTAACATTCTTAAGACCTAAGGATTGACCTTGAACATGGGCTTAATCCATGCCCTCAAAGGGAAAATACCGCTTTTTGGTCATACCTTTAGGAAAACGCTGTCTAGAGGCAGTAGGCAGGAGCCAGCTACTGGCCTGTTCACTCTGTTGTTGTGACTCATAGTGACCCTACAGGACAGAGTGGAATTGTCCCATAGGGTTTCCAAAGCTGAAATCTTTGTGGGAGCAGATTACCAGGTCTTTTTCCCTCGGAGCTGCTGGTGGGTTCAATCAGCCAATCTTTCAGTTAGCAGCCAAATGCTTAAGAATTGCACCACCAGGGCCCCTTTTATTCACTCTGTTGGTCAATAAAACGCTAATAGCCATTTTACTAACCAGAAGCATATTTGATAATATTAGAAAAGCTTCATACCTGAGAAGATGCTGGAGAATTGAAACAGACTGTGGCTCTTGTAAACAAGCTGGATTGAAGTCATTCAGATAACCACATCCAAAAGTCTCTTCCAAACTATTATTAAAAGTTTAGAATTAAAAACTACAAAGGATTAAACAAGTCACCAAGGACAAATACGTGCAAATGATGAACATTACGGCCTTGCTCTCCTTGATATAGCCTTAGACTTTTAAGCTAACATTGTTTGACCGGAAGCTTCTAATTTTCCCTACCTCTGTTTCTTCATCTGTAAAACAGAGGTAACACTATACTCTTGGCAGGGTTATCCTGAGGACTAAATAAGATAATATTCATAAAAGCCTTTCTTACATAGGTGCTCAATAAATAACAATTAAAAAACAACAGCAAAAAAAACCCATTAAGGTCACTAGTTTTCAATATGAGATGTTGGAGACGCCTAGAAAACAGAACCCTTGGTCTTGGAATTGCAACAGCCAGGTCCCACTGTGGGGAGGGCAGAGTGGCCCAGCGTTTCCCTGCAGCCTCTTCTCACCTGTGCAGGCGGGCGTGTGTGTACTGTAGGAAGACTCCTGTGTCCCCGCGACTCTGGAAAACACGATCCCAGCTGAACTGATAGTCAGATAATAGTAAACCTTTAAAGTCCTAAAATGACAAAGAGTAAATCTTAAGCTCTGGGATTTGTTCTGGTGCCCAACGAAAGGGTCTCCCAGGAGTCTTAACAGACCTGAATAATGAGTGCTGCAAGCCCCACCCTCTCTGCAGTCTCCTGTGGGTTCTCAAGTTCTTTAGTTGCTGAAACAGACAAAGGCAGCTATTTTAATCTTCCAGAATCATGATGGAAGTGGACATAAAGTCTGTCAAAAATGTATGCTGACAGTATCAAGAACAAACACATCTGCAGTAGGGAATTTACTTTCTAAATTTAGGCTAATTTACCTTTGATAATATTTCCCCTGCCTACATTAAAAGGGAAGAATAGTCACTAATAAATACAAAAATAAAGTTTATTTTTCTTATCCCTTGTAAGACTTTAGATATAGCTGATACTTATTTTTCCAAGGGTAAAGTTTAAACAAAGCCATAAGGACTTGTAACTTGTATCCAACTATATAATATAGGAACTTTACATGACCACTTGGACAATGGAATAATGATGCTGAGGTTGTCAGTGAAAATGGGATCAGGGTTACAGCAATTCAGATTATGGAAATAATTCCTGAGCAGCCAAGTCTAGAAATTGGTACTGCAAATTAGTGAAAACTACCTTCAACACCACCACTCGTCTGTCAGTTTGTCGTACTGTGGTGGCTTGCATGTTGCTGTGATGCTGGAAGCTATGCCATTGGTATTTAAAATACCAGCAGGGTCACCCATGGACAGGTTTCAGTGGAGCTTCCAGACTAAGATAGACTAGGAAGAAGGACCTGGTGATCTAACTCTTAAAAAAATCGGCCAGTGAAAACCTCAAGAACAGCAGCAGAACACTGTCTGATACAGTGCTGGAAAATAAGCCCCTCAGGTTAGAAGGCACTCAAAATATGACTGGGGAAGAGCTGCCTCTTCAAAGTAGAGTTGACCTTAATGACGTGGATGGGGTAAAGCTTTCAGGACCTTCGTTTGCTGATATGGCACAACTCAGAATGAGAAGAAACAGCTGCAAACATCCATTAATAATTGGAATGTGGGATGTACAAAGTATGAATCTAGGAAAATTAGAAGTCGTCAAAAATGAAATGGAATGCATAAAGATCGATGTCCTAAGCATTAGCTGAAATGGACTGTTACTGGCCATTTTGAATCAGACAATTGTATGGTCTACTATGCCAAGAATGACAAATTGAAGAGAAATGGCATCACATTCATTATCAAAAAAGAACGTTTCAAGATCTATCCTGAAGTATCAGTGATAGGATAATATCCATATGCCTAAAAGGAAGACCAGTTAATATGACTATTATTCAAATTCATGTACCAACCACTAACGCCAAAGATGAAGAAACTGAAGATTTTTACCAACTTTTTCGCTGTCTGAAATTGATCAAACATGCAGTCAAGATGCATTGATAATTACTAGTGATTGGAATGCAGAAGTTGGAGACAGAAAGGATTGGAAAATATGGCCTTGGTGATAGAAATGACGCTGGAGATCGCATGACAGAATTTTGCAAGATCAATGGGTTCTTCATTTCAAATACCTTTTTTTAACAACATAAACAGCAGCTATACACATGGACCTCACCGGATTACATCTGCAGAAAGAGACGATGGAAAAGCTCAATATCGTTAGTCAGAACAAAGCCAGGGGCTGACTGCGGAACAGACTATCAATTACTCACATGCAAGTTCAACCTGAAGCTGAAGAAAATTAGAGCAAGTCTACAAGAGCCAAAGTACAAGGTTGAGTATATTCCACATGAATTTAGAGACCATCTGAAGAACAGATTTGATGCACTGAACACTAATGACCAAAGACCAGAGGAATTGGGGGATGACATCAAGGACATCATACATGGAGAAAGCAAAAGGTCATTAAAAAGACAGGAGAGAAAGAAAAGACCCAAATGGATGTCAGAAGAGACTCTGAAACTTGCTCTTGAATGCAGAGTAGCTAAAGTGAATGGAAGAAATGATCTCGTTAAAGAGTTGAAACAGAAAATTTCAAAGGGTGGCTCAAGAAGACAAAGTAAAGTATTATAATGAAATGTGCAAAGACCTGGAGTTAGAAAACCAAAAGGGAAGAATGCACTCAGCATTTCTCAAGTTGAAAGAACTGAAGAAAAAATTCAAGTCCTGAGTTGCAATTCTGAAGGATTCTATGGGCAAAATATCGAATGATGCAGGAAGCATGGAGGAATACATGGAAAAAGATGAAAGGAATACACAGAGTCGCTGTACCAAAAGGAATTGGTCAACGGTCAGCTATTTCTGGGGGTAGCATATGATCAAGAACTGATGGTACTGAAGGAAGTCCAAGCTGCACTGAAGGCACTGGTGAAAAACAAAGCTCAGGAATTGACAGAATACCAACTGAGATGTTTCAACAAACAGATGCAACGCTGGAAGTGCTCACTTGTCTGTGCCAAGAAATCTGGCCAACCGACTGGAAGAGATCCATATCTGTGCCCATTCTAAAGAAAGATAATCCAACAGAATGCGGAAATTATCGAACAGTATCATTAATATCACAAGCAAGTAAAATTTTTCTGAAGATCATTCAAAAACAGTAGCAGCCATACACCAACAGGGAACTGCCAGAAATTTAAGCTGGATTCAGAAGAGAATGTGGAAGGAGGGGTATCATTACTGATGTCAGATGGATCTTGGCTGAAAGCAGAGAATACCAGAAAGATGTTTACCTGTGTTTTATTGACTATGCAAAGGCATTTGACTGGGGATCATAACAAATTATGGAGAACATTGCAAAGAATGGGAATTCCAGAACACTTAAACTTGTGCTCATGCAGAACCTGTACACAGACCCAGAGGAGGTTGTTTGAACAGAAGACGGGGATACTGAGTGGCTTAAAATCAGAAATGGTGTGCGTAAGTTTGTATCCTTTCACCATGCTTATTCAACCTGTATGCTGAGCAAATAATCCAAGAAGCTGGACTACATGAAGAATCATGTGGCATCAGGATTGGTGGAAGACTCATTAACAACTTGCGATATGCAAATGACACAACCTTGCTTGCTGAAAGCGAAGAGGACTTGAAGCACTTACTGATGAAGATCAAAGACTACAGCCTTCATATGGATTACACCTCAATATAGAGAAAACAAAAATCCTCATAACTGGACCAATAAGCAACATCATGATAAAAGATTGAAGTTGTCATGGATTTCATTTTACTTGGATCCACAATCAACGCCCATGGAAGGAGCAGTCAAGAAATCAAATGATGTATTGCATTGGGCAAATCTGCTGCAAAAGACCTCTTTAAAATGTTAAAAAGCAAAGATGTCACTTTAAGGACTAAGGTGCACCTGACCCAAGCCATGGTGTTTTCAAGTGTCTCATATGCATGTGAAAGCTGGACAATGAATAAGGAAGAGCAAAGAAGAACTGATGGTTTTGAATTATGGTACTGGCGAACAATATTGAATATACCATGGGAACTGCCAGAAGAACGAATAAATCTGTCTTGGAAGGAGTGCAGCCAGAATGCTCCTTGGAAGTAAGGATGGTGATACTTTCATCTCATATACTTTGGACATGTTATAAGGAGGGACCAGGCCCTGGAGAAGGACGTCATGCTTGGTAAAGTAGAGGGTAAGCAAAAAAGAGGAAGACCCTCATAGTAGCTGCAACAATGGGCTCAAGCATAACGATTGTGAGGATGGCGCCAGGACCAGGCAGTGTTTCATTCTGTTGTACATAGGGCTGCTATGAGTCAGGACTGACTCGATGGCACCTAACAACAACTTTCAACAAGGTTAGTAAAAGTTCAATGGAGGGACAGTCATAATAATTCACATTGCATAAACATCCACCAAAACATAAAAGTCGCCTCAAGATTTGAGTACAAGAACAAAAAAGTGAATTCACTCTTAATAGAAGCCATGTTCTGTAGCATCCTTAATCGAATCTCATTTAAAACATCTTCCAGAAAAGTAACATCTCCTCTTCGAGTCTTCATTCCCTGCACTACTCCAAAGGGCACGTGCTGGCACCTGAAATGAAGAGTGGGCGTTTGGTTAACTGAAAATTTAAAAAGTATATAACAGTACCCTTTCAGAGAGTAGTCTGAACTTTAACTCTCTCAGAGGGGTTTGTAAAAAGTAATAAATTGAAATATAATGTGATTTGCTGCATGTCACAAAAATCTTCAGCACACAGTTTCACTTTGTAAAAATAATCACTAGCAAGTGACTAAATTACCCCATTGACTTTATGGAAAAAAGGAGCTAGAGATTAAGAATTTGAAAATCAAGCCCCTGAAAGGAGATGTCTAGTAAAAACGCGTTAATTAAAATGTTTATAAGATAGAAATCACTGTAATTAAGACACTAATTAATGTAAAAAAATCAAGTCTGCTTTTCCACACTAAAATCTTGAACAATTGAAGTTTGAATTAAAATCCTTTACAACTGGATGCAATTTGGGGCTTGGCTCACCAAACAAAGTTTTAAATGTTCCTGACCAGTCAATTAAGAGCCATACAGACATTACCTTTCTGCCCAGTCATATCCCATGATCTTTAGCATCTGGAACACTTGCTGAAAATGCTTTTTTTGCCCTTTATCTGTCTTGGAAGGAAAACGTATTCACAAAAAGAGTCAGTGATAAATTGATCTACAAAAATAGGTGGGACATGAATAAATTAACATATTTGAGTTTTAACAGACTAATGTCATTGTCAATCAATATGTTTTAAATTTTTTAAAACATACTTAACATATTTAATTTTTAAAAGAAACACACAAAGTGTATGCCACCAGAAGAGTGTCTAAACTGGGTGCTCTACAAGAAGGAAAGAGGAGCGGCAGGACTCCACCAACTCAGGAGGAAAAGGGAACCTCTGTTTTCTCAGTATTCTATTTAAATTCCTTCTCTCTCAGCTGTCATGACCTTTATCTCCAAGAAGGCCAAAGCGAAGTTCTAAAAAGATGCTTGATGGCCATGTTTTTTTCTTAGTGGAAAGGGAGGTTGCTCGTGGAGAGCAAGGAAAGTGGAGAAGAGACAAGAATAGTACTCAGCTATAACAGGAACAGACTATTGCTACACGCCACGCTTGGATGGCTCTCAAGGGCTCATTATGCTGAGTGAAAAAAGCCAGTCTCAAAGGGTTACATTCCATTTATGTAACATTCTCAAAGTGACAAAATTGTAGTGATGGAGAACACAGGCAGGGGTTAGAGTTGGGGGGAAGGTGTGCTACTAAGTCGTAACATGAAGGGTTTGTTGTGAGGGGGAGTTCTGTATTCTGATGGTGGTGATGGTTATATGAATCTACACATGTAATAATATTTCATAGAACAAAACACACACACCCACACATAAGAGCTGGAGAAATGTGAATAAGGTCTTTATCAAGTTAGTAATATTGAACCAATGTGAATTTCCTGGTACTGACAATGTAGTAAGGTTATGTGAGATATTATCACTGGGGAAGGCTAGATAAAGGATATTTGAAAACTCTGCTATTTTTTACACTTCTTTTGAGTCTTAAACTATTTCGAAATTATAATAGTAAAAAACTATTATAAAAAACTGCAGTACTGTGACCTGCAATATTCATTTCATATATCCATTTTCCTGTGCCAGGTAATTTTTTACAATGAAGCAATATACCTTTTTCATTTTTAAAAATTAAAAAAAAAAAAATAGAATTGCCACCTTAAATACAGTTAACATTGAAATCTCTCTGCAGTTTGACAAAAAGAGCAGAAAACTATCTTTCCCATAGTTTTCAGCATGGCAGCCAATTTCTATCTTTGCAGTTTTCATGAGGTAGGGACCATAACATTTTGATCCTTATTGTGACTACTTACCACATAAATCATTGTATCAAAATTATACTTGTCCATTCGATCTATAGCAGCTGCAAGATCTCTGAAAGAATGGTCATAAATTAGGAGTTACTAAACAGATCTGGGCAATAGTTTGCTTTCCCTATTTAATAGCAATGAGCCTTTTCTAATTAAGAACTCCTGTTATCCCACAGCCTTGGGTATACCACTCACACTTCTAATCCCAATACCATACTTTGATACCAAACAATAATAACAAAAATAGCTTTGGGAAAAGCAATAATAAAAGCCCCTGGAAAAGTAATAATAAAACAAAAATAAATAAAAGCTCTGGGAAAAGTAGTAATAATAAGTAAAACAGCTTTGAGAACTGTCTTGTAGGTAAATGTTTTACAATTAGTTAACTAAGTCTCTACTGGAAAGAATCACCTACTTGGCCACCTCCCTGTAATACATTTTCTTAAAGAACATATTTAAAACATGGTGATGTGGTAGGTAAGCAGGCATCTTCTAGCTACTCTTCTATTAGCACTACCAAGGACTTTTAAAGTTCTGGTCAATCATAATACCTTTTAAAGCATTTTAAAAGACTGTAAGTCCTTTGACAAAAATTTCACTTATCTCTTTTATCTCTGTTTAAATACAAAATACTTGGCTTGCATGTTGTATGAAATAATGAAAAACAGATCATAAATTATAAAATTTCAAATCCAGGATTATGAAGATACTGAAGTTTTAAATTATTTTTGGATAACAGCGTAAAAAACTGGGAGGGCTTAAATAGTTCCTAGGTCTTTTAAAAAATTGGGAACCATCAAAATGCCATTATTACCCACCTCATGATCCTGGCATTGCACAGCACGCATTATCAGTGGAGGTGAAAACTGGTTCTTGAGGGGCAAAAAAGTCTTATCTTTTTCTGTATAAAGCACAGATATAAATATAGTACATACAGATATATATGTACTATGTCTATGTTATTAAGAGTTTCATGCGGATGGGCAATTGGGAAAAAATATCTAAAAAGGCTCCTGAGAAGGATTATAATTAAAAAAAAAAAAACCACCCTGGTATAGAGGGTTACCACAAAAATGAAGTCACAAACCTACATCCCATTATATTTTTTGGTTTGAGCAAAGGATAAAATGAAGAAAAACCTTTTGATCCAACAGAATGGAAGAGAAGAATGTAAGGCAAAGTTCTAGGTTGAGTTTGTAGAAACTGAACTTGAAAGCTGGGAAAAGTACTGCATCATTTTGTCCAGGTCTCTCATTTCACAGGAGTCCCTGGCTGGTGCAAATGGTTAACACACTTGGCTGCTAACCGGACGGATAGAGGTTCGAGTCACCCAGAGGCATCGTAGAAGAAAGACCTGGCGATCTACGTCCGAAAGATTAGCCGTTTAAAACCCTACGGAGCACAGTTCTATTCTAACACACTTGGTATCGCCATTAGTTAAAGTCGATTAGACGGCAACTGGCTTTCTCATTTCACTCAGTAGGGAACCATGGGCCAGAGAAGTTAAATGATTGCCTTGGTCTCAGAACAAAAACCCAGGTCTCCAGCCTCGCACTTTGTGCTCTTGTCAAAATTCTCCTGCACTTTTCTTCATCTGCTATAATGACTCTTTCGACTCACATTCACAAACATAGATGTGTTCTATAAGAAATCCACTAGAAAGGCTAAAGTAAATACAAGGTGAAAAATCAAACATTTCAACAAGTGGCAAAAAGACAATCGATTTTACCAAAGAAAAAAGAGGAAGTTAGGTGTTAAGGTAAATTTTCTGAGTGGACACAATTCTTATAACCTCAGCTTAAGGGATTCTTTCTTGAATCTGCCCAATAATCAGCTGAGGCACACACACATACACACAAAATTTTTTTTTGTTTTTTAGTATTTTGAAAAAGAAATGTATCCCTTAGATATATAGGTCCTTCTTACTTCCTAACCCCAGTGACATGGCATTGATATAGGGAAGTGTGAAAAAACAATAGAAAGAGATGAATTTTCTAAGGGGCAGTAAAAGAATTGGTTGATTGTTTAAAATTGTTTGGAGCAAATGATGGTAGTTAATAACACAAAAATAAAATATCATTAACTATGTTACAAAAGTGGCTTGTGACCTAATATGGCTTGGGAAACACTAGAGCCTTTTGTCAGCAGTACCTTGATATGGCTGTGTTGCTTGTGTGACTTTTTTATTGTCCTACCTCTTCTTCTTATTACGTTCGTCTTAGTCATCTAGTGCTGCTATAACAGAAATACCACAAGTGGATGGTTTTAACAAAGAGAAGTTTATTTCCTTACAGTAAAGTAGGCTAAAAGTCCAAATTCAGGGTGTCAGCTCCAGGGAAAGGCTTTCTCTCTCTCGGCCTTCTCATCAATGTTCCCCCGGACTAGGAGCTTCTCGGCGCAGGGACCCCTGTCCAAAGGATGAGCTCTGCTTCTGGCACTGCTTTCTTGATGGTATGAGGTCCCCAATTCTCTGCTTGTTTCCCTTTCCTTTTATCTCTTACAAGAGATAAAAGGTGGTACAGGCCACACCCCACAGAAACTCCCTTTACATTGGATCAGGGATGTGACCTGAGTAAGGGTTGTGTTACAATTCCACTCTAATCCTCTTTAACATAAAATTACAATCACAAAATGGAGGACAACCACGCAATTCTGGGAATCATGACCTAGCCAAATTGTTACACACATTTTTTGGGGGACACAGTTCCATCCATGAGAACATTTGTCTCAGAAATAGGTGAAATTGGTAAACCTAGTTCTTACAGATTAACAGAGATTGCTCCTTTCTACCGGGTTCAGTCATGGTGATGGATGAAAAGAGTATGAGACATGGCCTACTTCTCCCCTGGCCTTGAAAAGAATATGAGACATGGCCTACTTCTCCCCTGGCCTGTTTTACCACACATCATAATGAGGTCCGGTATACTTAAGTGCATATAAAATAGTCTTTTACAGCATGAGGAGACCACTGAGCCAACATGGCCACCTCCTAGTATGCATTATTTTTATTTCCTGCCAATGTGTAATTGTAAAACACTTAAACGGTTGAGGATGAAGTACCTCACTTTTATAGTTGGTAGAATGCTGTATTCAGCTGAAGTAATCCTATGCTGTTTAACTAGAAAGTTTTGTGGTCACTTTTCTGATAATATTAAACCTTTTCAGGAAGTCTAGCTGGCAAAAAAGAGCCCTGGTGGCACAGTGTTCAAAGCACTCAGCTGCTAACCAAAAGTCAGCAGTGTGAACCCACCAGCTGCTCCAGGGCAGAAAGATGTGGCAGTCTGCTTCTGTAAAGATTTATAGCCTTGGAAACCCTAAAGGGCAGTTCTACTCTGTCCTACAGGGTTGCTACAAGCTGGAATTGACTCAATGACAGTGGGTTTGGTTTTGGTGGGTAGCTGGCAATAAACAGAATAAATATTCTTTGAATGATGACAGCAAGAGATAACAAAACTTGCAATTAGGACTTGATAACAGTTTTGAGGAAAAAATGATTATCTTAACATTAATCTCAGAACAAAGAACATGAAGTCATATTACTCTGCTTACCCTCAGAGAAGATACAAACCTGGTTGCATAAAGAGAAGTCCCATCACTTCGCATTACAGTACAAATTGAGGAGGGATCACCTTTCCCAGAGAGATCTACTACAGCTGTTCCTTTTCTAGAAATGCAAAGAGTAACTCTGAAGCAATATAATAAATTAAGACCTCTAAAAGTCTATCTACAGTAGTATCTTTGGCAAACCATAAAAGCTATTTTTATAAGTAACAGTGTCAATTCCAGCCATAATCAACAATGAAGAAAAGTTAAGAAGGAATATGACTATGAATCTATTAAGAGCACGTATGATGTAATATTTGGTTATCTTTATTTTTAATCTGTAGCTCTGGGTAAGGCACTTAGATAAAATCTTTTATATTCCCAGCTGTTGAATGAGATTGCAATGTCAGTTTAAGTGAAAGATAACCATGAAACATCACAGATTCTTATTCAAGTTACTGTAACATTCAATACTGGGCTAATTTTTAACATGCCAGAAAGTACCTTTGAGTAGTAAAAATCATGGAGTTTTGCTACTATCTTTCCTTTTTGATCAAAAATTAAAATCTGTATGTGGCAATCTAAAATTTTTTCTTCAGGCATTACTGAGATGAGGTTACCGGAGAAACTGCTCTTTGGTACTATGAAAACTGGCACTTTTCCTAAGCAACTGGATCCTTCTAACGTACAGATGCCTGGTTCCCACGACGGGTACTGCTTCTCTGTTCGGGTGGCAGGAAGCGCAAAGCTAAATCAGTAACCGACCTTTAGCAGGCAAACGGAATCCCGGTGTGTGTTTATGAGGCAATAACATCATCCCTAACTTTGCATTATTTCTCCTGTCCCTTCTTCCTGATTTCCTCATTTCAAAAGTCTGTGATATTATACCTACATCCATAAATCCTTTTCAGTACAGAATGGGATTTTTAAGGAAGGCAGGGTTGAGTCAGAAGATGTGAGCTCTAGTTCTTTTTCCCATTCCTGCTAGGTTGTGGGATCTCAGGCAGATGACTTACACTCTGTGCTTCTGTTTCCTCACATGTAAACAGCAGACAGCGTCCTTTCTCACAACCTTTTCAGGAGTTTGCCATAGCAGCAAATGTGAGCGTGTGTGAAAGTACTTTGAACAGCAAAAAACAGTATAAAAAAAATGCCAAGAATGGCTGCATACCACATCCTGTTGTCCTTACTGAAAGAATATATTAATACCAATTTCAAAGAAGAACAAGTAACTTTACTAAAGAATAGTAACCTGATCATACATTGTTTTCTGTAGAAGTCCTTTTCTATCCAGCAATTTTAACACTTCTTGAGATTTTTCACGATAAAACGATTCTCCTGAGTATTCATCAAAGTGTACTCCAAGACGCTAAAGAGGTTCAGAAAAAAAGAAGAAGAAAATTAGTTAAATCTCCTATTATCCTACCCTAAAATCAAGAACAGGATGCCCTATAGTCAGTCTGTCACACAGATGGGGAAAAGAAAATTAGACCAAGTCACTCCTCTGCTCAAACCTTCTAATGGTTCCCACTGCCCCAGTCAAGTCCTCACAACAGTGCACATGCTGTCCAATATGGTAGTCACTAGCCACATGTGGCTATTAAAAAAAAAAAAACAAGTAAAAATTTATTTCCTTAGTCACACTACTCATACTTCAAGTGCTCAGTGACTACATGTGGGTAACCCTAACCCTAATCCTATTATTAGCCAGCATAGATACAGAACATCATAGCAGAAAGTTCCACTGGACAGCCCTGGAGAACGTCCTACATTAAGCTTCATCCCACAACCTCTTCAACCTCTTCTCCTACTATTCTTCATCTTGCTTATTCTATTTCAGTCACATGGGCTCCTTTACTGATCCCTGCTGTGAATTTGCATTTCTACCCCAGATATACTGAATCAGAACCTACAGTTTAACAAGATCCTCAGGTGATTCTTACGTATAACTTCCTGGGAACTTGTCAGAAACGCAAATTTTCAGCAGGGGTTTGAACTTGAAGGAAGCAGTTGGAAGCCTTGACTAAAATTCAATGCCTCCCCTCATTCCACCCACAGACAGCACAGCTGATCTTCCTTTCCCTGCTTCATTTTTCTCCACAGCACCTCTCATCATCTAACAGACTAGATATGTTTCTTGTTTATGGTAATTTATCCTCTGTCTCCTCGCTAGAATGAAAGGTCCTTGAGAGCAAGGATTGTCACCTCTTCTATATACTCTTGTACCACCCACCCTAAATGTTCATCAAATGAATGAATTTATATTCATCATATACAGGCCTAAGGAAGCAAAAGAAGAAAAAAAGAATAAAAAGTGAAGGAGTGATAGGAGAGAAAGGAAAGGTCAGAATGAAAAGAAGTATCAGAATTTCAGCTGATAATGCTTCAGGATTATTTTATAGCTCTCCCAGCCCAAAGGACAGTATCTGAGTCCTAATCTTCAACTCAATGATAAATCTATTCTTAAAATACAAGCTTATGATGCAGCATTACTACACAGTAGTATCAGTCAAGAGCTGTAGTACACCACAGGAAAGCAGAGGGGGGAGTCTACAGGTACCTTGTAAATCCGAATGTATTCCTCAATGCTCAAGTCCCGAAATTTCCGCCATAGTGAAAGTGCTTGCAAGTCTCCCAGTTCCAACCGCTGGAAGAACTCATGTGCTGATTTTGCTACATTTTTATCATCTGCTGCTTCTTTATTAACTTGTACATAAACCTAAAAGTACAGCAACACATTAAATGAAGCACATTACTAGTCACTGTTATTTTCAATAAGGAAAAGAAGAAAACAAAGCACAATTCTGAGAATTCTCATTTAAAGGTTACATAAGAGGCCTCATCAGAGTTTAATTTTTTTTTTTTTTGCCATGGATCCTTGGTGGAGCCTATGGACCCCTTCTCTAAAATGTTTCTAAATGCATAAAATACACAGGATTATGAAGGAAATCAATTACATTGAAATACAGTTATCCAAATATTTTTATTACTTTAAAAAATTTTTTCCCATACAAAAATTTATACATACATTGTTATGGGACCCTAATTGCTCTCCCCATACTGTGACAGCACACTCCTCCTTTCCAACCCCGATTCCCTATGTCCATTCAACCAGCTCCTAACCCTCTCTGCCTTCCCATCTCACCTCCGGACAAAAGCTGCCCGTTTAGTCTCCTGCATTTACTTGAGCTAAGAGGCACGCTCCTCACAAGTATCACTTTACATCCCATGGTCCAGTCCAATCCCTGTCTGAAGAGTTGGCCTCAGAAACTGTTTTAGTTCTGGGCTGATAGAGAATCCAGGGGCCATTCTTTCTGGGGTTCCTCCAGTCTCAGTCAGACCATTAAGTCTGGTCTTCTTACTAGAATTTGAGTTCTGCGCTCCACATTTCTCCTGCTGCAGCTAGAACTCTCTGTTGTGTTCCCTGTCAGGGCGGTCATTGGTGGTAGCCAGGCACCATCTAGTTCTTCTGGTCTCAGGCTGATGAAGTCTCTGGTTTAT